>NC_050480.2:6272639-6580734 GCF_012460135.2 Molothrus ater | reverse complement strand
TTTCTGTCACCTCATGATAAGCAGAGTCTCATCTTTTATCTTCTTTTAGGAGAAGCTGCCTATATGACATATTAGACTATTGCAGATTTGCAGAAGCATGAGCAGAGGAAATTTGAGCCTGAAATATTTGCCTAAAATAATGAAGATTTATGACTCTGTTGATAGTATTGAGTCTTTCACATATAGATGCTAAAAAGGGTCAGTTATTTTTCTGGCAAGTCTTGAGAAAGAATGTGTTATAAACCTAATTACTTGATTTTGCTTTATATGCCAGTAATGTAGGTGCTTTATGGACAATTTAATATCAAATGCATAGTTTAGAGACAAAGGGGCTTTGAACCCAAATGCACATTCTTGGAGAGAGTCCTGATTTTAACTGTTATTTATTAAAAATACATGTCTCCCTTCTTTGGTTAGTTAGAAATTATCAAGGCTATCTCTGGTATCAGTAAGGAATATATAAGTCTTGTTGAGAAAGAGAGATAAGAGATGGAAGGGAATTTAATCTGTCAGGGCCCCTCACATATTAACTAATATTCTGTATATGTATAAGGAAAAGAGTCAAAATAGTTCAGATATGTTGAGGAAAACGTGTTTTGAGCAGCAAAATACATTACCATTTTTTGTAAATATGTGTCTTTTTTTTTTTTTACATTATGAACACTTTTGTTTGCAGTTTACATTAACCTGATTTGAACCTTGAGGTGGCTGCCTACTGGCAAAACATTTCCTTGTTCCAGAGTATGGGACAAGCTATAAAATAGGTTACTGAGGGCACAGTGTTAACAAACACCTTCTGTCCTCAAAGAGGCTGTGTGGGTGCCTTGTGGGTAGTGTCCTCAGCTCACTCAGGGATCAGAGAAAATCCCTGAATCTGAGAGTTTCTCTGGAATTTTCATGAGTTGGCTGTGTAGAAGCTGCCCTCTCAGTCAGAAGGGCCCATCCAATGATGTTTGATAGCTAGGGAAAAAAAAAATTAAATGCAGGAGCTTTGTAATAGCTACAGTGAAGAAAATAAAAGGTATTTAATGGGACAAATCAAATACATAGATTGGTTAACTTCTTAGTAGCATTTTAGCAGTGGAGTACAGCAATTAATAAAAACTGCACTGTCATAAAGAGTATTTAAAGGTTACCCCAAGGCTGGACAGGACACAGTAATTTTTCTTCTCCATTATACAGCTCATTCTGCTATTACTGTCTAGGAAAGGGACTCTTACAGTTTCACAAGCAGTAGGTCTGGAAAACTCTGACATCATTTACTTTACAGGGTTTTTGAGGAGACTTTTTTTTGTGTGGTGGCAGATGAGATCACATCTATGATGCAGCACTGTTGTTCTTCCTTCACCCAAATCCCAGTAAATCATGCCCTGGGTTTGAATAAGGTTGCAGCCTGTAAAAACTATTTAAAAACACCAGGTGGAGAACATGACAAGGCAAAACAGGGAAGACAGAGACACAAACCCTTATTGAAATGGACAACTATAATAACATAATAGATCCTAGGGTTGTGATGTGTGAGCAGCATCTGCCAAATATGGTGTGGACCAGGAATTAACTCAGGAAAGAAGGAACACTAAGGAGGAAGAGGGCAGGAGACAAAAGCATCTCAAATGTACTGGCTGGAGATGAGGGAATGAGGCCACTGTGTTTAACCATTAGATGCAGATTCAGGTTTTATTCTTCAGCTCACCACAGGCCTCTTGAGTGACTTTGGGAAAACAGCTCAATTCCTTATACCTGATTTTCACACTTTTTCTGTGTCTTGCCTACTTAAATTTCAGGCATTTAGGGTTGGGTCTATGGTACTTAGGAGCTTATGATGAATTTATTGGAACATAGTGATGTGATATGAATAATGCATTGGAATGATGCACCATCCTAATGACAGTTTACACAGGTTCCCTCCTTCCTTCAGGGAAGGTTAAATAACCTCTGTGGCAGGGGTGGCTCTTTGAGTTGCTGTGCTTTGCCTAAAGCTGCTCACCCAGTTTGACAGGAGTGCAGTGTCTACCCAGCTTGTAGGGTCAGACCAGTGCTTCCCAATTAACTGAGCTGTCAGGTTTGATAGAGTAAATAATTCCCTGGCAGCATGTGGGTTTAAATGCAAGGCATAGCTGTGGGACCCTTCATGTGGGAAAACAGAGGAATGATAAATTTCTGCCATAGGAAAAGCTTTTTCTTTGGCTGAGACTCCCATCAGGGTTCGGTGCCTCTTGGGGGCTTATGGGGCAGTTCAGGTTTAATGTCTGCCCTTCCCTGCCTCCCAACATATGTCATGACTGTCTTCACAAGTCTTAGCATAAACATTTATTTCCTCTGACCCCAGGAGAAGGGGGAAAAAGGATCAGAGACATTTTTGCTGATCCTTTGATGTGGGGCTGTGGAGCAGTGACAGGAACAGCAGACAAACTGAACACTGTAGTGTGCCCCTGACTGACAAAGTGCTGGAATCAGAGCTGAGGCAAAGCATTCCTATTAAAAATAAAAAAAAATAGTAGAGGGTGATAGGGAGAGAGGAGGCTAAATAAGGCTTTTTGTCTTCAGTGGTACTCTGAGGGCCTTGCCACAGATGGGCTGTGTTAGTAAACTGAATAGTTAATAAATGCAGAGGAAAGAGAAGAAGAGGACTGGCTGGTGGCTTCACTTGTAACTATTCTGGTATCTCCAAGTTTTGGTGGGAAGAGCTGTGGCATCTCTAGGTGAGGGAGAGCTGGGATGGCTCTGCTGGTGATCTCAGCATCCTGGCAGCCCCTAAAGCTCCTTGGCTAGTGGAGTGCTGTGGCCACCACAGGTCCTGAGTGCTTGCCCACAGCCTCCTGCTGCTGCTAGGCAGAGCAGCTGCGTGCTTCCAGCAGGCTGGAGCCCTCTGCCTCCTCTGGGGGAGGCTTTTGGTATCTGTGCCTCATCTTCCCCCATTGAAAAGCAAGCAGAAATCTCTGGTACATTTGGAATGGTGCAGCAGTAGATGGGTGCTCACTCCAGCCCTGGGCTGGGCCCTGGTGTTTCAGGTGCAGGTGTTGCTGCAGCGCTTTGGGCAGTGGCTCCCTGTACTGGGGCCAGGGTCTCTGGCTGTCCCTGTTGGAGGCAGGGTAGTGGTGACAGCCCTGCAGTCAAGGTGTGTGTCACCTGGAGCTCTGCAGCCCTCTGGAATATCCTGGGAGCAGGGCTCCAGAGGGGCTGCTGGAGGCAGGAGGCAGTGCTTGCTTGGAGAGCCAGCTCAGTGGCTCCCAGCAGCTTCCTCCCAGTGTGGGTGCCTCCCTGCTGCAGGGATGAGGTGTGCCCATGGGAATCCTGCCAGGCTGGGCTCCTGTAGGAACACAGTTTGTGGTCATTGGGAGTGGGGCTGTGGCCCAGCCTCATTCCTAATTGGCTACAGCTGTGAGCAGCAGGTGAACAGCATTGAAGCAATGAGCCATGGAGTGCCCCAGGTGCCCTGACCAACCACCAAAGGGAACAGAGGGCACACAGGTGCAATGCATGAAGAATGAGGGGTACAAAAGGTTGGGCTGAAGAACAAGAAGGGCAGATGCTTGAAGCCTTCTGAAGTGGTATGGTGTTACTCTGTATGAGTTGAAGCTTTCTGAAATTGTATGGTGATATTCTGTGTATTGTGGCTGTCTCAACTGCAACATGTGCTGTGACAGGCTCCTGCTGGAGCTGAGGAGCTGGCCCTGTCAGAGGGATCTGTGTGCTCCCCTGCATGGAACAGCCCTGTGTGTAAAGAGGCAGGTGCTTCATGTCCTGCCCTTTCAGAGGGATGGGGCAGAGCAGTTTGAGGTGGTACATCCCCTCCCTGTGCTCAGGGTGCAGGTCCTGGGGACTCTTTTGTCTTGCTGGCAGCTGCTTGGTGTGACCTTACCATAAATGAGGTTCAAATGATTGAGTCTACACAAAGGGGTCTTAAGACAAATGAGCAGAGACTGGTGTGCTCTGTAACTCCTCTGGTTTGGCCTCAGCCAACAGTCCTGGGCTGCTGCACTTGTGCCTTGACCCCTGAAAGCAGGAGCAAAGCCTTTTCCTCTGTGGCTGGTCAGCCCTGGCCCTGGATGCTTGGAGTACTTGTCTGAGCACTGCCAGAAGTTTGGCAGCCCTGGCTTTGGTCAGAACTGCTGGTCCCTTCCTACCTGTTGGGCAAATCTGGCAGCCTGGTGAGTACAGGAAATTTGAAAAAACAGACCCCATAGATACTGAAGTAGGAGAAATTTGCTAATGGTTAATATTGCCTTCAAAAGGCACTCCTGGTTTCATTGAATTAAGCTGCCTATGATGTAACTTTCTCTCTTATTCAGCACATGCTTTTCACTGCTGTCAAAGGGCAGTTAGCATGAGTCCCCTTTAGGAGCTAGAGTAAGAAAGTCCATTCGTTTCCCTTTGAGAATGAGAGGAGCTGCAGTTGTATTGTCTCAATCACAAAGCTTCCCAGAAAAGTGAAAGCCCCAGCCTGCAACCTCCAAAGATCATTTGTGAAGTTTTTCTTTATTTCTGTGGGAATTGAAGAGTGTCTGGGGCAATTAGTAGTATTGTAATGCAGCAGGTTGCTCAGTGAGTACAGAGCAGCCCTGATAGCTGTGCTCCTTTGTAGTAGCAGATGAACTTTTTTAACCTTTGCTTGCCAAGTTCACCTGAGGAAAAGCTGCCTGACATATTGCCCAGCTCCAACTTCTGTGGCTACTCTGCAAAGCTCATTAAAATATGAGTTAGTGACTTCAATATTGATGTCATACTCCATCTGCCTACAGAAATGCAGTTATAGGATCTGCTTTTATGATAGGCTGGTGTAAGTAACACAGTGCAAACTCATCCCCAAGGTTCCATATGCATGTGAAGCGTTCAGGAAATGCAACTGTGAAGTTATAACATCTCTTACACATAATTGCTTCAAACTACATCCCACTGATAGACTAGTCCTGGAGGAAGTTAATTAGAAAGTCTTTTGGCAATCTGCTCAGTTTAATTCTGGTTCTACATCCTGCTAGGTCAAAGTGTCTGGGTGCTATTACTAATTGTCCTCTAAAAAATGCTGGCATGTCTGAGGAGCTGCATGTATTGAATACCTGTGCCTTCTCTGCAGGTATTTTTTTACATGTTATCTGATCAGATTTCACAGTTAGAGATGCAGCTGCACTTACCTGCCTGGAAGAGTAGTGAGTGGGCTGAACTAATGTTGGGAAATAGGAAGAATGATCTTTCTTGGTTGATTTAATTAAAAAACAGAACAAACAAAACCACAGGTTCCCTCCCCTCCAGAAGGCCTTAAGCTCACAGCTTTGATGGCAATTCTGTGGTCTGACTTGCCTGAGCTTCTTAAACTGAAGAGGGAAGAGGTGCCTGAAACAGAGTATCCAAGAACTATGGGACATGCCTTAGATCTTAGATACAAGGGGCAAAAGTGCTGCCTCAACAAGTTGGAAAGCAAACCTTTTAGGGTGAGTGGGTAGTAGTCTGTACATTCTACATATGCGTTCTTTAGGATATCTAGCAAGAGAATCTGATGGAGGTGTGATTAGTGTAGAATAAATCCAAGATATGATCTTGTTTTTCTGGTGTAGTCTGAAACTGGGCATGCTATCCCTTGGCTCTACTGATGCAGCAACATGTGTGGTGGAAACCAGGCCTCTTGTACTACAGCACAAAGCAGTTTTTGTCAGGAAAGTTTTTCATGGATGTGATCTGCTGATTTCCACTGGCTACAAAGCATTAGCACTGCCTCTGCAGTGAATAACGTGAGCCAGATGTTGACTGCATCCCATAGATGAGCGTCAGAGAGATGTCCTTGCCTTGGGCTTAGCTGAATTTCCTGGGACAAGTAGCTTGGAATTTAGGAGAACTCATGTTTGGGAAGGAAATCCCAGGGTACCACAAATAGGTGCCTTTGCAGAGGGCACAACCTGCATCATCAGCACAGATGGGTAACAGACTGCAGGGATGTGCTTCCCTGACATTCCCAGAAAGGCTGCAGGAGCTAAGTACCTTAGTGAAGGAAATCTGTAATGTGGCAATGGTAACAATGTGCTTGCACATGTTTTGGTGTTGCAGAGTTAATGAAATGGGAAGCAAAGATTAGAAAAAAAAAAAAAGTTGTACAAACAGCTTTTGAAAGGTAGTCAAATTGGTTTTTTGAGATAGGAGATTAAATGGTCCAAGAGAGAATTCAGCCAGGGTAAATACCCACACTTGCTACTTCTCACAGCTTCCATTGGATGATAGATGCTCACTTTAGAGGTTTATGAGAACCAATTTTTCAGGGAGTGCCTGTCTCAAAAATAGATTAGTGTGCCCAGGAAATTGTAGGTGTGACACTCAAACTTTCAAGAAGGTGTGATTAGAAAGTTTGAAAAATTCTGCATGGTGGAATACACTTCCATCATGAAACAATCCAAGACTATGTGAAGCAGGAAGATATTCAACATCAGTTTCACTTTCTTTGGAAGGGCATTGTGTGCTTTATCCCTTTCTTTTATCATTGATGTGAGAAACACATATAATGCTTTCCAAGAAAGGAGAGCATATGCATATGTCCCCAGACATGTCTAAATTAAGTGTTGTAAGGAATACTAAACTAGGTGGTAATGCTTTTCCTAGCAAGCTCTGCCCTGAAGGCTTAAGGTAAGACAACTGTGACACTGCTCTTTCATCAGAATGTGCTTTGTAGGCTTTCACTGCATTTGAACAAAATCTTGGCTTTTGGGAGCACTCTTAAAAAGCTCTAATTTCAATATTTACTGTTTCTGCCATTTGTGAAGAGGATTAGTGCCTGTTGTTAATAATCCCTAAACCAGTGAACAGTGGGAACAGGGAAATCTGTGGGGAATGTTCCAAAGTGCATGGGCTCTGCTCAGCTTGTGCTATTCCCCCAAAGTAGGGAAGAGGCTGGAAAGGTGCTGCAAATTGCAGCTGATAGCTCACCCAGCTGTTTGCTGCACAAGGCTTGTGGCAGCAGCTCTGTGGCCACAGAGAGCAGGCACAGACTTTCCCAGGCATTTTCCTGGGGAAGGCTGCGAGAAGATCAGAGAAAAAAAAAAAGAGAAAAAATTCTTATCTCCACTTGCTGCACCTGTTGTTGAGCACATGTGGAATGTGTTACGGAGATTTGTTTACCAAAGGGTGATTTCTTAATTGGACAGTGGATGGTGTTTGGATTGATTGACCAATTAGGTCAAAGCTGTATGGGACTGTCTGTAAGGGCTAAGAGTTTCTTAATAGTATAGTATGATATAGTGGAATAAAGCAATTGATCAGCCTTCTGCAATCATGGAGTCAGTGCTAATTATTACCTGGCTGGGGGCCCGTGGTGACAAAGGCAGGATCAAGCTCTTGGTAATTCTTCACATACTCATCTCAAGACAACAGGTTACTTAAATCAGACTGTGTCTGCTGCTGTGATTTGTGAAGGGAGAGCATACACACAGCTGTAAAAATGCCCTCCTCACAGAGTTGGGTTTTGAGGTGTCACTCAGCTGGAGGCCATGGGAGTCATTTTTTGTGGCTGCTTTTGTGGTAAAGAACAAGAGGAAGATGCTCAGGTAGTAATGAGTGATTCTGTGTGGCTTATTTAAGTGTAGCATTGATTATTTATTGCAAATGATGGATTTGTAATCTAAAAAGATATCATGGTAATGGACATCTCATGACATTATTAGTGGAAGTGGTGAAAAAACTAGTTTAAATTGCTTGTTTACTGTGGTCTCACCAAGTGAGTAAACACACCTTTGTAGGATATTTCATTATCTGAGCTGGATATAGAATTGACACCATTACCTGTAAAATGATCGTTACTGGCTTGATGCCACTAGTAATTGTCTTCATTATAACTAGGGAATTAAGTGTCATCTGTAGGCTGCAATTCAGGCACAAATTCTCATGGTACTCAGTCCAGAATAAACACAAGTGTGTTATTGATTACATCATTACCAGGATAAGCAAACTTAAGGGTGTCAAACTTGTTATCGCCAGGGGAGAATAAATTTTGAGCCTAACCACGAAGACCAAGATTTTATTATTTGTCCAACCTAGAACCACACAGCTTTATGTAGAACTTCGGAGTCTTAAAATTCAATTCCAAATCTTAGCAAATATCTTGCTAATTGCATAATCTTGCTGATTTTTATCAGCATTAAACTGAATAAATGGGAGAAGTCCATCACTGGTATAAATCTAGAAGGAGTAGTAAGAATAGGCACACATCTCTTTCCAGCAGCAGCAAATCTTTTCAGATTCTTAATTGATGAAGATCAATGAAGATCCCCTTGGGTTGGATGTGTTCTCTGTTTAAAAGAAACTTCAAGGGGCAGATTTTCCAAAGACTGGAAAAATGAAAGGTAAAAATTAACTGCAGTAGAGTAGGTTTAACTTTAGGTAAGGACTTTAGTTATCTTATACAAATTGGTAAAATACCAAAATGTAAAGTGAAACATAAGCAGCTTAATTAAGTACAAGATACTAATTTTTACAAATGTTTTAGTTTTCACTTTATTCTATGTTTTGTCTTTGAACCTGAGGCAAGTTAGCACTGGCCCATCAAACTGTAGGAGAAATTTAATCAGCACCACTATTATGCAAATAATCTGGCAAGATAAAATGACAAATAATACCCTACAAAGCTTGTGCAATTGGTAGTCCCTGGAGCAATCTGCATAACTGCTCACTCCTTGGTAAAGGACATGAAGCTTTTGCAGTTTTTGATTGAATGGACTTTTAATAGCCCAAAATTAAACCTTCAAAAGGAGTGTAAGCACATGTGATGGGAGTGTTTGAACTGATACATGGGCTGGGTTTGTGTGGAGGACAATTCTTCCTGGATAGCAGTGTTTGTTTTGGGAGGGTGGTCATTGTGTCTCAAGCATGTGTGGGATATGATGAGACTGGGACTTGTTTTTCCCTGAGATTGTGCGTTCCAGGTTCTCCTCTGAGGAAGGCTCTAAAGGTAACAGCTGTGTTCTGCTCCAAAAATGCCAGAGCAAGTGGACTTACGGATATGTGGGAAGTAGAGCCATAACCAAAAATACTAGATTATCTTGGATAACACCTAGACAAGGTAGTTAGTGAGAAAGAGGAGGGATTTGCAGGCAAAAGGAGAGTAAAAAGCTCTGGATGTAATCAGCGATTTTCTTCTCAGTGGTCTCTTGCTGGATCAGCTGAGAGAGTCTGGTGGCAAACTCTTCTTCTCTGCCCACCATGCCCCAATAGCAGGTGGGAACATTCTTAACTTTGCTCTGAAGTATTGCATTTGCTGTTTTCTGATAATTTAAGGAGGAACCTGGAATTTTTTGTAAGAATCCAGAGTAAATGAAAATCAAGATCAAACCCATCATTACTGGGTAAAAAAGCTATCAGATCAATTCCAGCAAATTATTTGCAAGAAATATTTTGAAGCAATAGAATTAGTTGGATGGTTTAGTCACCTAAAATGGGCTTGGCCAAGACATTGTAGGAATGGGTTTGTGGATTTGTTATCTTTTTTCCTGTGCTACTATATGATCTAAGCAGACTTTTGGCCAGCTAGAGAGACACAGAAGGGAGGTGTCCAAGCATGCTATGAAGAAGAGATCCCTGTGCCCTTTGGATTCCCACTGCAGTGCTTTAACTGAAGCATTTTGTGGTGTGGTGTGGGACAGAAGGGGAAGTTCTAACTGGTAAAGATGTGCTTTATTAGAAGAAATTGTCTGTGGCCAGAGAAATCACAGCTGGCTCTGAATTTCTCATCTCTAATTGTGTGCATATTGGAAAAGTTACAGAGGCTGGGGAAAACAGGGATGGGTGCTTCATTTTGGGGTTATCCATCTAGCAGAGCAGTGACCTCAGGCATAGCGGTCACAAAATTAAATCTGTATAAAAAGCAAGAAGCTCATTTAGGGTCTGCTGCTGTTTTAGGCCTGAAAAGCTTGTTGTCATCAAGCTGCTTGCTCTAACAAATAGAAAAATAGTAAACTATTTTGGACTGTAGACTTATTTTCTTTAGACTACTAAGAGGAAATAGGGTGGCAAGTAAACCAAAATTAACCATTGTTTGGCAGAGACCATCTCTCTGCCTCAGGTGAGAGAGGACAGCAGGAGCCTCTCTGTTTTCTACCTCCCCAGGGGGAAACAAGGCACAAGAAATAGCAGTCTCCACTGCTATTTCTGCTTCTGTCTGTGTCTCTGGAGTTCTCCACCTCAGTTTTGGTCCTGACTTCTTGGGAATATCGTTCTGGTACTTTTTGTTAAAGGATGTCACACACGGTGAAGCATGCCAGTTGCTACAGCTCCTGTAGGTGGTGACTGAATTGCAAAAGTGTCACCTGTAGGACACTCAGGCTGGAGGAAGCCAGCTGGCTTGATCCTGAAATGCAGGAACACAGCTGCAAGAAAGGAGAACCCACTCATCCTCACCAAGGAGCCACTGACTCTCCCACTAAGCAGATGATGCTCTTTTCTGCAGCCAAGTCTCCTCTTGACTGAGGTCAGAAACAGGAGGTGCAGAGGAGCAGTACATGGCCAAGGGTGGAGGTCTGCTCCCTTCACTCTGAAGAAAGTCAAGAAGGGTAATGAATCCAGTCTTTGATTCAGTGGACCAAACCTAACTGGGGCCTGGGGTAACACTCTGCCTGATGGAGATACCTGTGGATTCTCCATACTGATGATCATGTTCTTGGCCAGTTCCCAGGGTTCCCAAGCTGCTTAGGAAATACTACAGGGCTCAGATATTAAGGTTGGAGTTGGTCAGGTAAATCCTTTAAGCTGAGCATAGAAGCCTAGGTAAGGAATGCTTAGTTAGGTCAGAAAAGCTGACTGGGTGCTGTAATTTGTTTTGTTATGGGAAAAAGTACTGGCAACAGAAAGACTTTAGTTGGGGTTAAAAGCACAAACATGAGGGAGGGCTTAAATTTCTTTTCCAGATACTGAAGATGAAGAACCACAAGAGGAAAACAATGGACTAACCAGAGTACAGGCAATGGAGAAGTGCTGAATAGAGAGCATAGTACAGGTTCACTTTGCACCAAATGGAAGAAGCTGCTTATACTTGAAATGAGGAAACTGAAGTTACCAGCTGAGAGGAAAAAAGTGCACAGAATCTGCCAAAATCCTGTGTGTGTTAGGAACACTTCTGATTTCAAAAAATGTTTGATTTCCTTCATGGAAAAGGAACCAGCTGACAATAAAAGAATGGAAGTTAATTCCAGTGAATGCAGTCATGAAACATTTCCTGAGGAGGGCTCAGTGTCACAGGAGCAGGTGGGAAAACAGAAGATTCAGATGTCTGAGTAAGATATTAAATCTTAAACCAGTAAGTATCTGGTTACTCAGGTGTCTAAATTCTTGCTGTTTAAACATGCTGATGAAAGAGCTGCTTCTGCAGTCAGACATTTTTTTCAACAGTTCATGATTTTGGTATGTTGACAACAGGCCTGAGTACATGTGCTTGTACCATGATTTTAGAATATCTGGTCAGGTTTTGGCTGCTGTTACACTGCCTTAAGAATGCCCAGCAGAAGTCAAAAGGGAAAGGAAATTTTTGTTGATAAAATGTGAACGGTGAGATTCACCAGCAAAAAAAACCAAGCCACAGCACCTTATTGAACACAAGTTTGAAAAAGTCAAATAAAAGACGTTGCTCTGTTTAACATGGTGCTTGGGAGGCACAGCCCAGGAGAAGGAAATTAAATGAGAGACATTGAAGCAGTGTCAGGAAGACTTCATGAAGGGAGCAATAAGCCAGCCTTGAGTCATTAAGCTGCAGAGCATAAGAAGGCAACTGAATAGGGGACAAATATAAGGAAGGATATGTGATCACCTTTCCAGACAAACAGCCTGTATCAGAGAGGTGATCACCCTTCTGCTGGCAGCATGGCCAGAAGCTGAGGCAGCAGTGATCCACTGTGGAGTGTGATTCTGCAGTCTAGCATTGCCTCTGCACTCAGACATGGGCTGAGGAGTCTGAAACACGTCGTGTGAGTCCGAATCAGTTTGAGTTTTCAGTGGAGATACACAAGATTTTGGCATAGATATTTTAGTCAGATCAAGTCAAGAAATTCCTTCAGGGGAGTCACTGCCAAAACCTATTTATTATTATTCTGTTTACATGTTTCAAAGGAACTTTTGAAATCACAGTTCTGTATGAATCAAAGTGGATTATGAGTAACAGCTCAACTGAAGACAGTTGTGGTCTTAAGACAGTTATTATGGAGGAGATAGACTAAAAGCTGAAGGAATTAAAAAATTGAAATATCAAGATTCATCTATCCCAGCTTTCCTTTCTTGGTCCTGGAAGGTCTGTGGTTCTAAATGGGAAACTCAAATTACCTGGTCATATTAATAGATGAGATGTCTGACTGTGTGAATGCTGTAACTCTGCTTGGCATAGTCTGTGGACACGTTTATACAGAAGGTCTCCTGTTGAACTTGGGCGTATTCAACTCAGTGTAGCACCGCACCAGCTCCTAAGAGAAGGCTTAAAATACAGAATATGGCATCAAATAAGTGTCCTCTGACATGTCAGTGGAAAAAGAGCTCTAGACCTCTTTTAACTTCAAAAGTCACTTGTTACCTCTTCATCAGAGCACTGTCATCTTTTCAGGGAATGTTGTCTGCCTGTGCTTTTCCAAGTATGGGGTTTGTTCTGTTCACGGAGGTGTCATCTGGAGTCAGTTCCCCTTTTCCTTGAGGAAAGGGAATTCCAATGCATTGCCATAACTTGGCAACCAGATCATCATTCTAACTCTCACTTCTGTACCTTGAAGGTGCCCATTTAAAAGATTGTGTGAGGTGTGGGATAAACAGATCAACAGTTTAATGGCTCTGGTGTGTGCAGTGATCTTCATACATACCTAACATGGAAAAGCTAAAAAAAGAGAAGTGTTAAATTTAGTCTTGAATTTTTTGTTGAGAATCACTGAAGAGGATTATAAAGTCTCACCAAGCAAGAGTGACAAGAGCTTGCTTTCTCCAGGCAAGGAAATGAATACTCTCAATTATATGACGATATTCAAATGATTCAATAGCAAACATAGTCTATCAGTTGTCTCACTCTTCTTAGCAGATGAGAGAAAGGCTGTGGATGGGTAAACACCTGTCAGGATGGCTGGGCTCAGAGAGTGGTAGTGAAAGGAGTTAAATGCAGCTGGTGCCTGGTCACAAGTGGTGTTCCCCAGGGCTCAGCACTGGGGCCAGCCTTGTTTCATACCTTTATCAATGATCTGGAAGAGGGGATTGAGTGCACCCTCAGCCAGTTTGCAGGTGACACTAAGCTGGGTTGGACTGTTGATCTGCTTGGGGGGTAGGAAGTCTCTACAAAGGGATCTGGACATGTTGGATTGCTGGGCTGAGGCCAGCTGTATAGATTCATTAAGGTCAAGTGCCAGTCCTGCAGATGAGTCACAACAACCCCAGGCATCACTACAGGCTGGGGACAGAGTGGCTGGAAAGCTGCCTGGTGAAAGAGGACCTGGGAATGCTGATGGATAGTGGCTGAATGTGAGCTGGCAGCCTGCCCAGGTGGCCAAGAAAGCCAATGGCATGCTGGCCTGTGTCTGGAAGAGTGTGGCCAGCAGGAGCAGGGCAGTGGTTGTTCCCCTGTACTTGGCCCCGGTGAGGCCACACCTCAAGTCCCGTGTTCAGTTCTGAGCCTGTCTTGGTTTGAAACACACTGAGGTGCTGGAGAGACTCCAGAGGAGGACAATGGAGCTGGAGAAGGGTCTGGAGAACAAGTCTGATGAGGAGCAGCTGGGGGTGCATAACCTGGAGAAAAGTAGGCTCAGGGGAAACCTTACTGTTCTCTACTGAAAAAGAGGCTGTAGCCAGGCAGGGGTCAGTCTCTTTTCCTAACACAGGACAAGAGGAAATGGCCTCAAATTGCCCCAGGAAGGTTTTAGATTGGACAAATTTCTTTCATGGAAAGGGTTGTCAAGCCCTGGAGCAGATTATCCAGGGAGGTGGTTGTGTCACCATCCCGGAGGTGTTTAAAACATCTGTGGATGTGGCACTCAGAGCCATGGTTTAGTGGAGGACTTGGCAGTGCTGGGTCAACAGCTGGACTTGGTGATCTTATAGGTCTTTTCCAACCGAAACAATTCTATGATTTTGTAGTTGTAATTAGTCAGTCATAATTGTTTGGAAACTTTTTGTGTTGTGGGGAGCACTTGTTGGAGTTTGCATTATCAATGCATCAGGAACAATTTGCTGAAATAATTTGTGAGACTTTTTTTAGGTAGGAAGCTTACAGGAAAACTGTCAATTTATGTTCTGGTAAGAAGATGAAAGTAAAAAAAAAAAGTTGTATCATTCATTTTATCCTAGTTTATCTAGATTGTCAGATTTTGTATCATTTATAGTTTTTACAATGGAGTAAATAGAGTAAACAGCTATTGCTGTGTTGTAATTTTTGTTGAAGTTGGATATTAGTAATGCTGTGTGGCAGAATGTCAATGACTAATTTACAGAATGTTTTTTTTTCCAGTGTAGGAGTTCCACATTTTAAATCAAATTTACCCTATGCTATATCTGTTTTCCCCACATTTTCCATTTCGTGTATAAAAAGTAGAAGAGGCCATTCGGCTTGCTGAGGTGTATTCTGAGTGTCCCAATGTAACATGTCTCAATTGCATAAATGGATTTTGTAATCTTTTGCTCTGTAGCTTGCACAATGTGGATTAAGTTAATTATTTATAGCTTGTCAGGGCAGCTTTTGAAGTGTCCTGTGTGGTGCAGGAGAAGTTGTATTGCTCAGGAAACCATCCTACTCTGCCTTGTCAGTCTGGGCAGGGCCACAAGACTTTATACTTGATAGCTGAAATAATTTAGCAATGTTTTTCTTTTCCCCAAAGAATCTATTGTATTTGTCCCATCAAATAATTTTCCTTTTCTCACTTTTTATTCTGAAATTTAATTTTTTGGGGTCAATTTTCCCTTTTAAGGTGTCTCTGGTCTTCCCTAGCCATTTCTCTCTCTAGCCCCTAGTTAGGTTACCTACATGTCTCTATCATGATCCTTCTCAGAAGAGCAGGTGCCCCCAGGCTGGACAGTTGAGCCCATGTCAAGCTGGCAAGAGCAGCCACTAGACTGAGGTAGGGACAGGGGTCACTGAGGCTCCATAAGGTGCTGGTCCTTGCTCACCATTATCCTTTATACAAGCACTGAATGTCTGGGCTTTTTGCAGGTCCTCTCTTCTTTTCAAGTCTGCTTGTGAGAAGGTTCACTGCATTTAAACTGGTCTGCACCAAGCCTCAGCCTGGAGCTAAGGGCCGGTGATCCCCAGGTCAGGTCCCAGCACTGGTGTCCTGCTGAAGGCTGTGGAGTGACCAGAGCAGGGTGGGCAAGAGAAGTTCTCTGCTGGTGGCCTGTTAGCCATCCCTGCCTGCCCTCCCTGGGAGCAGAGCCCAGGCACTGCCTGCCAGGTCCTTGACCTCCCCCCAGTCCTGCTGCTGACCTCTGCAGCTGGCCAGCCCTGGGATCCTCTCCCTCTCCTCACCCAATAGGGGCCTGCTTTCTGTTAAGTCACTGCTGAGTCAGGCTTTTCACAAATAAGCAGACCCTGACCATGAAAGCTCTACAATTGTTTTTCCCTTTCATTTATCCTGGACACTGTGTCACCTTTCTGCATCCAAACTTCCCCTGATGTCAGTGTAGGGAAGGGATCAGGGACAATTAGGTTTTTTCTTACAAGGGATGCTGTCATGAAACTAATCAGGAGACCTGAGAAACTCAAAGCATGAGAAAATATAAAAAACAAAGAGGTCATCAACAGTCCCCCAAAACTGGTGGGTACTTTTATCTATGTGTCTTTTTTAATGGGCTGTTTTATTGTAAATTGGTTTTTAATGAACCGTTCCATTTATATCTTAAAAGACTGAAGCATTACTTGAGGGTCTGTACTCACTAGAGCTGTTTAACCAAATAAGAAATTACAGACATATTGGAGTTGTGATAAGAGAATAGGCTTTGAACTCTCTAAATTCTCCTGCCCTTGGAAGTTCACTGGATTATGCATTATGGAATAAGCTACTTTATAGTTGTTTCTTCTTCCAGAAAACAAAACAAAACACTCTTCCAGGAAAATTAGTAGTACTTTTGTTATTCTTCAAGCTTATCTTGTTTTTGTGCCTCTCAGGTCAGTGTGGAAAAACAGCCTAATATGTTTACTTTTGCTTAATTGATCTTACTTTGGCTTTGCATCAAGTTTTTTTCTGGGGCATCAGTCCTGAGAACTATAAACAGAATGAAGATATGTACATGTTATGTTTCAGTCAACAGGGTACAGGTTCTGGGTCCAGATTCTAGTCTCAGTGAAAACAGCGGATGGTTTCTCACTAGGTGGAAATATTCAGAAACCATTTGATGTTTATTTAACTTCTCTGCTACTGACTGTAGTGAGTAAAGAACTCAGCACTGAGTACTCTTGAACATTTCACCCCTGGTGTCATCACAGTTTGTCCTGCTGTTTGGGCAGATTGTCCAGCTTTTGTAATGAAGTAATTTCTTTTCTAAGGTGAAAATAGCTTTTTTATCCACATAGAATTGAGAAGTGTAATGTGCATAACAGAGGAGTTTTCTAAGAGTCTTTCTTCCATAAGGATGGCTTTGTACACTTAAAAAAATGTAAAAGGTAGTAATTCCAGTAAATGGATCAAAGGGGAGGTTTGAACACCAGCACCTTGGTTAAGGTCTTCATTTTGTAAAGGAAAAGGTGAGTATAAGAAATAGCACCAGCCTTTGAAGAATAAAATACAGGTTCTGGAGCAGTGTCTAGTGAAAGCCTGTCTACCATCACCTTTAGCTGTTTCTAAAGTGAGAATCATCACATCTCTCACTGGCTGCCACTCCTGGGTCTTCTGCTAGTTTGTGGTTCTTCCCCTATTCTGCAGCTCCTCTGTCTAAAGGGGAAGTGGCAGAGCTGGGAACAACAGACTGGGGCCTTGCTCCTTCTCATTGTTCACCATCACTGTAAATGTGGCTGACAGCAATAACTTTCTGAATTAGAGAGATTAAATCAGAACAAGTAAATACTAGGAACAAATATTTGCTGACCAGAGTAGCAGATCAATTCACTAAAATAAGGATCTGACTTTTCTGCTGTGCACAGCTGTGATATGGGATGATGTGATGATGGAAAAAAAAAGGGTATTTCAGATGATCATTGAAATTCCTCAGAATGTGGGTATTTGATGTTGATGCTGGAATCCTGTCAGTTTTACTTGTGATATTTCAGCTCTCAGTGCTGGCTACTGTTTGCATCTTTGTGCTTAACATTCTGTAAGACATAGAATATGCAGGATGTTGAATGTTACAGGCTCTACACTAGTCCCTTCTAAAAGCTATTATCTGCTGCAGTAATTACCACCATAAAAATTGAAAGAATAGAAATAGGTCTTTCCTCTGGGCTATTTTAGCCCCCTTTTTTTTTTTCTCTGAAGCTTTTGTTGTAGATCACAAGCTTTATGACACAGAAATTAAATTATCTCCCTTGTATCTCAAGTATTCTATTGTGGTGATAAACCAAATTGTATTTTAGGACCACTGTGCAGCTTCTCTGAGACAGAAATGCTTTTATGTATGTAATCCAATTAGGATTGGAACCATTATGGTCTTCAAGGGGAGATGGATTTGAAGTTCTGAATTCGACTCCACTGTGTTTTTGTTTATATGGAATAACTCATACTTTGTTCAAGGGAATAAAACCTTTTGGTTTTGTGCTGTCTTTAACAAAGTGAGTAGTGTTGGCTCCTTTAACCACTTAACTTGAGTTGCTCTTCTAGAGCTGATTTATCTCCTGGAAGGATCATTGAAAAGCCATTGCAAAGAAATCACAGGTTTATTCAGCAGAAGCCAGACAGGTGTGATTGGACATTCCTGTATTGCTATCAATGGAGATAACACAGCAGGAAACAACTAGCAGTCCAGTATCAATTTCTGCAGTCCCAACCTTGGTAACCCTTGGGTCACAATTTCCCTTGGCCTGGGAAAAGAAAATTTGAGAATTTCTGCACACACACATCTTTATCTTACACTTTCCCCATTTTTCTCAAGTATTTTTCTAAGCTGTTTGGTTAAAGCCCATCTTGTCATCTTACTTTAACAAGGTTATTTATCATATTTACATCAAGATACATCATCAGCATTCTCTGAAAAGCACAGGTATATCTGTACTCTGGTGAGGTGTCTTCATTAGTCATGCTGGCTATTTTATTGCAACAGCCTGTAATTATTGTCAGTAAATATCAAAACCTCACAGTGACTACTTGAATGATGCAAAGTAGCCTCCTGCCAACCCATGAGAACTATCAGCTCTACCTTTTGTTCTCATATATAATAATAATATTGCATATAAAATGATAGTGGGGGAAGCCTTTTTTATTAGAAAAGGAAGGCATTCCAATTCAGAAGGTAGATGAAAACTTTGTGGTATCTGTCATCAGGTGGTATAAAGGGTAATCATGGCCAAGGATCAGAAATAGTTGAGATCTGCACGTTCATCATGCAAGCATTTGAAGAAGCACAATGGCACTAATGTATTAATCTCTCTTTTAACTGTTGTCCAATAGAATTCTTGAAAAGTGGAACTTGTTCTTCATGAATTAGAAAGCTTCAGGAATGATGTTATAGGACTTCTGTTTAGTGCTCTTAAATGTTCATACTTGGGCATATTGCTGAAAACAACAAGTCTGACTGAGGTACTTCTGTTTGAAAATAATCCAGGCAATTAAAAATATATCTTCTGAGTAGCCAGGGATTCAAAGACACATTTTAGATGTACATCATTACAGGCTTTCTACAAACAGTCAGCTAGCTTCCCTGTCTGTTCTTAATAAACTAAATTTGACACTAAGAAGGCTCTTCTACTTCAAGCTGAGACTGTAGGATATCAGGAACATGACTTGAGAAAATCTGTCTTGTGGACACTAGGTAGGATTGGAGGAGAAACACAGGACTTGAAGTAATTTAAGTTTCAACTTCTGCAATATGTGCTTAAGATATTATCCACTTTGTAGGCTCTTCAATTTTCAGTTTTTAAGCAGTTCATCTTTTTTTTTATGCACTGCTTCTCTTGGAAGGGCATTCCTCAATGTTACTGCTATAATGGGTATGGCTTTTCTAATTTTCACCTTAAATGATGCATGCTGGGTTTATAGCAACTGCTCTTGAGCCAGAACTGTCTTTTTGTTTCCTGCTTGATGTTTATGGTCTGTTACTTATTGCTTAGTGGAAAATTATTTAGAATTAATTTGTTTTGAAGAGAAATCAAGAGAGTCTGGGGGATACCAGCTGACCATGATGGCTGCAGTTTGAGACAACTGGCCTGTTTCAGTGATGGTGATGGCATCTGCTCTCCTGCACTATGGTAATAACAAAACTCTTCTCAAAGTCTCTGTGGGATTGCCTTGCCATGCTTGTCCAGTCTAGGCAGGCCATCTTAATGATGGGAACTAGAAGGAAATCTCAGTACAAGGTACTAAGTGCAGGTCTCTGTTTAGGCAGGGTCTGTGGAGAGAGACAGCCTTTCCTTAGGCAGACTTACATAGTTGGGGGATGCTTACAAGCTTTTGGCATACAAATCCCTCCTAGATAGAGCAGTCAAATGTTTGGTTGATTCAGGAAAACCTTTTTGGTTTTTTGTTAGCAGAGGCACCTGTGGAGGATTTCTTGGTTTTCAAATGAACTGCTCATGAAAATAATGCATTCTGAAATGAGAAAAGAATTACCAGTGAGATACACAGAGCAGACATAGTATTTGTGCAGATGCCCAGGCAGGTTCAGGACAGTATATGAAATAGAAATTTATTTCATATAGCTGGTATCAGAATTTTGACAAGGAGCCACATGCTTGACTCCATCCAGTGTATAGATAAGAGAAAACTAGGTATTACCATCTCCCAAACAAAATTAATTCATACCTTCAGAAGGGCAGAACAAGACAAGCAAGGCAGACTTTTGTGTAGAGACTCTCTCCGTGAAGAAAAGCAGTGGAAAGTTAGCCATGCATGGATAATGGTATGGGAGCTAGTTTTCACCTAGTTAATCTGGCCCAGAAGCTCCTACTTACCTGTGCAGGGATCTTGGAATATAATGGGATTATTAGATGCCAGAGAGGCAGTGCTTTAGCAGCTGGGCAGAAGAATGGAGAGCCTGGTGTGGTTCTTGCAGCTGCTTCCCTTCCCTTTCTTCCTTGGAACAGCCACTGGAGATAATGCTTCCTCCAGACAGGGGCAACAGGCAGTCTCTGCAAGTGAACTCTGCCTCCTTCTGGGACAGAGATCTAATGTTTAAATACAAAAGATGCTCCTAAAATGCCAACAGATGAGAGGAAAGAAAGATGAAGAAGAGGTATGATTTTAGTGAGTTAGATTATCAGGACAGGTACAGGAAATGTCTCTCACATGGTGCCTGGAAGCAGGTAAAAAACAGCTGATAGGTGTCAAGTTTGGTGCTGCTGGAGACAAGGAACTCACATTAACAAGCCTCCTTGAAAAGAAGTTGCTTTTCAGGTCAGATATCTGAAACATCCTTTGTTTGGCCCACTGGAAATAGGCAATGGAAGAAACAGAGAATGAATTGAAATCAGTCATGCTCTGCTAATTATTGTGATGAATAGTGACAACCAGGACTCCTCAACAGAAGGCTGCATTGGCTAACCTTGCTCATTTCTTGCTCTTATAGGAAGACAGGTGGTAGGACAAAGAAAAGAGCTATAATTAAACTCCACCCATCTTCAAAAGCAGGTGAAGAGATCATAATTCATGCAATATATCTGGATAATTAGACAATATTTGTACAATTAGAAGCTGAACACTGAACGATTAGTGATTCATTAATAATGAGCTAGTATCCACTCACAAGCCTCAATGGGGAAATCAAATTTATATTTGCTTTGTAATGATGATCTTTTTCAAATGTCTGTCTGTAACCATGAAGGAATTTGCACCCCTCACAGGAAAGTGCATGAACATAATTTCTTTTTTTTTTTTAATTTCTGAGAAATGCCTTTGAAAAAATGTGCAGTACCTTACTTTCATAATCATATGGCAATTTTATGTGGAGCTATTTTTTGGGGGATTGTGTTTTGTTGGGGTTTTTGGAGTGTTTTCTTATTGTAGGGTATTAAGTTTACTGTCTGTATTAGGATCCCAAATAGTTTTGTTTCTTTGAGCTCTTTTTGGAGACTTTGGCAACAAAGAATGAATGTCTCTATCCAGCAAGATAAAAGGCCCACTTCTTTCAGGAACCAGTCTTCACCAGTGGCTGAGAGGTGATGCTAAAGAGAAGAACAAACATCCTCAGGCATCACACTCTGTCTACACTCAATATAATAATTTATAATCATTCCTCTATGATGTTTTGGGGTTTTTAAAACTCATACAGAGAACACTCAGAACAGAACCCACAACCACCAACAGCTGAGGCTCTAAAAGGGATTTTTAAGAAGTAAGAGATAGTGTGCACAGCTCCAATTAACCTTGTATGCCCTCGCGGCTGACCCTGATAACAGCAGGTGGAGACCTCTTGAGATCCCTGAGGAGAGTCCAGTGTGTGTTCCCACACAGGATACCTGAGCCAACATGTAGAGGGATCACCAGAACTAAAGCAAACAGGTTGTTTCCACTTTAGGGGGAAAGATGCTGTCCAAAATGGTTTAGCAACAGTGGCTCCAGAGGGGCAGTGGGCACACAGAGTGAGTGTGCAGACACTGGAAGCTTGATACAGGGGTTACTGCATTAAACCACTGACTTTGGACTCTGTTCTTTTTTCTATTTGCTTTAAAAATTGCTCCTCATAAATCCCTTGATAGAATTATCTTCAGAGTCACCTGTTTCTTCTTTCCTGTTACCTATAAAGAGGAATTTGAGAACAGAGCAACAAATCTTCTCAGTTCTGTTTGTTTAAATCTCCTCCTTTATTACCCCTGGCATTGTTTCCTTGTTGTACTTCATCCATTTACCTGAATTCTGGCAGTTAACTCCTGGCAGGAATAGTGTTTCCATAAATTTCACTGTATTTATTGAGCTACACGTATGATCATCTGCAGAACAGATGATTATTATTATGATTGCAACAGCCAGGTCTGCAGGATTAACCAGTCAGAATGAGGAAAGTCAGCTGCTTTAAAAAAAAATAAATTCTTGACTAATATCAACTGCTTTCTGAGCTCTTCAGTGGGTGAAGGAGACTGCAAGGAATTTTGAACTTGTAAAACATTCCTATCTCAGAATTATTAATGGGCAAAGGGATGATTTCTAAAATGGGAAACTGGCTAGACTTTATCGGACTGGTAAGTCAGAATACTTTGTCTAATAACTAATTTTTGTTTGATTGAGGAAACTTTTCTATTTTAGCTCACTTAAGGAAGTTCTGTGTTGAGAGTTGAGGATTTTGTGGGTTTTTTTTTTTTAGCTTTCACTTTCTTTTCTCTGATTTCTTGTAATCATCTGTTCTGTTTCAGAGCACGTGGGATTTCAAGAAATGGACAAGAGATTTCAACAGCACGCACTCTCATGCTCCAGAGTTATTAGAACACTAGGAAAATTCCTGTTCTGTATGTCTTGGTTTGCTGCCTTTGAAATGGGTATAGTAATAGACTATCCCATCAGGGTGATGAGAGAATGAGTGAATTTGGTGCTGGGTGATCAGTCACTCTGTTGAGATGAGGTCTGAAGTTTTAAATTACCATGTAATCTATAAATAGAGATCATGGTTGTATTTTTTTTTTAGTTTTGTCTTGGGTATATAGTAGGTTGATGGATCAAATTCCTGTGATGGAATATCATAAGGTGCTGTTTACTGATTTAGCAGAAATCAATAGTTTACCTATAATGTTATCACCAAGGCTAGGCAGAAATTTGAGTATGGGCTTCCTTTAAGAAGTGATGGAATGATTGGAAATGTTCTTTAAACCTAAGAACTGCATCATGCATTATGGAACACACAGATTAGGAAACTAAACAAGTTTGATTTTGGTGTTAATGCTGTAATGGCTAGTTGCTTTAAGATTGCTGTAATAACACGTTACTTGTGGTTATGAGTAACAATTGTTATTTGAAATATTACAAAACTATTAATGAGTAGTAACCTTGTGTACACTAATTTTGAGATTGAAGCTTGCTACGTGAGGGTAGTGCTTGTGTAAATTTTGCACAGAAATCCCAAGCAACAGAGCTTAAGATTACCTGGAAAAAAGGGTTTTTTTCTAGTACTCTGATATTGCAAAGTGGGAGGTGCCAGACAATAGGTGTCAGCACTGGCTCAGCTATGCACAACTTCACTGAAAACATAGATTAAGGCAGCTGGTTTTAAGCACAAATTTGCTCTGAACTCTACTTTCAGCAAACTGAAATGCCTATAAAGAAGGCTGAAATGGTGTTTGACACTAGTTATGAAATAGCTTTTCTAGGGTGTAGACTGGGAAACAGAATAGATGAAACAGAAGATAAAAGCTGGTAAAAATAATGTATGTATTGTGTTCACTGTGAAATGTTTCTGTAATACTGAAGGACTATTTTTGAAAATTGTAACTTAATTAGGCTTTGTTATTTTATTAATTATTCAGAGAGGTTCCTGAGAAGAAGACTTTGATATAGTACTTTCCTAGGTATTTAAAAGAAATAATTAAAAAACCTAAT
This sequence comes from Molothrus ater, assembly GCF_012460135.2. Taxonomy (NCBI): domain Eukaryota; kingdom Metazoa; phylum Chordata; class Aves; order Passeriformes; family Icteridae; genus Molothrus; species Molothrus ater. Next base: position 6,557,149 of record NC_050480.2, on the reverse strand, counting down.
AAAAAATAACTGAAACTGAAGAAGGAAAGCAAAATCACAAGAATCAGAATGGAGCAGGCAGGATAAGGTACAGTGCTAGGAAACTTGCATGAGACTTTGGAACTGTGCTGCTTTGTGGTGGAATTTTAAACTGGAAGAAACTGTTTAATATCTTGTTCATTGAACCAATGCCTGTCACATGGATTCTGCCATCACGTGCATGATTTTGCCAACAGCTTTGGAAGAAATAAACAGGAAGGCTTCATGCAAAATATGTGGTTGTGTAATGGAGAAACCAGAAGAAACCACCACCATGGAAATGGAAGACAAAAAATCCTTGGTTTTCCTCTGTATTTCACTGGCAGCATGCACCTAGGAGCCAGGATGTAAGGATTAAGCCAAAACAGGTAAGACTAAATGCTTTAAGGGCCCAGTGTAAACATTATGGTTTTAGCCCAGCACCTTGAAAGAGGTACTGGATCAGAGTGCCAGCTCTCTAGAACTGCTTTTAGGTGGACAAACACATACTGGATCAGAGTGCCAGCTCTCTAGAACTGCTTTTATGTGGACAAACACATACCTGTTTAAATTATGTCCTCCCAGGCAGAGGGTACTGCAGCTTTGAAACTGCGAGGAAAAATAGTGCAAGCCTAGCAGCAGATGTGCACATATCAAGGAGTTTTTTAAATAAGCAGGTGCTGTCATTGGAGACCTCTGAGTGGTGAGTGCCAGGTGGATGGCTGTGCACAGAACAAGGGAAACAGCTTTTTCTTGTCAATATTTGGTGAGGGATAGCTGGGAGAACGCCCCCTCCCTCCCTCCCCTGAAGTTTGCATTGCATTGCAAAACCCGGTGAATTCCCTGCTAGTGGCACCAGCAGTGCCCCAAGCCTGGCAGGATCATCTGAAGGGAATGCAGCTGAATTGTGATCCTCTGCTATATAAAAGGGGGCGGGTCACTCTGCTGCTTCCAGCTCCTCTGCTGTCATTAGGGCTGCAGGAGCACCAACCACAGGCAGCTGGCACGCCTCTCCATTGCCTCTTATATAATATGGGCTCTCACAGGGCACCGGTGTAAAAATCAAGTCAAACATTGTGGAGGCACACTCGGGTCACCTGCATGTGGTGTGGCTGGTGCTCACTGTGCTCTGGGGAGTAGGGCTGCTCTCACAAGGCTGGTCTGTGGCCCTGTCACAGTGAAGCTGGGAAGGTGTGCAGGATGGCTCCCAACCAGGCAGGGGATGAACTTGTTTTCTTTGTGAATGGTAAAAAGGTAAGGGAGATTCCAGCTTCCTGTTCAGCTTGCTCCTGGATTGTGGCTTGATCACTTACTTTTCTAGCCATCTTTTTTTCTCCTCTTAAGTTTTCTGATAGGAATACATGACTTTTAAGTCATGTATTAAAAGTCATTCCATGACTTTTAAGTATTAATTTCTGATGATTACATGTTGCTTTGCTAAATGACTTTTTCTCTTCTTTGAGTTTACCTTGTGACTTATTCAAAGGGTAACACGATTACATAATATTCCTTTTACATTTTTGATTTGTTGGCAATAATTTACTACAATTCTGACGTAACTACTTTTAAATAAGTGTTCACTGCTGAATACAGGCATTTTTACTAGAAATAATTTCAGTATTTAAAACAGATCTGGAAAATTCAACTCAAATGGAAGCATCCATATATAATTCATCAATAAGTAATTCTAACATCTGGTTTTTGAAAGGGATTTAGAAAAATGTTTATTCCATTTCCATTTAAGAAGCTAGAAAACTCTTCAGAATGAAAGCCCATTAACTGATACTGATTCGTGGCAATAACCTGAGAAGTGACTGTGTCTCACAGGAGGCTGGGCTGCTCATTGCATGTGATGGACACATTTGAACAGCTCATCCTAGATCTCCCTTTCCTCAGTTTGGGCTTTGCCTGGCTAGCAATGCCTCTTCAAAGGCTTGTTACAAAAGTCAAAGCTGACTCTTGGACCAACTACCAAGTTAATTCTGTTTCTGAGCTCAGCTCAGTGCTGCCTTCCCCACCTTCCCCTTGCCCAGACACTTGGGCAAGGGAGCTTGTGCCAAAAGCAGCTTCCTGCTGGGAAGGAAAGGGGCCAGGGTTGCTTATCCATTGGTGTGGAGCCAAGAGTTTGCAAACCTTCCCTGAGCACTGCTTATGGGTGTAAATCAGGTGTTATATTGGGTTTGGGCTGGACAATTAATTTTTAATCCCTTAAGGGGTCACACAATACTCTGTTGGTTAAAAAGCTCTGTGCCCTGTCTTACAGACTAGCACAGGATTACTATCTATTTTGCTTTTTGTCCTTTTTCATGGTTGTTTAATGTGGATGACAGTGTAGCTACAATTAGGGGTTTTAGTTATGACTTTGTACCCCAAACTGGATTGGAATTAGAACCTTCTGAGGTACTAGTGGATTTGATGTGGATGTTTTGTTTTATTGATATATTAACAGTTCACTGATGAACGAATTTTATCTAGTGTGCAGTAAAAGTTAGTCATAGAGTTGTCAAATATAATGCTGATGTAGAGCCCAGGCTTGGTTCTGAGGTTTTATAGAGAAGGATGACAACTAAAGCTCTGCTCACACACATTAGTAGTGGTTCATATGTGTTAATTGACATATCTGCCATACATTCTTTCTAGAAAGAGATGAAAACATGAAGCTCCAAGTTAATTGTAACTAGCTAATTGAGTCTGGTAATTGAAATTGTGGCATAGGATGGTCTGTGAATTTTATCTGAAATTCTGCTATGGTGGGAACAGGTGGCACACCATTAACTTTTTGTCTTCTTGCTCTGTGAGGTTTTTGTGAGATGCCTCCTCTGTGAACCTGAGTTTGTAGAGGGTGAACTTGGAGCTCTCTAGTTCTTGCATTAGGAGGTTGCCACAAATGTGTTGGGCAATTCAGACCCTGATACAAGCCAAGTGCCCTGTCTTATTTGATTTTTTAATTTTTTTTCTGGTATACCCTAATCAGAGAGAATTGTAATTCTGGTGCCAGATCAGCTGAGGTTCAAAACCAATAGGCCTCTCATGGTAGGTATGAAGAATTTGTAAACAAATTCCTGCATGCCAGTTACAAATGGTGCTTCAGCACTGGCTGGTGCTCAGTTATTACAAGAGCACTGTTCTGTGTAAACTGCTAGAAAAGTTCTTCTTCCTGGAGAAAACTTTTTGCTAACACATGAAAATGTCTATTAGTCAAAGTCCAGAGCTGGCCTTGTGGGACTTTCTTTTATGCATGTGGGGTGAGGCAGAGAAGGGGAGAAATGGCAGTCTAGGCCCTGAAGGCCATCAGCAGAAACAACCTGTTTATTTTGGATCTTCTGCTTGTCCTTGCTGTGTCCTGCAGGTAATAAACCTCCTGTGAGTGTGACACTGGCCTTGTTGCATTTCAGCAATTTTTATGGAACTGCTGTTCTTGTTTGCAGAAGCCTGACTGCGTGCATGCGTAAAGGAGTTTATCACAGTGTGATCTTGGCAGCTTGGCTGAAAAAAAAAACCAAACAACAAAACACCAAGGGATGATTAATATTACCAATGGTACCAACTTCTTTGAGTGTCAAAGCTCTGTTAGCATCCTTTCCCACTGCCCCATGGAGCAGACAGTTCTAGTAAAGGAACAGGTTTCACTTGCTATGCCCAGAGCCTCCAGTGGCTTTTTCTTTTTTTTTTTTTCTTTTCCTTTCTTTGTGTGTCTTGCTAAAGTGGCTCAAGTTACAGCCCTACCAAATGCAGATTTAAGAGAGAGAATTGGACTCATGGGGCACTCTGATCTGTGGCAGTGTAGGTGGAGTTTGTTGGGACATTGCTGCACATGAAAGGTGATGGAAGGCGTGCCAAGGAAGTGCCTGGAAGTGCAATTCTGCTGGAACAGCAGCTAGCAAGAGGGCAAGTGGAGAGGCAGGCATTAATATCTTCTCAATGGTGACCAGTCGCAGGACCTGAGGAAACAGCATCCATCAGGGGAGGTTATGGAAAGGTTTTTCACCCAGAGGGTGGTTGGGCACCGGAACAGGCTGCCCAAGGCAGTGGCCACAGCACCAAGTCTGACAGACTTCAGGAAGTATTTGGACAATGCTCTCAGGCACCTGTTGGGATTCTTGGGGTGTCCTGTGCAGGCCCAGGAGTTGAGCTTTGATGGTTTTAGTGTGTCTCTTCCAAGTCAGTATATTCTGTGATTCCAAGTTAGAATATGGCTTTATCCATCTGTGATCTTGATTAAATATCCAGCTGATTCACTGCCAAGAGTGTGGTAACATGGCCAGTGGGAAAGGTTCCTGCTGTGAATTCATGACAGCTTGACACTGCAAATGGGCTGCTGACATTCTGTCACTGTACAAAACCACAATGCCAAGAGGTGGTTTGTGAGACAGGGACACGGATTGCAGCAATTTCTTCTCTCTCACATTAGCCCAGCCTGCACTGGTGTCAAGGAAAAGTCTCCTTGGAGCAGCTGAGCACACTTTCCATTCAGGACTGTTTATTTCACTGGGCATATAGCTTGGCACACTACTAACTCAAAGTTCTCTTAATAGTCTGCCTAGACTAGAATGCAAATTAGCATGTTCAATTTAAAGCTAATAGGGGCAATTTTTTTCTCTTGGCTGACAAGTCTGTCTCATGCATATGTAGCGTGTAATTTTAGTTTAAACACGTGGAGTCAATATTTCTATTTCTATTCTGAATGCTAAGGGAGGATCTATGCTGGAAGTGGAAGCCACATTAGACCTCTTACCACTTCCAAAGTCTGTATTTGATTGCTGATGGGACCAGCTAAAATACAGGATTTTTCTGAGCTTTGTGAACCTCTGGGTTCTACATAAACAGAGACTTAGGAGCTTTCAGTTTGCTGGTTTAAAGCAGAACAAAGTGTTCTCATGACCAGTAGCAAATTTATGTTATGTGATTATATTCAGTTTGTTTGTCTGTGGTCTAGTCCTTTTTGCTAATAAATGAATTTGAAATTTCTCATTGTCTTCAGGAATAACACATCCACAAATTTCAAGGTCCTAGGGGACCTTTGCATGTGACTGGTCTGACTTGCTGTGTGGCAATCTGGTTAAAACCTTTCACTTTCTCTTCTTGCAACTTAATCAGTGACCAGGGATTAGTGATTGAATGGGATCTTGTCCTTCAGGAAAGCACCTGCTTCTCATTTATAGACCCCAACTGATGGAAATTTTAGCACATTGTTTGGTAAAATGGGAAAGTTTTTCACTTCTCTTCCTCTATCTACCTTGTCCGACTACAGTTCCTTAAACTGAAAAACCTCTAACTTTCTGGGAATAATGATCTAAATATGATGCTTTGTGTTGTAAAGGCAAAGTTATCTGAATGAGTGAGAGGCAGGTAGGGAATTTGAAAAACAAAATATTTATTGAGATTGAAGCTTTCTACATAAAATTCTGGGGAAGTGACCTCAACATTTTTCTGGACTAGTCCGTGCACTCTAAAGGTGTGAAGAACTGCTTCAGAACCTGCTCTGGTTCTTAAGTGGTACTTAAAAGCACAAAGAACTTCAGGGCCAGGCTAGGCTCCCTGCTGAGGTGGATCTGAGTATTTAAAATTCCGAGAATCAGTAGGCAAACAGACGTGTAGTACAAACACAGCAGTACAGAGTAAATTTGTTGAGAGTCATTTGACTGTCTGTGCCATCCTAACATTTTCAACAATGTTTCTTTCTGCATTTGATTAATAATTAAGCTGCCAAATGCAGTAAATCCAGTTTAAAATTGTCAAAATATGGCTGTCAATCTGATATACCTGCCATATGACATTTGATTTAAAAAACCAAAATAAAACAAATTGCCAAACACTAAAAACTTACCAAAAGGGAACTATTTCTTTACCTGCAGTATCTAAGTTGTCTGATCCTACCACCACAGCAGGCAATGGATGGAATTCAGTTTCTTTCTGTACAAGGACACTGGGGGAGGTGAGCAGGAGCTGTGGTACTGAGCTGTGAATTATATTGTACTGGGCATCAGACAAGATGTGTTATCCCCACCCACAGGGCTTTAAAGTATTTTAAGAACAAATCACAGCAGGAGATTGCAACAAACCACTGGAGGAATGATATGCTGGAGGACAGGCCAGCATCAACAACAGTGAGCAAAAGGCAAGAACAGCAAAAAATTCTTACTCTGTGCCCAGCAAGACTCATCAGCAAGCATCCTCCCACCAGGAATCTGAAGTGAAGAGAAATGATTCCTTGATCTCTGATGTGTGAGATTGGTGTTAATCCAGAATGTTCTCCAAACTCTTACCCATATCTCCCTCAGATCCTTAGTCTCTGCCAGAATTGCAGATATGCAGCTCCACTGGGGTAGTTTGAAGTGGCTGAAGTAGCAATCCAGGGCTGCTGGCTGGAACAGAGTAAGGGACTGTCTGCGACATGGTGGGAGATACTTTCTGATAAAGTTGAGTAAAGCATTGGCTGTGGGGCTTCACGTATTCTTACATCACTAAAAGTACATGGAGATGAGTGGTTAAACAAAAAATGAAGGACTAGGCCTGTCTTCTAGTTCCTGCTTCCTGAAAAGAGGCCAGTGGGCCAAACTTTTAATTGTTTGGTTTGAGTACATGACTGAGCGCTTCTTGGGCTCTTTCAAGAAAACCTCTTGAGATGTTTTCTTTGATATAAGCACAGAATAGTCTTTAGCTGTTCTAAAGTTTCTTCTCTGTGTCTGGATATCTTAGAAGCTGCTTTGGAAGGATTTGCAATGGCCATTGGCACAGACACAAGGAAGAAGCTTAGTGTGACAGTGGGAGTTGCTGGGGCTGGCTCTTTGCCTGTGGAATGGCTCTGAAAGGCCATTTGTCCTCTCACAAGGATGTTTGGAATTTCCTTCTCATGTCTGTCTGAGAAGGTGCAGCAGAGGGGGAGGTATGGGCTTACTCTGAACCAGATGGTCATGGAAGAGCCACTGCATGCTTTTATTTGTTTCTCTGCATCCAGGAGGTGAGGGAACAGGGACACTCTGCTCTGAATAGCAGCAATGGGTGCTGCATGGTCTGCAACATGACATTCCCAAACTAGAATGGACTATTTTTTTCCTGTAGATCATCCCCAGTGAAGGAGTGAGATGTGCAAAAAGTGACCAGTTGTGTTTTGTAGCAGCAATTTTATCAGTTAATTCTAAAACAGTGAACTCAAACAGGAAGTAGAATGAACCTTGTCTCTTTAGGATAACCACATCATATGTCAAAGACATAAAACTGGAGCAGGACAGAGGTTGTGAAGGTTTCTTATCAGTGAGAAAAGAAAAGTTAAAAACACACTTGAACAAATGACCCCTGTTTCAATTTGCCCTTCAAACTGGGAGTGATTAATTTAAATAAACTGTAACCATTGTACTTAGGACTTGCATAGAATAAGAGCCAAGAACATGATTATATTCTGGCACACAGTGAATTTGGAAAAGTTTCTTGACACTTTATTAATAACAGAAAAAGAGGAAGACAAGCCCTGTGGCAGGGGCAGAACTTTGGTTTCTGACCACTGGCAGAGAGTAAAGTAAAATGTTTTATGTCTAATGGATAACTTCTTATAGTATGGTTTATTAATAGGATGGAGGTGGCTCAAAATATGCAGCAAAAATGTTTCCTTTCTTAGAGTTTTGTATTCTCACATTTAGGATGGCTACTACTGTAATACTGATTGATTGAATACTACAAGGGAGGAAGGAGAAACTTCAGAGAATTTGTACTTCTGTCCATCCTGCTGCACCTGTGTTGTCACATTACAGTTTCCACTGTTAGGGTTTTTTCTCTGCAAAACCTGTTACTGATGCTCTTTCTGTCATTCTGTTTATCTGCTCATTTTCTCTCTCTTCCAACAGTAAAAGAAAGGACAGAGTTCAGTTATTCAGGGTCAATAAATATGAGGCACCCTTTGGGACGTGTCAGGAACCCAAGATTTTAGGAGAAAACACGGGTCTTTCTTTTCTCACTAAGTCTTTCTCTTCTCACTACTAAGTCTGTTTGCCATTTTGGATGAAGGGTTTTTTAGATTTGCCTCAGTGTGCCATGACTGAAAAGCTCATGTATGTAATGCATATACTTCCCTCTGACACAATAAATTCAAGGAAACATTGTGTCTGGACACATGACCAACATTGTTGAAATAATCTGTGATTTTTGCTTCCTGCTTTGGAAAAGAAGTTGCAGAAAGACCAAACTTTCCCCTTGCAACTAACTTATCTGTGTTGTAAAACATTTTGTGTTTATCTATATCTTTCCCTTTTTGCAGGTGGTGGAAAAAAATGTGGATCCAGAAACAACCCTGCTGACTTATCTACGGAGAAAATGTATCCAGTGCCAGAAAAAAAACTGCAGAAAGCTTTAAATGCCTACAGCATTTCATAATTGTTTACTGTTCACTTCAGTACTGGGCAGAGCTTTTGCACAGAGTATAAGAGGGAGTGCTTTGCATTGTCTGGTATTTCTTGCTAGCAAAGATTACAGCTGCTATTCCAAACTTAATAACAAATTTTAAATTATATACTTTAAATGATTTATTAATACTTTAAGGAAAAACTTGTAATTTCACAGAATTATAATATGACGGAAAGGAAGCAATAATGAGATCAAAATAAAATGGAAGGAAATGTAAGCTTGTTCCACACAAAGAATAAAAAAATTTCTGGCCAAAACATTGTATTGGCTATCTAATATCCCATAAATTGATAACCCTGTGCTGTTTATCAGATGACTCAGGGAGGCAGGGGTTCCCCCCATGTACCATGGGTATGTTTACATGAGCAGATGCAAGCAGTCACATTTCACCCCTGCTTGAAACTGGTCACCATGTGAGTCAGAGCAGCTGCAGGAGCTGAGTAGCTATTGCTGTCATGATCAGGCTGGCTGCTGCCAGACCAGGCCTGCTTCCATAGGTGGTGTCATTCCATGTTCTCTGAGTTTTGGTCTGGCCAGCTGGCTGTGTACATCTGCCAAACTGTTCACAGTTGTGTTGGTGTATCCATACCGTGCTGCTGTGTTCCACCTGTCTGGGAGCTGAAGGAAGGAAGTACAGGGACATGAATCACACTCTTGGAGGTTTCCAGCAGAACTATCAGCAGCTCTCCTTATCTGAGTATACCATAGATGGATAAAGGTCAGGAGGAAATGTAAGTGGTGTTACTCTTGTGCCTAGGTGTGCGTGTCTTACTGCCAGAACTTTTATTTCTAAACTGGTAGATAACTAATGTAAATAGCTTTGTAAAGAGAGAATCTGAGCCCTTCAAAACCTGCTGATCTTCTACATGAGCATTCGTGTTAGGGTCAGACAATTACTTTGAGAAACATATTTTACTGAGGCAGGTTAGCACTGTTGTCAAGAGAAACATTGGATGGCACAGGAAAGCTGTATTTCTGCTCAAGCAGGCACACGATTCTGTGCAAAGCAATGGTGGCTTTAAGGACATGGTTTCATTCTGGACTTGGCAGCCTTAGGTTTGCATCAAAGACGTGGTTTAGGGGTGGACTTGGCAGCATTATGTTTATGGTTGGACTTGGTGATCTTAAAGATCTTTTCCAACCTAAATGATTCTATGATTCTCTAGAAACAGTCAGTGCCACACTGCAGTGAAGTCAAGATTGAGTTCCCTCTATCACAGTGTCTGTTGCTTTTCCAAAAGCTCTGTGATACAGGGAAAGGCACTGATTATCTCAACTCAGTGTCCATTGCCAATGAAATCAGCTGATTTTTACCCCACCAAAAGTCTCCCAACATTAGCCAATTCTCTTTGCAATAAATAATAGTGTCTAATTACCTTCTAATAAGTGAAGGAACCTAAGCAGAAGTGACTCAAGGCATTTTCTCCTGAACTCCCTTTGCAGAACATTTGATGTAATTCCTGATTTTAAAGCACAGCCTGTGATCCCAGTAGTCTGTGGAGGAATCTCCTTAGGCTGGACCATACACTCTGTGAGCTCCCAGGTGTCTGGGCAGAGGTTCTGTGCATCTCCATGAGTTTTAGCTCTCAGTGTCGCTCTCCTGTGATTTTATGGGACCCAGGCTCCTGGGGAGTGTGCTTGGCTGGTTTTGTCCCTGTCAATTGGCAAGCCATCAGAAATGGGGTGGCCAGACCACGACTTTTGAGATGCAGGTAGTTTGTGAGCAGTTCAAATGCAGCTCCCAGCCAGTGCTAAACTGTGTAACTTGTAGCCCTGAGTGGCTGCCCTTCCTGGGAGCCTTCTGGGTGGTAGGAGTCACCAGGTGCAGGAAGAAGTCCAGCCCCACCACTGAGAGGTGCTGAAGGAGGATGTCACTGTGTGGCTCAGGGATGTGGCTGCATGCCTGAACAGCTCCTGCTCAGCAATTACCAGTGCTTTATCTCCCTTGTGTCATTTCCTTTTCTGAGTCATGGAAAGTGGGAACTGTTGCAGTTGAGGATATTTTTTTGTTTGTTTCTGAGAGTGTGTTGGAGTGTGGGCTGTGTCCTTATGAGGGGTTTGGGTGTCAATCTCAATAGTCACATGCCAGCTTTTGAAACTTTGCGTATGTTAAATTATTTAGCAGAAGAAAGGAGTGATTTGCTTCCAGCAGGAGCTTGTTGCTCAGCCTTGATTGATGGCTTAAGCAAGTTTGTGCCAACTCTTTTTGTGTTTTCCTTAATTCCTGTTCTGTCAGTGGGCCTGTGTGGAACCAAACTAGGCTGTGGAGAAGGTGGATGTGGTGCTTGCACTGTTATGATATCCAAATATGATCCCTTCCGGAAGAAAATCCTGTATCCTTTGCAATCTGAACTCTGCAACAGAGAAATAAAATGGGGGACAGATCCAGGTTCCTGACATACCAGATATGGTACTACTTTTAAAAAAAGTTATATAATGAATGTTTCTGCCAAAACATAATTTTTCACTTTCAGAACATAAGCTCAGAAGGCTGAGATAAGAAAGTATTTTTCTTAAAGCATTGCACAGTGTTTATGAGGAACTATTTCTTTGTGCCCTGCAATATCTGCACTGACTCTAATATAACTTTTTCCTGTGACAAACCTTATAATGATTATTGTGATAAAATCTTTATTGTTATTGTATTATGACAATAATCTCATTTCTGTATGCCAGCAGATATTAACTTTTTTCTCTACTTGTACTGTAACTTTCAGAATTATTTCCTGAGACAAAATTTCCTTCTCTTCTCACTTTAATTAATTGAAAGGGGAAACAATGGACTAAAAACAAAGGGGAATGCAAAGAGAGGATGAGACAGGCCTCAGTTTAGTTTTACTGTGGGGAACAGAAAGCACTGAAATCTTTAGTATATTTGGAATAATGCTTGGAGATACTATAACTTGGATCCTCTCTTAACAGCATAGCCATAAGCAAGATATCTTTAGGGTCCTCATTCTGTCTTGATAGAAATTATATAAAATAGCTAATTCTTATACGAGTTTTGACAACATTAATCTCTTTTACCTTCAGTCTAGACTTTTCCCTCATGTTTACCACATACAAACAGCTTTCTAGCTAAAAGACTGAGAACTCCAGGCTCTGGAGTAACTTTGTAAATGTTCAGCTGCACAACATCTTAGTATTTGTAGTCTGCCCCTGTAAATTGCTTATATGGGTTCTGTATCTTAATGTGCAACAAGGATGTTTAAAGTTGCTATATCTAGGTGAAATCCTATGGTGTGTGCCTGGATCAAACTGCAAGGGAAATTGATTAGAATTTTGGATTACTGGGTGCTGCTGTAGGACTTGATTTGTAATTAATTCTTGTATCACATCTACTTAAGTGTTCTTACTATGTTCACTGCTGTAGCTTCTGAGTGCTCTTCACTACTCCTGTTCCCTTTTTCCTTTGCTGAGCAGCAGTGTCAAATGAAATGACCTTAATGTAGTGTTTTAGCCACCATACTGCCAATGCTTGTCTCTTCCCTGTCTGTGCCCTGCATCACGTGGCTGTAACTACTGTTGAAGGCATAGGAAACACCAAATCCAGGCTGCACCCAGCCCAGGTAAGCTATTAATACTGGTAACTTTAAAACCCTCTATGCATGTTTTCTTGTGCTAATTAAACTTGTTCCAGAACACTGGGACCTCCACTAAAGCCATGAGGCTGACCCTCCACATGAGCAATCCATACTTGTAGGAATGGCTGAGTGACAGAATCAAACTCCTGAGGCAATGCTAGGGTTCTGTTCTGCCCCAACAGGTTAACTCATGCTATCCTGGCTGAATTGCCAGTGCTTTTGTCCTTGGGCTGCATTTGCATGGCTGTATTTGGTCCACATCCTGGTCTGGGAAGACTGATGTTGTGAGGAAAGCCAATCTAATGACCTGGAGCCAGGAAATCTGGGATAGGTTTGGGCTCTCCTATGGCCTTCCACAAATGACTTTGGTTTCTGATCTTGCCATAGTTAGGGACCTTCCCAGGAGCAGTCAAGTAAGTTTTGGTTCAGTGATGTTTTTGGAGTCTCAAAATATTCTTGGTGAGGAGGAGTGACTGGGATGTGCATCCTTGCTCTTCTAGCAAGGTGTTACAGTGCAGCCTTGCCTCTCTTTGTCAGAGACCTGCTGCCTTAAGGTAAACTGTGATTCATCTCAGCTTGCACAGTGGGTAGGACTTGTGCCAGCATCTGAGGGAGTGAACAACAAAGTGAAAAATAAGTTCAATATGCATGAATGATGGCAGCCTTTGTATTCTTTTTTCTCCTCCCACCTGAAGATTCTGACAGCTAAATTTTGAAATTCAAAGTCAGGTCTAGGCAGGTAACCCAAAGCTTGCTAGCATGGTAAATCTGAAGAATTCCTGATCTCCTTGGAATCTTCTAGTGGCCCTCAGTCACATTGTGAGTTCAAAGCCAGTGGCAGTCATATTTTCTGGAAAAATCCCTTTGCCCAGGATTCTTTTCCTCGGAAGTGGAAAAGCGTCACAGAAAAAGGAAAGCAATTCTTATCTCATTTGCTTCTCCTGTGTTTTGCCGCTTTGGAATGTGTTTGGAGATTGCTTATCCAACAGGTGATTGTTTCCTTAGTTTTTGATGTGAGTATTTTCACTCACTGGCCAATCACAGCCAAGCTGTGTCAAGACTCTGGAGAGAGTCACAGGTTTTCATTATTATCTTTTACCCTTCTGTAAGTATCCTTTCTGTATTCTTTAGTATAGTATAGCATTCTTTACTACAATACAGTATCATAAAATAATAAATTAGCCTTCTAAGAACATGGAGTCAAACTCACCATTCCTTCCTGCCCCAGGGCACCCCACAAATTCAATAGAAGCCTAGGTGCAAACTTTTCAAGCTGCTCTCCTCTTTGAAGGCTGTCCATAGATTAATTGACCAGAGAACATCTGATGATAATCTTAACTCCTCTGTGATACTGGGTTTTGCTTTTAACACGAGTGTAATAGAAACAAGCACAACAATGAACTCACCTTGGTGTTATGGGCTAATTGTGGTTTTTACTTTATCTCAGGAGAGAATAGCAAAGAGCCATGGATCCCAATGTGGCTTTTGCACTCCAGGCATTGTCATGTCCATGTACACGTTGCTTCGGAACAACCCCGAGCCCCACATGGAGGACATTGAAGATGCTTTCCAAGGTAATATTCACAGCCCTGCAGGGGTGCAACCTGTTCTACTTTATTTACATTTGCTTCACCCACTTGCACGGAGGTGCATCATTATTTAGTGTATTTTGTTAAAAGGAGCTGGTGGTTGTGAGGTTAAAAGTAGCTTTTTCACTTGGAGGCCGGCCAGGTGCTACGAAATGAACGTCATAGTTCATAAGCAGGGGCAAGTGGCCTCAGTCTGGGATTAGGAGCCCAAAAGGTGACCTGTCCTTGAGGGGCATAAAAGTGTCCTTGTTTATTCATTGCTGTCACAACAGCCTGTAGAAGTGACAGAGAACGTGTCCTCAAGTCAAGGACCGAGACAGCAATGTGCAGTGATAGAGTGGGGCAGAACCCAACTGTGTAAATCCTGTGAGAGTCTACTGTTATTGCTGAGGTTGGAGTCATCACTGTGTTTCCAGCAGTGATCTGAGAGGAATGATGATGCAGGAGAAAGCAATCTCTGTGTAATTCTTGTAGGAATGGAGACAGACTAGGTGGTATACTGATAAGACTCACACAATTGAGATAAATGAATACTGAATAAGACAGATTGAATTTGTTCTAAATGAATTTCAGTTTAAATTTCAAGAAAAAGGAATTGTAGGGTTGTTGCAAGGTTCCTAATGAAATTTCCCTCCTCCCATTTTTTTCATTAGCTGTCTCAAGATTTGACAAGCTTTTGTGAGAAACAATAGAATGTTTTAAAAGAAGATAAATTTTTAGCTAAATGACACTAAATCCTTATCCTTTTGCTCTGGCAATGTAGGGAACTTGTGTCGGTGTACAGGCTACAGATCCATTCTGGAAGGATACAGGACATTTGCTAAAGTAAGTGGCTTTAGATGATGTTTTAAAAAAACCTGGAAAGTTGGTAGTCTTTCTTTCTGTTACTGAAACATGCCATGAACTCAAATGGGGAGGAAGGAAATAAATATGCTCCAACAACCCAGCTCCAACTCTTGACCTCTGTTTATGTGATTCATGTGTTAATAATTCAGATAGAGTAAACCCTTTACTCTCTCCACTTGCTGGGGACACCTAAATAAGATCCACCTGATGGTCCCTTTTTGGATCACAAGAAATCAGACTCTGTAACTCTTTTCTGTCAGTCTCAGAAAAATTCACCCTCTCTGCATAATATAGCTTGCAGCTGATCCTGGTGTGGACAACCTATGAAGGTATGGTGCACTGGTAGGGACATGCTGTGGAGGAATTTGCATTTTTGAGCAGGAATAGCTCTGGAAAGAAGTTGAAATCACTATTTTATAGCTCTTGCCCAGAATTCTTCTGCTGGTTTGGGTGCAGTATGAAGCTTTGCCGTGAGTTTTCTCTAGTCCCTTTGTACCTGAATGAGTGCTGGAGGCTGTGAAGAGGAGTAGATCATTATGTACTTCAGTGATTGCCAGCCACTCATGGGTCTACACTGATATTAAATATCAAAAGGAAATAATTTATAGTGATGCCCATTCATTTCATTTTATTATCCAGAACTGCAGTTAACAAATGAGAATATAAGCAGGAGTGAGGTCCATTACAAATGGTTGATAAATCCAGTTGATAAAAGCCTACTTGGATTTCCAAGAGGCTTTCCACAGTGTCTCACCAAAGGATTTTAAAGACATTAGGGGTTAAGAAGGAAGATCTCTGTAGGTATGAAAGATTGGTTAAAAGGCAGTAGAGGAAAAATGGCATATTCTTGCAGTGGAGGGAGGTCACTGTTGTGGAGTTGTGTTGGGACTTGAGGTGGGAAGCAAGGCTGTTGCACCTATCCCTAAATGTGGTTTAAAAGAGTGTAAGTAAGGATATGAGAAAGTAAACTAACAGATATGAAGTTTGGGTAGTGAAGGCAGAAATTTGAGGAATTTCTGAAGGATTTTATGAACCTGAGAGACTGGCGAATAGAATGGGATACAAAACAGAAAACACTGCCATGGCTCTTCCTACACTTGAGTTCTCTGTGCAGTTCTGCTCCTCTCATCTCTAACAGGGTATTGCAGAACAGAAGAGGATTCAGAGAACTGGAACAAGGATCACATCTGTGGCAATCTGATTTCCATACTGAGAAGCACTGAGTGCACTTCAACATGAAAAGGAGATTCCAGGGAGGGGAAGGGACTCTACATAGCACAAACACTGGTTTCTGTTGACCTCTGATAGAGATCAACAGAATTGTGATTAGAGGTGGAATGTGAACAGGCATCTGCTATATCCTGCCTCTCCCAGTAAAAGATATTTCAAGAAATGAAACTAACAGGAGTCAGATCAAAAACAAAGGCAGATGGTCTCTGTGGTGGAGTATTGGCATTGTATTGTATGTGCTTTCAGCCTTCTCTGGGTGTCTCCTCACAGCTCCAGAGCTAACTGTTGAATGGTCAGAGTAGTTCCAAACCAGAACAAGAGGTTTATCAGGACAGTGGGCATGACACTGCAGGATATTGCCTTCCATTGGCAAGAGAAACACCTCTGTGGTTGGCACCTTCCTTCTGCTTTGGATATTTCTCTCAAAATGGGATCAAACCTACTTAATTTCCTTGGAATCTGCATATTTTTTCTCAGAACAGTTTTTGTTCCCACAGGACATGAATTGCTGTGGCAAAGTTGTCAACGGCACTGGATGCTGTCGTAGTGGGAAGGAAAATACCATGGTAAGCTGAATGTTAAGACTCATAACCTCAGTTTTCAATATAGCATTGGAGCTTTGATGTGTTAGTCACCTCTCTGGCTCTGCTGTGGTGCAGATACTCAGAACTTCTCTGAGCTGTTTTTGTTGTCTATCTCTTGGAAAATGCTGGGAATGTATGTCCCAATGAGCATGAATGGCCATCATGATGTGGGTTTTAAAACAGCGATGTTCCTTCTGAGTCTGCAAGGAGCAGCCCTTCTGTCAAATAGCATGGTGACAACTGTAAGCAGTCTGTTACCAGCTTCTGGTGCACTGAAGTGATACATTTTCTGTGAAAACAGGTCTAAATTCCCCACTCTGAACTTTCCCAAACTTTGCCATCCAGTGATGAATGAAGCAATTTCCTCTCTGTTCCAAAACTGCACAATTGGAATCTTTTGGAATATCTGGAGGGGAAAAAACTTAATCACATTGTATGTATCAGTCTAGGTACAAAACAAATGAAGGAATGGAAAGAAGAAATTGGTGCTTAAGGTAGTGTGAGTATAAAATAAACTTAGGAAGCAGAGAATACAATGAAATTCATTACCAGAAATTTCCAGAGATTTCTGTGGATTGGTTTTTAGGAAGCATCCAGTGTTGCATGGAATAGTCCAACAATTAAGACTGCTTGGAGTCCTTTCTTTCAAGGAGTTTATTAATTAAAAATGTGACTGCAAATTTCTGAAATCTGGGGATTGATAAAAGAGGAGGACCATATTCTGTAAAAGTTGCAATGTTCTGACTATGTTTAAAATAGCTGGAGTGTGCTTTTTTTTTCTTCAGAATGGGGGCTGCTGTGGAGGAAAAGCCAATGGTCCAGGCTGCTGCATGAATGGGAAAGAGGACAGTGTGGTAAGGTGCCTCTCAACTAGTACTTTTTCCTTTATTTCTGATGTTTGAAAGTCTTAGATCTGGCTCATTGCATGCCCAAGCCTGATGCTTTTATCTTAGCAATATCTATGCAAAGCAATTTAGACTAATTTTTATTTTATGGTCAGAAGACCATACCTCAGAAAAGGTATATTTGACATGATTCAACATGCCAGTGTGAAAGGGATGTCACTTTTGATTGACTAAAACATATTAGTGTGTTCAGGGTTGACGCTTCTGACAAGACATGCAAGGGAATCAGAAAAATATAACTGGAGGTCCTTAAATGCTGAATCAGGTGGCATCATTTTGCTGTGTTTGCCATGTTTTGCTCTATGAAAAAGTAACAGGGATTTGAGTTGAAAGAGGAATGAGTTATGGTTATATGTGGAGAGCTTTCTCCTCAGTCATTAGCCATTTGCATTCTCTCTGTCACAGACAATGACCTCCTCCAGCCTGTTCAATTCTTCTGAGTTCCAGCCACTGGATCCCACACAGGAGCCAATCTTCCCACCAGAATTAATGGTAAGTTCATTCAGAAAGAAATAGCAGTGAATTGTTGGCTTAGTTGTTCTGCACGAGGTTTGAGTGACTCTGTCCTGAGGAAATGGCAGGGCAAAAATGGCTGCTAATGAATGAAAATGCATGGGCATGAATCCTTCCCTGTTTTGTAAAGCACAAGGTGTTTGAGCCAGGGTGGCTTAGAAGAAATATGCAGGCCAGGTGCCTGCTGCAGCAGTCTGGCTTTCTTTCTGCTTCTCACCATATGTCTCTCTGCTCTTGGGTTGCCTTCCTTCCCAGTCGCTGCCTGTCCGGGGGTGGAACAGTAGCTAACATCCAAATGTCAATTGACTAGGTCAGATGTGAACTTCTGCATCAAATACAGATATATCTGAGCTTGTCTCCCTGTGTTCCCTTTAGAGTGTAGGAAGAGAAGTAGGAACTTGTGGTGGTTTTGTATGAGAGGCATTCATGGAAGTGGTGTAAAGTTTTTAGCTACTGGAAAGTTTATGTGTTTTTGTAAAAAACACATGTTAAAGATGAAAGAAACTCAGGATTTTTTTCTTTCTTTTCTGGTTGATAGAGGTAACAAGGGTTGGGTGGTTTTTTGCTGCAGGCCTGGACCCTTTTCCCAGGGTGTCTTCCCCCAGCTGGTTTTTGGGTAGGGCAGGAGAGGCCGCAGGGCCAATGTTGGGCCTGGCTGCCATTTCTGACATCTGAGCAGGACCAAGCTGGACCTGCCAGCCCCTAGAGCTGCCCTGGGCCAGGCTGGCTTGGCCAAGATTCCACCACCATTAAATATTCACCCACAACCACCGGGCAGGACAGAGGAGAGGCCATCAGCCCCCCTGGTTGCAGTTCCCACCACAAACTACCAAGCCTGGCCTGGGTCAGGTAATCATCTGCAAGCCCCAAACAAAATATTAAATCTTGCAATGCTTCAGTCCTCCCCTGAGTGAGAGAAGGAACAAAAATGCAGACAATGTAAAGGAATTCACAGAATGACCAGGTTGAAAGAGACCTTAAAGATCATGGAGTCCAACCAACAGCATGAAGATGCCAAAGTCAATGAAGAAGCAATCCCAGATAGGAGAAATGAGGAGATACCTTTGGTTTTAGGGTAAAATCCTCTTGTAAAGATATGAAAAAAGACTCTTTTTACCAAAAACACATGAAGGTATAGAGATCAAAGTATTTAAATTGTAGATATTGAGCAAAGGCCTTCATACTAAAGCAAATGTTAAAGTAACTGTAATCCTATGAAAAGTTTAAACAGAGAAAGAGAAAAAAGTAATAAAGATCTTGTGCCCTTAAGAAGAAAATAATTTCAGAAGTAAATAATGAGAACTTTTGCCTTTAAACAACTTATCTTCAAAACAGTACCCCATAAGTTGACATGGCCCATAAACACAACTGTGAGAAAAACTTGCAGAAAATGAGAGGAATTTCACGTATTGCAGATTTCTCTAGACAGTTGCTATTCATAGAGAGAACCACAAGAAAACTGTTTTCTTGTAGAGAAGTCTCCATAACATTAACAAAAAAGACTATTTTAGAAGTAGTAAACTGACTGAAATTTTAGTTTTTGTTTCTTTATATTGTCATTGGGAAAGAAAAGATTGTGGGGGGAAGTGTCCTAAAGGTATTTTATTCTAATTCCTATTACTCTTTCTTTTAGTTACTATTAATAAACTTTCCTTTATACCCTTTTGGTGTTTCAAACCTACTTTACCTTTCTCCTAATCCTATCTCACAACAAAAAATAAATGAGTACACTAATAATTAACAACACTGAACCCATCACACTCATTAATACATTAACCATAAAATCTCAAATTAAGAAAGCAAAACGACTGCAGAATTACAAGGTGTAGCTGAATACATATCTCATATAGTTGTCTTTTCAAAAAACTCCTCTCACCACAGCAGAGTAAAAGTTGGTTGGCTCACCATGACGTTAAAAGTTAGGTGAGATGAGTTCCTCTCCATGTTTCGTTCCTGTCTTTTTCAGGGATCCTCCCCCTAAGCAATGTGTCCCAGCCAGGAATCTAATCCAGCACATGACACATTTACAGCTTCCTTCACATTTAACAACTGAAATTCAATCATTAATTCTGTTGCTGTACTCAGCTTAAATGTGTCATGAACTAGAGCATGAGTGGGTTCTCCTAGACCATAGCTTGAGATAGATTCGCCTTGAGATAGGGCTCCTCTGTTTCTTCTCCAAGATGATCTCCTGCCCAAGGAGATTCATGTTGATTTCATGTTTTCTTTAGTCACTGGGTGAAGTAGTTAAAAGGGAAATCAGAACCTGGCCTAGCAGGTTAATTGCAAATAATCTGTGCTAAAGACTGACATTTTTGGATTGAGATGAGAATGGAAAACCCATTGAAGCAACTGGAGCCACAGGCATGTGCCAGAGCCTTGGAGCTTGCTGGCACAGATCTTGCTAGGGAGGTGTGGCAGCAGGATGCACCTGGCAGTAACAGGAAGGGAGAACTTTTGTCAGCAAGAAGAAGACTTCCATCACATCCAGCAGAAGGATGGGGAATGGCAGACTGTCAACCACAGTGGGGCTATCCCAGCCCCTTGTCAGTAACTTGGCTGAGATGGAGCCCAGCGTGGCACAGGCATGGGCAGCATGTGAACAGGGATTCTTGGCTTGATGTAGGGGCTGAGCTCTGTCTGAATTCCCTTCTGCAGACTCAGAGTAAGAAACAGCAGAAGCAGATGTGTTTCAAAGGCGAGCGTGTGATGTGGATCCAGCCCACAACTCTCGATGAACTGGTGGCTCTCAAATCCCAGTACCCCAATGCCAAACTCGTTGTGGGGAACACAGAAGTGGGTAAGAGAAAGAGCTGATGCTTATTATGAACAGTTGGAAAACCTTCCATTAAGTAATTTGTGAGAACAGTGTAAATGGAAACCTCTTTCATGTCATTGCTTTTAAAAAGCTATTTTCAGGTTGTATGTAGGAACAGGTTTTCTTCTCAGGTAGATTAATCTCACTGTGAATGTTTTTCTCCATTCTTTGCTGTGTCACGTGAAAAAAATGCTATTCCATGCTGAGCCTTTGTGCTATTTTATGGAATTTTGAGAAGAGGGAAGTGACACAGCATGAAATGTCCCCATAATCAAATTAATTCAGTTGTGAAAGCTGCATTTTGAAGGACTTTTCAGTAAGAAAATTCTCAAGACTTGTAATCTTACTGCCTTCTCACACCAAACAGATACTTTTGCAAATATAAGTGCTGAGGAGGATAATTCAGACATATTTAGTAATTCTGTTGTCTTGAGCAATTGGTTCATGAAAGAATTATTAAATGTTATAGGGTTTATTGTATTAATTTTCCTTTCTTGAAGGATTATGTGCAGCAGTAGCCATGTCACACAAGTACCAAACAGTGTCTTTTCCTTAAGGTATTGAGATGAGGTTAAAGAACCTCCTGTATCCAGTGATAATAGCACCAGCATGGATCCCTGAAATGAATGCTGTTCAGCACACTGAAACAGGTGAGCAAAAAAGAGGCAGAGCACCTGTGAGGTGAGTGGGGACTCCATGGAAGAATAAGGAGGGTGTGAAGGAACATCCCCAGATTAAAGATTGTTTTCAGTATACCTTTCATAAAAAGTATATGTTATACCTTTCCCATTTTCCCACAGGAAATCAAGTGAGTGATATGTAAAAAAGTGAGCTGGGGATGTTTAGCCCAGAGAAAAGGAGGTTCAGGAGTGACCTTAACACTTTCTAGAACTCCCTGAAAGGAGCGTGTAGCAAGGTGGGGGTCAGTCTCTTCTCCCGGGTAACAAGTGACAGGACAAGAGGAAACTGCCTCAGACTCTGCCAGGAGATATTCAGATTGACATCAGGAAGAATTTCTTCACTTGAAAGCGTGGTCTAGCACTGGGCTGGGCTGCCCATGGAGGTAGTGGAGTCACCACCCCTGGAAGTGTTCAAGAAATGACAGGACATGACTTTTGCTCCTGTGGTTTAGCTGATGTGGTGGTGTTCAGGCAGAGGCTGGACTCAGTGATCTCTAGAGGTCTTTTCCAACCTTAACAATTCTATAATTCCATTGCCTTTAGCTTTGTGATGGAAATGGATCAACCTTACAAATAGAAGTACCTAGGACAATTTAGTGCATGTGGCCCAGTGTCTGGTAGGATATTTAAAGTGTGGAAACTGGAAAGGATTTGGAGTTCACTTCTCAAAGGACAGACTAATACCTAAAGGAGGCCAATATTTTTAATAATACACTGATGCAAAAGGGGGTGGTGTGTTACTGTCATGTGGGAGACAGCACCAGCATGAGCTGTGGTTTAAAGGTGAATTTTATTCTGAGGATGTGATGTTTACACGCAGTGCATTCTAAATAGTCTGGTGTTACTGAAGGTCTAATTGAACTCAGTGGCATCTGAGCTTTGCAGACACAGTAACTGTCCTTGTGTACCTCAAAATTTTGGAAACCAACGTTTCTTTTCCTTTGTTTGTTTACAGGGGTCACCATTGGCGCTGCCTGTACCCTGAAGTCAGTAGAGGAGGTGATGAGGAAAGCAGTGGCAGACCTTCCTCCCTACAAAACAGAGATTTTCCAGGCTGTCCTGGAGCAGCTGCGCTGGTTTGCAGGGCCTCAGATCAGGAATGTTGCTGTAAGTGACTCAGGAGCACCAGGGGCTGGAGTTGAAGGCTCAGTCTGAGGAGCTGCCCTGCCTCAAGCAGTGTTGGTGTGCCCTGTGCATCTCACAGGAGAGCATTTGCAAACCTTGGGAAAGAAACCAGCACACAAAAATCAACCCCAGAAAGTGCTGGGGTCTCAGCTGGTGTCTGTGCTGCACTAATGTCACACATGGAAACATGGTGGTTCTTCAGCTTTTCCACTGCTGTTATCACCAGCTGGGGGGAACTGCAGTGAGATTTGACTAATTGAACAAAAAAAAAAGGTATTTAGAGTGCTGGACAAGCTTCAAAGAAGCAGGTGTGTATATATTGCCATGACAACTAGGGCAATCATAGAGTTAATGTATCAGAGCTGGAAAATTTTCCTCAAGTTTTAAAGGGGAAGGTGTGTTCAAAGTCCATGTGCTCTAAGAAAAAAATACCAAGCAACCAGTTAAACCAACCTACCAAACAAGAACTTTTGTTCCACGAGACACTGTGCCATGCATTTGTTTTGCAGCCAAAATGCTTGGGTCCTGACTGTTACTGAAAATGCCCTTTTTAGTTTCATGGATCCTCCCTTAATAGCAGGTACAGTGATTGCACAACCATGCCAAAATTCATATGAGGTTTAAGCATGAGGTAGTCTTGATGCATTACCAAAACACTGTTCTAAATCTGTTTCAGGCAAGCGTTAATATTGTCTGAGACAGCATCTGATTTTGTGGAGCTTAGGTTTTCCCAATTAAGTAAGACCAAAAAATGCTTAGATTTTGAATAGTTATCTGATGCATTATTTTCACTCTAGGCTATTGGTGGGAATATAATGACAGCAAGCCCAATTTCTGACTTAAATCCTGTGTTAATGGCAAGTGGAAGCAAACTGACTTTGATATCAAAAGGTAAGTCAGTTACATTTTCCTGTGGCACTGAGGGGACTGGGACAGTCAGCAGCCCTCTGCCATGGGTCAATAGGTCAGGCCACAACTTGAAAGTGGAAATTAACATTATTGGTCTGAATTCTCTGTGTTTTCACACTTTTTGAGGCTAAAGTGCTAAAGCTAGACCTAAGGTTGGCTTCCTAAAGAATTTTGAACTTCTGTGCCAGATGGAATCTCTGGTACTGTGTATATATTTACAGACACATCCTTGTGAAGAGCTGGTTGAAGATGTGTACTAATGAAAAATAATAGGCATTAAATAGTTTCTGCCACTATCATACTTTAATCCTTCTGGTTTATTCAGATAAAGACTGAAACTTGGGTTGTTTTTGGTTGTTTTTTTTTCCTAAGAAGAAAGCCAAGTATTTCAGTTTTTATTTGTTCTTAGGAATTTTTTTTTAAATTGTATCCTTGAAGTAAGTGGACTGCCCAGTCAGGTGACTGGGTTTGTGTGCAGGCTAGGGAAAGGAGAAAGAGGGGGATTTAATTAGTATTGGAAACTGGCTCACCTGAAGGCTAAGCTTTAATTAGATAAAGAAGGAGATCTATTTTTATCAGTTCATGTACAAAGAAAACTTAATATGTAGGCAGAAGCTGTTATAGATTCCATAAATATCAAAATAAATCTGAGAAAGATTTTTCTGATTTGGTGAAAGAGAGTGGAAAAATGAAATCAGATATTAAGAGTGATTTGTGTGGTTTGAAGGCTTTTCCACACATAGTACTGTCATTCTTCATTTTTCACCACTGATGTCCCTTTGCTCTACAGAGGGCAAAAGGACTGTCACCATGGATGAGAAGTTTTTCACTGGCTACAGGAAGACAATAGTTAAGCCTGAAGAAATACTTCTCTCTGTTGAAATACCCTACAGCAAAAAGGTAAGTTTGTAAGAAAAAACTTCATTGTCTGTGGAGCTAAAATGCTGTTATTTTAGTGTTGTTTTCAAAGTTAGGCATCTTTTTCCACTCCCAAATGCTTGTGTAGTCCCAAGTGGACCAGGAAACAAGAGAATTATTTGGAGAAAATTCAGCAGCACACTTTTCTTCACAAGCAAGAAGAAGCAGGGCTCTGTGATAAAGTATGGTAAGCTCAAGAATTTTTCTAGTGCAAGGAAGAGTAATTTCACTTTATTAACTGAAGCTTTTTGAGTGCATTTGATAATGATGAGAAGTGTCAAAATGATGTTCCCAGAGGCAGAAGTTCTGCTTGAAAAGCAGAACAGAAAAGGTTTTAGCAATTTCTGATGCAGACTGAAGTTAATGTGCCAAAGATTCCTGCTTAATTTGTGTGAGCTTATATGGGAAATGAAATGGGGAAGAGTCAGTATGGATAAAAGGGAAGTTCAGTTTCTGCATTCTTGCAAGATGTCAACCACAATGACTGGCTATTAGGGCATTTTGGCTATGTAGGCTTCCTATGAGGCTGTAGCAGTATAAACCACAACTGATTCAGTGTCTAAGAAGTAAAACTCTGCTTTTTCCTTTAGGGCTGAGAACATCAGACTGTAATTTTGTGCTTGTGAAGGTGTTTACCTTAGGGCTTGTGGCTCCTAGTCATAAGATGCAAGGACTTGCAGTATGGTGATGCATTGTCTTTATAAATGGAAAACACTGATTTACTTGAAGTGCCATTGTATTATGGGAGAGAACAAGTAAATCCCTTGTCTATCCTCTCAATTTTTTCTATTTAACTGCTAAAGGAACAAAATTATTTTATTTATGGTGGTTTTTCCATCTATTTCTGGGCAATCCCTCTTTGGTCTTTTGATAAAGCATCACTTTTTGCCAAAATGAGAAACATGTTTGAGGTTGCCAATGGAAAGCACTGTATTCCTCCATCCATATGGCAGTCTCATGGCAATTTCACTAAACAAACAAATGTTTACAAGCAGGGGCAGTGGCTTCAGCCCTCTAGAGCTTAGTGATCTGAAAAACTAAAATGACTTTTTAACTCTCAACTGCATGGTTTCTTGGCTGATCTTTGCTCACAAAGAAGGAGGCTGAGGTTCTTCAGGGCATGTCTGAAGGTGCTGGCATGCAGCAGGCACAGTTTTCTGCAACTGTGATTTCCTCATGAATGAAAGCAGGGCTGTTGCAGCACACAGCTAGAAAGAGTTTTTTGGTTTATTTTTGTTTGAAACTGATGTTATGCCTTGCATTCATGTAACTTGTCACACCAAAGGGAAGACTGGCCAAACAACAGAAAGAATTAACATGCTCTGTTGTTTGCCAAGGGACCCAGGCAGACATATGTGATGTGATGGTTCACTTACCTACACTTCAAGTGAGGAAAGGTGATGAGTGCCTTTCCTCCCACAGGACTCTGAATGAAGAAAATTAAGGTGTCCTGTGAGGAGAGAAGGCAATATTGCCCTCTTTTTGCAATCATGTTATTGGAAATCTCGTGATTATGCAGTAAGAGAGGAGGCTGCTTTTTCTCCTCTTTGAAAGCTAATTGTTTTAACAAGCAGAGTGGCAGAATGTCCTCACTGGAAGGATGCTATTGATGCTCCTCTGCTATTATCTGCTGGCTGCTGAGTAATTATTTGGATTCAGGAAATGAAGCACACCCTTCAGTTATATCTCCAGTAACAAGTGCTTGATGCACAAAAGGGGCCTCTTGTGAAACTGTTGTCATTGTCAAGAGGAGAGAAATTGTTCTGTCTGATAATGAAAGAATTGCTGTCCACATCAGATTAGAGGTAATTAATGAAGCAGACTGCTGTGCTGTGTGGAGTCACTTGGAGAGAAGAAATTTGTCAGGAAGCTCTCCAGAAGGGCAGTGCAAAGACATCAGATCTGATTCCTCTCTTAGCCGGCAGGGTGCCTGAACAGCAATTTGTCCTCACCTGCAGTACAGGCAGGTACTGAGAGGACTGACCATGCTGTGACTCCAGGGTGTCACCATTGCATGGTGCATCCTGGTAAAGTGTTAATCTCATATTTACAGCCACTCTTTATGAGGGAGCTGCTGAGTTTTGGGCACTGCAGTTGCTGGTGCATTTACAAGAATTTCCTCGCTCTGTGGAGACCAGGATGGTAACTGAGAATTCTATTCCTGTAGCAGATTAAATTTTCTTTTATTCGTTATTCTGGTCTACTGAATAGACTGAATTATTAATACTGAATTATTCTGGTCTACTCTAGAACTGAGAGACATTTGTGATTACTGATTTCAGCTCTTGCAGATTTCAAAGACTTCTAAAGGCAAAGGGTTTAGGATATGGGTTTTACTGATTAGACTTCCAGCTTAGCAGCCTGGGAGGAAGAAAAACTTGTTGAGAAACTGTAATTTTGTTTATGCACAAACAATCTGTCTTGGAAAAATGTGACAGGCACGAGCAGATCTCTGTCAAAGCTTGTTTCTCCCCACAGTCCTAGGCTTGGTAACAACCACTGAACTGATACATTAGAATTAATCACTGAATTATGTGAAAATAAACAGTGCTGCCTGATCAAATATGTCCTGCTTGGCCCTGCACAATGAATCAACCAGATACTGTTGCCTGGAATAGCTCATGCACATACAGATAGGTAAACAGCTTGTCCACATTTACACTCCAAAGTATGCCAAGGTAGAGGATAAAGAAATATTTTCCTGTTTTTCAGGGTGAATACTTCTCAGCTTTCAAGCAGGCTTCCCGTCGTGAGGATGACATTGCTATTGTGACCTGTGGGTTGAGAGTCCTGTTCCAAGATGGCACAAGCAGAGTGGAGGAGATAAAACTAAGCTATGGAGGAATGGCTCCTACCACTGTCCTGGCACTAAAAACTTGCAAGGAGCTCACTGGCAGGTAGGAATTTTTCCTGTGATAAAGATTGTCTCGTGGAACAGTGTGAATTTTTACAGGAGCAGTTTAATATCTAAAACATCCTAAATGCTCTCTAAAAGTAGATCAAAAAAGAAAGGGGAAGAAGTATAGTTATGCTTCTGCAGCAGTGTGTTTTGTGTAATGCCTTGCTTCCTCCAGTATGCCTTACCCTCAAAGATCCATGCCATTCTCTCATTCAGAGAGACATTTTCTTTCCAAATTCACTTATCAGTTGAAGTGGACAGCAGCTAGACGTCTTCATGACCTACAAAACTGGGTTCATTTCAGATTGGATGGAAAAAAATCAGGATTTTTATCATGCAATAGCTTTGCCATATGTTTAGGGAGGGTAGCATGAGCCCAAGATGACAGCGAAGCACACACATGTGCTATGAACAGATAGAACTGATGGCTGTTGCTTGACAGCTCATGGGAACAGCATGAAGCTCTATCAGGGCATGTTTAGGTTGGATATCAGGGGAAAAGTTTCTTCACCTAGAGGGTGGTTGGGCACTGGAGCAGGCTCCCCAGGACAGTGGTCACAGCACCAAGCCTGACAGAGTTGAAGAAGCATTTTAACAACAATCTCAGGCACACGGTGTGACCCTTGGGCTGTTCTGTGCAAGGCCAGGAGCTGGACTCCATGATCCTGATGGGCCCCTTCCACTTCAGCATATTCTGTGTCAGATGAGTTAGTCTGGCCTGGTGAATTTAGGTCTGAACAAGGTCTGTGTGTCCCCTCTGTTCCCTTGCAGAGACTGGAATGAGAAGCTGCTGCAGGATGCCTGTCGCCTGCTGTCGGCTGAGATGGATCTGTCTCCTTCCGCTCCTGGGGGCATGGTGGATTTCCGACGCACCCTCACCCTCAGCTTCTTCTTCAAGTTCTACCTGACAGTCCTTCAGAAACTGAGCAAGAGTGGCACTGTGAGTGCTCCTTGGCAAGGCAGATTTGGGGAAGGAGAACCTCTTTGTACTGCCTTGGTGGGGAAGGCACGGGGAGAGTTCAGATTTGAGCAGAGTCCCGCCTGATAACAAAATCCATGCTGCAATAGCTGCCAGAGCTGCCCTACTGCTTGCGTAACAGTGACTTGTGCATCTTCCCACTTGCTTCCTCGTGGCAGTCTCCCCTTGAGGTGGAAGGGTGTAGCTCTGTGGTTCACAGGATGATTCCTGGGCTTCTTCCATTTGCTGCATTACAAGTGGTCTTGTGGCTCTGTGGTTGTGCTTGGCACAGAGCCTGAGCTCGTTCACCTTTAACTCTATAGATTATGGATTACCTTGGGTGGGAGATGGAGAATGGAAAATATCCTGAGCTACCAGGGAATGTGAGAAAGGAGTTGGAAGGGAAGGTGATTTTTTTAATATGTCTCTGGCAGAAAACTATGTGTGAGCCTGTCCCTTCAAACTACATCAGTGCTACAGAATTGTTTCACAAAGATCCCATTGCAAATGCCCAGCTCTTCCAAGTAAGTAGCAGCTTTCCCAAGTAAGTAGCAGTGTCAGCATGACATAAATGCAGGTTTTTCTGTAGCTCAAACTGTGCTTCTTATCTTCTTGTCTCCCTAAGTATGGTCATCACATAAACTTTGATAATGCCATGCATGTAGCTTGTATTTGGGTCTCAATCCTTTCCTCATTTTTGGATACTGTTCTTTCCTATTATTGCCCAAGAGAGCTCAAGCTTTCTTTGTTGCTGAGGGATTTATAAAAATTGCTTTTCTTCCTCTACCCTGCTCTATATCCAAACTGAAATTCCCCTTCTGTTTTCCCCAGTTATAGCCTGCCTTTCTTGGCATCTCTCAGGCTTCACACTCATGTATCTTCTTTCTTATTTCTCTGTTAGTGACCCATTCTCTTCAGCTTTGAGAGTAGAGTCCAGTTTCAGAACTTGAACTTTCTTACGCAAGATGTGAAATCAAACCCTTCCCTTCCACAGCAATTTCAAAACCCAAACTATTTTCACTTCATTCCCAGCTCCCCTCTGTCTAGCTACACCTTGTGGCACCTTGTTTACCTTCCTTTCACACAGGACTGAGTCCCCATCCCATTCCCCGTTCACTAGAATGTCTCACAGTGCTCTTTGCTCTCCCATCAACGCTTCCGTCCCCTTCCACCCAAGCCAGCAGTAGTCAGCCACGTGTTTTACTCCAGGAAGTGCCCAAGGGGCAGGCAGTGGAAGATATGGTGGGCAGGCCTCTGGTGCACTTTTCAGCAGCCAAACAAGCCAGTGGAGAAGCTGTGTATTGTGATGACATCCCTCACCTGGAGAACGAGCTGTACCTGACGCTGGTCACCAGCACCAAGGCCCACGCTAAGATCCTGTAAGTGCTGCTTCTCCCTTCCAAATGTTGGAAGCATCCTGTTCCTGGTGGCTTGGAAAACATCAATCTGTCAGGGTGTGGGTGAGGGAAAGGTTTTGCTTAGGTGGGAACTCCAGTTCTTTGCAAATTGTTACATGGAGGCGAGCTCTGTGTGTGTGTGACAGCTGCCTTGCAAGCTGTCAGTGGGAATGTGAGGGAACCAGCACCAAACTTTGGGCTTTGCTGAAGCACAAAAGCCCTCAACGAAGCCAAACTTTTTGCATTTCCCATCTCTTATACTCAGGCATGCAGGATTAAAAAGGAGCAGGGTAGGAGAGCACCACAGAGGTTGGGATGTCATTTTAATCACTAACTGGAGCATGCAGCT
Source organism: Molothrus ater (assembly GCF_012460135.2). Classification (NCBI taxonomy): domain Eukaryota; kingdom Metazoa; phylum Chordata; class Aves; order Passeriformes; family Icteridae; genus Molothrus; species Molothrus ater. The sequence continues at coordinate 6,527,451 of NC_050480.2, read as the reverse complement.
TAAAGATTCTCCTTCTCTCTGCCTGAAAAATGAGGTTGTAAGATGCAATTCTACCAGCTCTCCTGCTGGTGAGTCAGCTGTGGGCACTGGGTTTTGCCTTGCATGGTGCTTGCCTGCACTGGCTCAGATCAAGCCCTCTGCACAAAAGTCATTTGTGAATTGGCTTCAGCTGTGAGGTGTAGCCCTGTTTGTGCTTGGCCATAGCAAGGTGGACAGGTCAGTATTTGGAAGTGCAGCTGTCTCAGAAAACATCTTGTCCATCCAGGGCATGACTGGTACCTAATTTATAACAATAGTGAATAACCAATTCCTAAAGGGCAATCCTGGCAGGTAATGCCATCCACATTCTCATATGGATTTTAATGCTGTCATATTGCAGGACTGGCTGCCCCCACAAACCCTAATTTTGTTTATGTGGTGGTTCTGCAGGCTCTCATCTGCCCTCAGCTGCTTTGATGTGGGGCACTTTGTGTTCCACTGGCTCATGTCACCTCACCAGCCTTTCCATGTGCTGTTCATTCCTTAGACAACACTTCCTGCCTAGTTAGGCTTCCTGTGCGGAGCTTTCCCATTGTGGCATGGGCAGCATGGTGGTCAGGCATGCACAGATGTAGTAATTGGCTCCCAGGTTATGAAAGAAACTGCTCTGTTCATCACAGGTAATTTTTAGGTGTTGCCATGTGCAATGCAGACACTTAAGTGGTGTTACTGCCACCAGGGCAGATGGGGAGATAGAGAAGGCATCCCATCCATGCTTGTGACCACAACATGCAGTGTTTTCTAGAAGTTGCTGTACACATTCTCTTGCATTTATGTTGTGTACACATATATCAGGCTGGGAACCTGTAGCATTCTGCAGAGGAAGTAGGAGAATATTTAATCAGGGGACAAAAGTATCAACCTATGGTTTTGGCAGTCAAAATATTGACTCTGGAAACTTCCACTTCATCCTAGTCAGATTTTGAGCACCAAGTGTAAATCAGACTCCAGCTGTCTCTGCATTTGCAACTAAGGGAAGGTGTTAGGGGGTTGTATGTGAGCTACTGCTGCAGAAACACAGGAAAGAGAACTTTCCAAAGAAAAATAGCATTTTGAGTTCCTGCTGTCTAAGGGTTCATGTGGGAAAGTTCATTCATACATTTACTGTCTTTTTTTAAAAGTCTTTGGCTCACTGGGGTGCATTAACAGCTGCTTTCAGGCACAGTTTATATCAAAGTTTTAGGAATCTAAACAAGTTGCTGAAAAAATTGCAGTAATTTACAATAGGCAATAAATCATTCAGGCAGCAAAATCCAAGCCACAGCACTTTTATTCACAGCTGTTTCTCTGTGAAACCAATGTACAGAATATTGCAAAAGGATCCTGAAAGTCTTTTGTAATATATTTTTACGAAGTTCCCCATGTAAAAATTAAATTATATTGCCCTTTTTAAGTTATTTTGTCACTGAGTTTTAAATCTATATATGATTGAAGCAGACAAGCATTTTGGTTAGATACTTCTTTTGCTGATTACCAAAAAAAGCCTTTCATGAAGGTTTTTGTCTTTTTGAGCATCACTTCTTTTGCATCCTCTTAAAAACCCTGAAGCTTCCTTATGATTGATCCTCAACAATTTCTCCCTGACTCACCCATGGCAAATGATACATGTCAGCACTAAAATTATCCATATTCTTGCCTTCATGGCAAGAGTCATGGCAGCTAGTGGAGGCACAGCACCACTAACACCAACTTGTTATCAAAGAATCTTTAGTACGTGTGGCAACTGGATCAAGTTCAGATATGTCTTAGGGAAAAGATGTATGACATAGTCCAAAAAACAAGGGTGCTGATCAGTCTCACAGTCAGGATTAACATTTTCAAATAGATCCCAAATTATTTTAGTCTCATATGTTATGCTGTCACAGTCTTACATGATATTCATGTGGCATAGCCAAACTTGAGGAAATCAGGCCTGAATTTGTATTGGAATCTCATAATTGCTTACACAAAGAAAAAATGAGAAATAACACTATCTCTCCTTCTTTCCTTAGTTCTGTAGATGCATCTGAAGCTCAGAGTGTTCCTGGGTTTGTGTGTTTTGTCTCTGCCAAGGATGTTCCTGGCAGTAATGTCACTGGCATCGCTAATGACGAGACTGTCTTTGCTAAGGATGTGGTATGTAGCTAAAACCAGCCCTTTTCAACTATGCTGCTCAGGATAGAACATTTCTCATACTGTCCACTCAAGTCCTCTACCTTATACAGAGTTAATTCTACCTGCACTGGGGTCAATAGAAATCTTAGTGCCAAGTGCAATAAGGCCCAAGTCCCTTTGCCCAGTGCCCCTCTCCTCTGATATCTCCACAGTTCTTCTCTAGGCTGCAGCCCCCTGGGACAGGCTCACTCACTCCAAATTTGCTTGTGATTATTTTCCTGGGTGCTGATTTTTAATAGACTGGTCTGAACAAACTGTATGAAAGGATAGATAAAAGAGAATTATCATGAGTCTCTTTTCACTGCAAACACACACCTCAAGTGATGGTGGGTCCCCAATCTTGCCTGTAGGTCACCTGTGTGGGCCATATCATTGGTGCAGTCCTGGCAGACACACAGGAGCATTCCAGGAGAGCAGCCAAAGCTGTGAAGATTAAGTATGAAGAACTTGAACCTATTGTCACAATTCAGGTAAGATGGCTCAGTTCTGCATCTGCAGTTGGCTTGGGACCCTCTGCTGTCCAGTTCTGTTCTCACAGAAACTGTGGTTACTGAGCCTCACATTTGGTTTGTGTTTGTGGGTGCAACAGGACACTGATAGAAGGAATAATTTGTGTATTTAAATATAAAGAAGGTATATCTTTGGTGCCCTGCTGATTTAGAGTGTATTAACTTTTTCTGTGCTATTTAAAGCTGAAACAAATAAATCAAGTTTGGAGAGATAATATTGTGCTCAACAGAAAATTGTTTAAATAAACAAGGTTACTGTGAGTTACATTCTTACCCACAGAAGCTTGATTTCAATATTCTCTGGTCTGACCCTGCTGGCTTCATTGATATCCATTCCCTCTTCATTCTCTCATTTATAGCAAGCAATAATAAGGTGTGAAAATGTCTTTTCTAGCTTTGTCACTGCACTGCTTCTCTGAGATTTCTGCAGACCACTTGTTAGTTTCTAAGCTAATTAAATTAACTTTTGGGAGTTCACTCCCTGCTGTGAACTGTATGGCCACAGTCTTTAAGTGGCTTTTCTCAAAGCTGAGGAATTAATATCAACAAAGCATGATCATTTCATGCTCTTTTAACTAGAAAATTTGTTGACAAGGTCTCCTTATGAGACAGTAAAAGCAAATGACAATACCTACACAGCATTCATTTCTAGAAATGAGAAAGCAAAATGTATGAAGCCATTTTTAGTGGCAAAATTAGAAACACAGGATTCTAATGAAATGCTTTTAATAGTCAGTATTTCATACCATGTATTTTGTAATAAATTTTATGTGAAATTGTATTCATGTAAATAGAGTCTGTGCACTGTCTCGTGCAGACATCGGTACTGTCATCCGAGGACAGAGATTTTGGGTTGTTTGGGTGATTTGTGGATTAAAAAACAATGTGTGAGACCTTTGCCTTTTCTGAGGCTTCTAGTTGTTCATTCACCCAGGGAACATGAGAGTGGAGCCAAAAAACGTGCTGCTGTTTTTTTTGGTGTTTGTTACTTGATATTTGGTGGGGGTTGTTTTCATGATGGAAAGCTTCAGTTTTGGCAAAAGAAAAATGCCTTTGTTAAACTTCCCTTATATACTTCCCTCTATATTAGCTCAGAAGTGAGCTACTTCTGCACTTCTTATCTGAGAGGTTTCATTTTCTCTTTCTCTTTTTATTTCTCTTTTTTTTTTTAATTTTTTCCGCCCTTTCTCTCACCCTACGGGCTACAGACAGGAGTTAATATAAGTTGTAAGTTATAGCTCTGGTGGTTACAGGCCTTGAGGTTCTGGGTCCACAATGTAAAACAAGTTACAAGGACTACCTTAAGATTGTCCAATTATGGTGGTGTTGGTTGTGAAATTGTTTTGTTGCCAAAAGTTATTTTCTATTGCTTTTAGGCAAGTCCTTGGCTACTACCATAGAAAGTGTCTGATAAGTTCTTGTGCTTTTTATCTTGGATATTTCTTCTTCAGTTAGAGGAAGGTTTGATTTCATTCCACTTAGACAAAAATGTCACTGTGTCTTTCTGTTTCCTAGGAAGCGATTGAGAAAAAATCTTTCTTTAAGGATATAAAGAGGATTAATAAGGGAGATGTGAAGAAAGGATTTGAAGAATCTGATCACATTTTGGAGGGTGAGAATAAGCATTAATAATTCTTTTAAAATAGTATAGTTTGTGACAAAAGAAGTCAGCCTCCTTTTTTTTCCCCTATGACATTAGAGTAAGGCTTGCAGGACTAAATTAATTTCGTATAAAGTTTCAGACTGATATACACAATTTTTTTGTTTCAAACAGACCTGGATGCTGCCAGCTGTGCCCCCAGAAAACACACTTTTTTCAATGAAAGCACACATTTTCCTTGAGCAAATATTCTACAGACTGGTTTTTTTCTTTTCTGAAATTTTTCCCTGTCCAGACATAGTCTGGTCTAAATCTTATAGACAGCCAATTTCCTTTAATCTGATGTATGGCTGTATCTTAGGCAAAGGGGCCACAATGAAGAGATCAGGGCCATGGCTGAGAAAGGAGGTTGTTTCTGGCATTTAATTGTGAGTAGCATGAGTGGAAATTGTACCCTCAGCACTGCCAGGTAAAATGCCCTGGGAAAGAGCCTCGTGCAGTGATAGAGAACTGATTCCCAGTTAAATCATCTTGAGGCATTTCGGGTTTCTATCTTTGTTCTCCTGTTTCAAAGTCTGTAACCTTGCGTTTTATCTACTCAGCTAGACTACACCTGATTTATTTTTATTCTTATCTCAGTGGTGTTATTGAGGCAGTCTTGAAAGGCACCAAGTGCTGCATCTCCAGAGATGCTGGATCAATGGCATGGTGTACAGACTTTTATTTTTGAAATGCCAGCCACTTGTGTTTTATAATTAAGTTTTATAGAAAGTGGAAAGGAAGCATGTATTGAAATTTTATTGTGTTTTGTTGTTTTGTTCTTATTTTTTGTTGTTTTTTAAACATTGAACCTGAAGTGTCAATTTTAGAGCTAGAGATATCCAGTGCTGGGCAGAGCAAAGGGTTATCATTTAACACATGTACAGCAGGCAGTAGATTGAAGACAACATGTGATGGGTGACATCTTATAACACCAGGGATGCCCTTTCTGTGGGGCATTCATTTCAATTTTCTAGGAGAGATGTACCTTGGTGGTCAGGAGCATTTCTACCTGGAAACTCACTGTACTTTGGCTGTGCCAAAGGGAGAAGATGGTGAGATGGAACTCTTTGTGTCAACACAAAACCCAATGAAGACACAGGTACTTCTCATTAACCTAGTGCCTAAAAGGCATTTGTTTCCCAGTTTCAGACTAGATATATGGTTGTTTTATAGTTGCTCTTATTTTATTGTTCCATTAAAAACCACATAGGTTTAGAGTTGAGTATGGGATCTAAAGCCTTTATCCATCCTCGCTGGAGCCCTGAATCTCCTTCCAGGTGACAGGGATATTTCTGTTGGCAACACATCTTTGTTAGGAGGGATTATATGCTTAGCCCTTTCTGGGGAGGGTCCCAGCTGCTCAGGAGACACAATGCTTGAATTACACATCAGAAGGAGAGGTGGTGAAACCACTGGCTGTGCACCAGCTCTCCCATTCCATGAGATTGGCTACTGGCACCATGGGGTGTCCTTGTTCTGTTTACTGGCTCACCAAGAGTGTCCAAAGGTCTCTCAATGCAGTGAGGGTGGTATGGATGTCAAAGCCTGTGCTAAATGAGACCTGTGTCTGGGTTACCTCATCTTGTGCCAGTCTTTTCCTGAATCTGACCCTGTGTGCTGCTGCTGTGCCTTTTCCCCTCAGAGATCAAATGCTGGGCTTATTGGCTCCAGTTCCATCAAATCCAATATTTGCACTGTTGAAATGGTTTCAGGAAGGCAATGTGTTGGCATTTAGTTCCTAACACCAGCTGAGCTCCCTACATGTCCTGCTGTTTTGTTTTTCTTTAGGAGTTTGCTGCTAATGCACTGGGAGTGCCTTCAAATCGGGTTGTGGTTCGAGTGAAAAGAATGGGAGGAGGATTTGGAGGAAAAGAGACTAGGAGTACTATTTTGACATCTGTAGTGGCTGTTGCAGCCTTCAAGTAAGTTTAGGTGTGGGGGAAGAGGGATTTTTTTCCTTCAGACTGTCCCAGGCTGCCTCTTTCTGGGGCACCATTTCTGCTGGAGCACTTTTCAATACTCTCCATGTCTTCTTACTGTACAATTTATAGCAAGCTTGGGATTTCCAAAAGGAGGTGTCAAATGGGTTCCTAGCTGGTAGGAGGGATTGAACCTGCCCAGAGGGGTTAAGTTTATGTAGGAATGGCAGCTTTTAATAGGAAAAGGGGAAAAACCTCCTTATTCTTTACTCTCTGAAAACTCTTGGATCTCAAATTATTTGCCTTTCCCCCTCACTTCACCTCAAACCATTTCAAAATCCAGCACCAGCCATAGGTTTTTTTGTTTAATAGAGGTATGAGAATCTCTTCTTTGTTCAAAACTCTACTACACCAGTCTTGCATCATTATATGTCTGCTCTACTGCAAACTCCCTCTTGGGATTTTTCCCTAGGAATGGTGGCAGGCCTTGGAACCCACACTTTTCAAAACCCTAAAATCTCAGGGATTTAACCTAGGTTGCAACCATTTGTAAAGAGTAGATTGGAAGTGTGCTCCTGGTTTCTGGAGTTTTGCTGGAGTTTTTCTGTGGGCTCATGTTTGAGTGTGCAGGTTTTGGGTGGACATGGCCTCTGAGGTGACATTTCTGCCCTGCCCTTCCCAGTTCTGCCCTTGCTGGCAGAGCTGCAGGGATCCTGCAACACAGCAGCAGTTTGATACAATACCTTTGGATGAGGACAGGACACGCTGTTTGTAAATTGACTTTATTTTTTTCTGTTCTGAGCAAACAATCTGCTTTCTCTAATTTATCAGTAATACATTTGCATCCTTTTCTTCTCTTTATCTCTGCCAGCCAAACCACTGTTTGACATCCTGGAGGCCACAAAACAACATATATGACATTTACTAGGTACTGGTACAACCTGAAGACAGGCACTTGGAAGGCAAAACTGTTAGAAAATTAGGAATCACTCCTACTCTCTCCTTTGTCTTCCTCCTTGATAATAAATAAGCAAATAAAAACAAGGTCAAATTGAAGGCTAGTTAGTACCTTGCATTATTACATAATTCCTGTGGCATTGTCTTTTTAAAGGCAAAAGAGTGCCTTGAGAAATAGTCTGGAAAACAGTGATTGCTCAGTTATTAGCATCTATCTCTAAAAGAGATTATCCTTTTTTTTTAATACAAGAGTCTTTGCAAGAGTTTTCACAAACAAGTCCCACCTTTGGAGGTGTTTATTTTTTTTACTCAGTCTTGCCATTTTCTGAAGCGTAAGATATATGAACCAAGCAATTTACCCTTAACTGTCCACTGCCACCCTGGAATGACAAAGAGAAGAGCCTTGTTCTGCAGGAGCTGCATTGTGCATTTCAGGCTTTGCCTAAAAACCTGTGTTCTTTCCCAGAACTGGCCGTGCAGTGCGCTGCATGCTGGATCGAGATGAGGACATGCTGATCAGTGGTGGGAGGCACCCCTTCCTGGGCAGGTACAAGGTATGCACACACATGAGCAGAGCCCCTGTGCTCTCAGTGCTGTCCCTGAGACATCAGAGAGCAGTAAGATATTGTGAAAAAATGCTGCTGTGGTTGGTTCACTGCTGATCTCCCCCGCTGCAGATGGGCCAGGTCAGATGGGCTGTAGCATTTTTCTGTTCAAGTGCTGCAGAAGTTATTTCAACTTGGATGGTTCCCTTCTTGTGACCTCAGCATAAATAACTCTGCCTTCCTTGCAACCAAGACTTTGACCCTGCTGACAATTACATTTCTTTTAGAGGTTTGCCCATTCCTGTAAAGCATCCTTTACACAGCAACGTCCTTGGTTAGCTTCCCCTTGCTTCAATCCCCCTCCAACTGCTGCTGGTTTTGAAAGCAAAAGCCTTTTGAAGAAACTGTGGCTGTGGTAAGCAGCCAGCACTTAATTTAGAAGAGTTCTCTGGAGCAAGATTGACACATGCATGAACCCTTTAGTGGGGCTCTCCCTCAGCCTGCCCTGTGCTGCACTGGGGACACTCAGCCCTCTCTGCCTGTGTGAGGTCCATTCAGTTTTTGGGGGCAAGCACAAACCAGAACATTTTGTTGAAAACTGATTACCGAGGAGACACTCTCTTGACAGGTTGGCTTCATGAAGAATGGGAAAGTCAAGAGTCTGGAGGTGTCATACTACAGCAATGGGGGCAACTCTGTAGACCTCTCTCATGGTGTAAGTAAAATTTTCTGGTGGCTAATTAAACAGAAGGTGTGTTTCTGCGCAACCTTCTGCTCTGCCTTCAGAGAGCTGTTGCCTACAGCATTGCTTGCACATGCAGCTCTTTGACATGACTGAAAACAGATTTTGAAGGGCTTTTGGAGCTTCTACAAATGCTGTGACCTGTCTTGGCATGTACCACATGATTCTTATGGATGCTGTAATAACTCATATTGAGCAAAGGGGTCAAGAACGTTTGCTTTGCATTACAGAGGGCTGTGATGGAAAAGTTATTGCACAATGCAAGATGGCTGATAGATCCCCAGCTCTGGGGAAAGATGGTTCCTTGGAGAAAGAAGCATCCCAGTCAATAGGTTGATCAGGGCAAGCTTGTAAAGGACTGGCTAAAGCCAACACTGTGTTCACAAGCAGTAAGGACAAAAAATGGGCCCGAGTTCTGAGTTTGTCTCCAAGAAGTTTTGCACTGATGAGTAAAAAACTCTCCTTTTCTGTCATATGAGTGACCAACTCAATAGCCTAGTGTCACACAGGTTTATTCTAGCTCACTTCCTCCAGTCCACCAAGTCTTTGATAATTTTCTGCAAAAACTGATCCTTTTCAATAGAAAGAACTGCAGGAGCTCTCCGCCAGAACCACATTTGATGGTGGCCATGTGGCTGGTGCTGGGCAGAGCAGAATGACAGGCAAGTGTCTGCATAAGCTGAGGGCCTGGTTGAGAGCACATCTGTGTAATTGCCTTTTTGACTGTGTCTGAATCAGGAGACTGGAAAGTGCTCCATGTAGAGATAAGGTTTGGTTGTGTGTAATGTCCTCTCTGTGCTGCTGCTGGAAGGGAAGTCTGGAAACACAAGCCAGAAAAAAGTTCTGGCCCTTTCCAAATGTAGACAATAAGCGGACAAAGATCTCAAATCTTGCAGTTCAGTAGTTACTGAAAATGTTTATTTCAGATGTTTGCCCTTCCTGCCATAGCCCAGTGCTGAGTCACTTTTCCAGTTTAAGATTACTCAAAATGTGAGAAGTGAAAAGAAAACTGTTTCTTCCTGACAGACAATGGCATTTACTAACAGTTTGACTGAGCATGAGCCCAGGGCCAAAAAAGGATTTTCAAGCTCAATCTGTCCCAGAGCCATAGGAGTCAACAGGGAAGTGTGCTTATTGTCCTGTTGTTCAGGAGTGTGGCATTCACATTCTCTGAACAGAGAGACATAATTCTCTTTCTTGGGACTTGTTTCCCGGAGAAGCACAGAGAGAAGAAAACAGTTCTTATCTCTACTTGCTGCTCCTGTTGTTTTTGCACATGTGGAATGTGTTAGGAAGGTTGTTTACCTGAAGTGATTTGTCAATTGGATTCTGCTGAGGATTGTTTTGTTTCCTTGGCCAATTGGCTCAAAGCTGTGTCCTGGCTGTCTCAGACAGTCATGGGTTTTTCTTTAGTATTCTTTAGTATATTTGTATAGTATAGTATCTCTTTAGTATAGTTATAATATAGTATTCATGTAATATAGTATATTTTAATAAAGCATTGTTCAGCCTTCTGAATCAATGGAGTCAGATGCCAATCATTCCCAGTCACTGGGGTCATCCTGCATTCCATACAGGAGGACACCACTTGACATTCCATTGCACCTGGGAGGCAGTTCTGGCTGCACCTCAGTGCTCATCCAGCTGTGTTGGCTGCAGCACTGCAGGGCGCTAGAGAAAGTGCTGATTGTTGTAAATTAGCTTCAGAGCTTCTGGTCTGGTTTTGGCACTGGTGAGAATCCAATTTATGTAAAATGTGTCCACCTCCATTCCTTTTCTTCACCAGGTAATGGACAGAGCCCTACTACACTTGGATAACTCCTACAACATCCCCAATGTCAGCAGCGTGGGCATCGTTTGCAAAACCAACTTGCCTTCCAACACAGCTTTCCGTGGCTTTGGAGGGCCCCAGGGAATGATGATTGCTGAGTGCTGGATGAGTGACGTGGCTCGGAAGTGTGGCCTGCCACCTGAGGAGGTACAGACACATGGACACCTTCCAGGGGGGTGCTGCCTTTGAACAAGCTCTGAGAATTGCATCAGCCACACAAGATTTTTAAGCATAAGTAATTTTTCTTCAGTTTTGCTGAGCTCCCAGCAGGATCTCAAACTTGTGTGACAAATACATTCTAGCATGGATTATCTTCTGTGTAATTAAATTCTTGGTAGCCTCAACTTTGTAACATCTGGTTAAAGGATAGATATTAAAAAGAAGAAAGTCCAAAGGAACCAGGTACCTTAATCTTACTGACAATGTGCTTTAAGTCCCAGTCTCTGAAAATTTCCAGCCTTAATGTCTTAGTTCATGTTTTCCCATAAATAGATATATGTTTGTTAATGGCTTTGCTCCTTGGCTCTTTGTAGAAAGAGCAAAGAAGTAAAATCAGGACCAACACACTTTAGATCTCATCCCTCCTTGTCTGAAGCATTAAACTTGGTCTATCCTTTCTGTGTCTTTTTGGGAAGGTGAGGAAACTCAATCTGTACCACGAAGGAGACACTACTCATTTTAACCAAAAGCTGGAGGGATTTACTCTACGAAGATGCTGGGATGAATGTTTGTCCAGCTCTGGCTATCATGCCAGGAAGAAACTGATTGAAGAATTTAACAAGTAGGTGCCCTGGAGCTGTCTTGTCACTGGGTGCACCCATTGCCTACTAACTTCTGAAGTTCTCTTAGCAACTCGAGTGTTGGGAAGTTACACCTCATATTTACAGACTGTCTTCTAAATATTTCTCCTTTTGAAATCCCTTTATGCTCACTGTCAGAGGAAAAGTCTATCAGTGAGCTGGTAGCATAAATAGGGCCAGAATCAGACCCAGCATGATGTGATTTTGTAAGTGAACTGTAGCAAAGAAGAGGGGGTCTGTTAAGGCCAGCTAGGATTTTCACATGACTATCAAGGCAATCTTCTTATACTTTCCTCTGCCTCATAGACTTTTTTAGTTGGCTTGTATATATAACTGAACAGTTAATAGTATGGACAACTGTTTCTATAATGCATGCAGAAAGCATCTTCAATTGCAATTTCTTCTTGTTGGAACACACAAAGAAAGCCTTTAATACAAATTGGTGATGAACTCAGTCTTTATCACAGTCAGGTGTTTAATTTCCATTTAATGCACAGTCAGAGGGAAGCACAGTATTGATTTAGGATAAATAGCTCATGGATGTATGAATAATGTTCTTTCCTTGCAGGCAGAACCGCTGGAAAAAGAGAGGGATGAGCATCATTCCTACCAAATTTGGCATCAGTTTCACTGTCCCATTTCTGAACCAGGTCTGTAAATGTCATTTGCTCTGTCACTAGAGAAGCTGGATTTATGCTGCCTCCCCCAGGCCTTCCTCCATTTGTACCAAACTGGAGCTTCTTGAAGAAGTAGTGAATTAGTTAAGAAAGAGCACACATTTTTCAAGCCAAAATGAGCACCACACCAGTTTCCAGTTTATACTGTCCAAAAGACACCACAATATAGCTGCATTTCCATGGTATCGTGTTGGGTCGATATTTCTGCCTTTCTCAATAGCAGAAATATTGCTCCTGTGTTGGAGCTGATTTGATGGACTGTCAGTGGTGTTGGAAAGTTGAGATGAAGGGTGCATCTGTGTTCCACAGGGGCAGGATTGGATTACTTCACCTGCTTTCTGAGCTGAAAATACTGACTGGGGTTTGTTATGTCACTGGAGCATCTAGTGAGTGGGTGAGACTAAAGCAAAGTCACCTCAAGTGTAAACAAGTGGCTTTAGTTGCACCAAAGGACAACCTTAGTCTAGTTCTGAATGAATTCTCTCTGTAGCCTGCTAAGTGCTCCACTAGTTAATTTATGATGATTAATGTTCCCTGTTGTAGGCTGGAGCCCTGCTCCATGTGTATACAGATGGCTCTGTGTTACTTACACATGGTGGGACTGAGATGGGTCAAGGACTTCACACCAAAATGATTCAGGTAATAATGAGTTTGGGCTTAACTGAATAAGATGTTTTTTCAGGACAATTACACCCTCCCTACAGCATTGCCTCAGGCACCTTGACATTTCCTCCATGTGCATGCAGAGAGTAACAAATCAGGACTGATTCCTCTTCATTGTTTGAGCAGCAGTGCTAGATTTCCAGAGTATTATCACAATTGAGTATTAGAATTAGATTCTTCATCATCTTAAATCTCATTATGTAAATAATGCAGGTCATGCTTACAGTTTAACTACTCTGGCAATTTCAGTTCACCTCATAAAGATACAGTTTCTATCCATTTCATATAAAAAGTAGTTGTATTGAAAATATATCTGCACATGCTAGTGCTTTTGTAGTTAAAAAAACTTAAGGGAGCAAAATTCCTTTGGCTGGAAAATGACAGGAAAATCTCATAGGGCTTTTGATATTCGGATTTTTTTAACTGCTGAGGGAAGAATTTGGTCTCATAATAGTGAAGTGAATGTCTGTCATTGTGTGTGCTCACACACATTCAGTCTGTGAAATTCAAATATAACAATGTCCTGGCCAGATCTCAGTCACTGGAACAACTCAGTCTGCAGGAAAAATGGAGTTTATGGTGGGAGAGGGTAAAGGTTGCAGTGTTGATGCCGGCAGTGTGAGCAACGACTGACAATGCTCATGGCTAAGAAGTGCTGCTTACCAATTTGTTCACCTTTGCTTCACAGGTTGCTAGCAGGGCCCTGGGAGTCCCTACCTCCAAGATTTACATCAGTGAGACCAGCACAAACACCGGTCCCAAACACCTCCCCGACAGCCGCTTCCGTCAGCGCCGACATCAATGGAATGGCCGTCTATGTACGGCAGCTGAGTTAGCTAAAGCACTGGGTTACGAGGGAGGGCTCCAGGGCGTGAAAAGCTGCCCTGTATTTATCTCTTGTTGCTTAAGGAAGCCATCAAAAGGCAATTCCAGTGTAAGGATGTCTCATATCTCTACCTGGTATAGCAGTGGCATTAGATTGTGAATTCCTGTATTTTTTTCAAGTTATTTGAAACTCTCCTTCAGTCCTTTGGTAGCTCTAAAAATAGAGTGTTTGGGATTGCTCAGAATGAGCAGAACAAAGTATCCATTTAAATACCCAGCTTCAAAGTAATTAATTCAGCCTTATCTATAACAAATGTATTTTGCTGCATGTGTTAATAGCAAATGGTTTGAGAGCTGTTCTCCACCAGCTCTAAGTGTTGATCAGCTCAGAGCAAATGTCCTGCTGTAGCAATGGCATGGTCATGGCTGTCTGCCATGGTGGAGTTACCAATGCATATATATTTGCTGGGTATGTGATTTTTCCATTTTAAAAGAAGAATTTAGTACTGGTCATTCTCAATTTAAAAGACAAGGGGGAGTGAATCCTGTAAAGTAAAATAATCAGGCTGTTTTTATTCTCTGCACAGCTTATCTGAGTAGGTTATATTTTGGGAAGAAATTTTTTGTTCTTTCAGTGTTAAAGGATCATCTTGTAAGCTATGCTGAGTTGCCCTGTACAGATAGGGTACAGATAAAGTTAATGTATAAATGAGCAGACCTCTTATATTTTGTGTCATGGTCCAGAAAGTTCTGTGCTGAATTTGGGATTCCTTTCTGCTATCAGCACAGCCAATCTCCTTTAAAATCCTTTTCAGGCAACATTTCTTCCTATGTTGCAAGACATCCATTAGTAAACTTTGTTCCTTTTTATGATTTGCCAAAGTCCTAAAGGCAATATTGATTTAAATACAAGGTTCTTTAAAACTCTTAGAGGGCTCTTAATACCATAAGCTGGCAATTCAAATCTTAAAGTATTTCTTCTCACTCTTCTTCTTTTCTAGAATGCATGTCAGACTATCCTAAAAAGACTCGAGCCAATCAAACAGTCTAATCCCAAAGGCTCCTGGGAAGACTGGGTAAGCTGTTTGTGTCTGTCATGAGACAAGTGGACATTACCAGAGATTGTTTTAATTGGCAAACCACGTGTGCGGGTGTGTCCTCCAGGCCTTCTGCACCTTGCTAGCATAGATTTGAACAAAGACAGTGAAACACAAACCTGGCACAGATTTCCAAGTAATTAAAACTTACAAGAGGTCATCCCCAAGACAACAGTTATTACCTTAATCCTGAGATTTCTCCAGATTTTGGGGCCTGCCTATGACAAACTTCATCAGACAAAAGTCTCAAGTGGTTATGTTTATCTTTGTAGTCAGGCTACAGTCTTGGACAGGAAAGGACCTTTCCTTTTCCCAAGGAAACCTGATTTTTAATGAAGGGATTCTGTAGCATAGACAGCTCTTGTTGAGCTGCCATTCAGCCCCTGTAGTGCTCCTTGTCTGCAATATCTCTGTCCCCTCAATGAGAAGAGATGGATGGTCTGTAAGGCTCTGCTCTTCATTCGAGGAGTTTTGACTTTGGGATTTGCAAGTCAAGATGACCTGTCAATTTAACCTTTGTCCCTGAGGCTAAAAGTCTAACCTGTAGCTGAGAGACAAACAAACAAAAGCAGCTCTCATCCTCTGCCAACGATTCGAGTTCTGCCCTTGGTAGCTGCTGATGGGGCTGTTTGGGGAAGCAGCTGCAATCATGATTTGGCAGTGCTGGAGTTGGGTAGTGTGACAGCTGTCTGTCACTGGACATTTGCTGCTTGAGGCCTCCTGGAAATGTTTTTGTGCAGTTATTTTGAACGAGCTGGTTGTACATGTCACTGTTTTCAAACTCTTGTTCACGTTGCTAGATTAAAACCGCCTATGAGAGCTGTGTCAGCCTGTCAGCCACGGGGTTTTATAGGTGAGTGAAAATTCACACTGCAGAGGCACTGACTCAAGTGCATGGATTGCATCCAGGGAAATTCTGGGAAGATTTACAGCCCCCAGCCCCCTGTAACTGTTCTAAATTAAAGCTGCATTACCTTTCCTACCTACAAGTGATAAGCTGAGGTTAACAGCCTCTTGGCTGGGGAGAATTGATTCCTGATGGAGCACAGCTCTGAGGGCAAGTAAATCTGGAGTAGATCTGACTTCATTCCAGCTGACCTTGGGCTGAAGAGGCATAAATGAAATCAGAGCTTTGCCTGGGGCTCTGCTCTGTGTCAGCCCTGTGGCCTAGTTTTGCACTAGAACTGCCATGCAGGATAAGAAAGGAGAAGGGTTGTCCTTGAGGAAAATCCTGTTTCTTGTGACAGGAGCAGATACCAGTGTTTCCAGCAGTGTTCTCCCACTTCAGACTCTTGCTGGGCCCTGTGTAGTTCTGAAATGAGGCACTTCTCTTAGTCAGCTTTACTGCTGGAGGAAAGCAGAGATCCATCATCTTTAAGGCTGAGCGGTTGACATTAATAAATAAGCATAGTGTTGAGAAGAACCTATTTAGGGCTAAAATACACTATGTGTTAGTTTCTTTTGCATCCCTGTATTTTTTCTCTTAACCAAGTGACTTGTCAGCATTTTAATAAACTAGTTTTCAGATAAAGTATAAGTAGTCAAATTTGGCATTAACTGTGCTTAAAATCAGTTCTAAGCTTAACAGAGGCTCTGCTTCAGCTTAACTCTGTTCTGAAGTTTAATGACCTTAAAGAAACATTCAACTGCACTCTAAAAGCAAATGATTTTCCACTGGATTGGTAGATAATAGTCATCACAAACCCTGAGATTTATGGGCAAATAAAGATGGCTAAAACAGTTTAATAGTTTCAATCAGGTTTTAGAATACAGAGTAGATTGAGCAGATTTCTCTTTATAGTTGTTTACACTTTTAATTTCTGCATGGACTTGACAGAAGGAATGAAACAAAAGTGAATAAGGATTTTGATAAGTAGCAATGTAATTGTATTTGGGTTTTTTTCATGAAATTAAATGTGGTTTTGTTTCTCTTTGTATCAAGAATTCCTGAAGTTGGCTACAACTTTGAAAAGAACGAAGGGAAACCATTCTCCTACTTCAGCTACGGAGTTGCCTGCTCTGAGGTTGAGATAGATTGCCTGACAGGGGACCACAAGGTGAGGGTTCAGCAGTGAAACAGAACAAATACTGGGTGTCAGCCCATTCCTGGCTCTGTCATTGATCTGGTGTGACCTTCAGGAAATTTCTTAACTCCTCTGTTCCACAGTGCAGCAATCCGAAAAGTGTAATAAAACAATAATTATCTACCCTGTGGGGATTTGGGGCTTAATGAATGATTGCAAAAGTTATTGGATTTGCTTGAGTAAGAGATAGCAGCACTGTGCTGGCACAAAAGTACAGAAACATCCTGGAATTGAGTTAATCATTAAAAATAACACTGACGACTTCTGGAAAGAAAGAAAGAAAAAAAATGAAATCAGGATCTGAACTAGTTGGTTATGCTGAGCTACAGGCCACTGATACCAGCATCTTGGAATTAATGTTAACTGGGTCCACTGGACCTCTGGGGAAAACTCCAGTGAGTTCCTTTCAATTACTTTTGAGGTGAACTCAGATTAAAAATCAGTATAAGTTCAGCTGAGATATGATTATGTGGGATAGTATTGGGATACTCTTCCTCACATGAGACCATGGTGGACCAGTTCCAGGGATCTGTGCTGATTTACCCTTTATTCCTGTTTTTTAGAACATTCGCACAGACATTGTTATGGATGTTGGTACCAGTCTGAACCCAGCCATAGATATAGGACAGGTAAGTGAAAAGTATTGCGGTTTCCATCATGTTAAGGCAATCACACTGCTCTCAGGCTTTGCTGTTCATTATCCCTCTCCAGGATGGGCCTTTGCAAGCACACCCTTTTTAACTTGGCACAGAATTACATAGGGAAATATTCTGTTAGGGTTTGGGGATTTTTGCCTTGGATAATAAGACTACAGGATATTGTTCATTTACCACCCCACTGATGTTTTTTTCAGGCTAAATCCCACACCTGATATTTATATTCCTATCTGTCAATATTAAATTTATTTAATTTAGTGAAAATTCTCCTGACTAAAGAGTTAGGGTGGCAGATTCTGTCCTCCAGCTGCTGCTGTGTAGAATTCTCAATAGGAAGTTGAACCAGTCACTTATCTTGCAAAGTCCTTGGGCAGGCACAAGATTACTTCAAAATTTTGTGCAGTAATAACCACACTATCTCTTAGCAGATAAAGGTAATAAAACAGGGTTGTTTGACAGACCAAGAGATGAATTGTTAGATGTGTACTTATCTAGCCATCTTAGCTCGCTGGCTAACTCTAGATGTTGATATGGTCTAACTCCAATGAAACTGCTGCAGGATTTGGGATGACAGGAGAGCATAAATTGCAAAGCTCTGCTACAGCTAAAATGAAATTTCCTTGAAAGTGACATTTTTTCTGAAAGAGATTTTTTTTTGGAAGTGTCCAAGAGGAGAGAGGGATTTTGTGTCTTTGCAGCCTGTTGCTTTAGGTTTGGGAGTTGAGAGATGGGCTAAATGGAGCCTGTCAAAGGGGTCTTCAATTCCTGTGTCCTTTCACAAATTGCTGCAGAGGATCTGGGGGGCACAGGAGAGAAAGGATGTGCCATGAGTGCAGGAATACAAGTACACAGAGATGGGTCAATGGATGCTTGTGACTGCTCTGGCTGGCAGATACCTCAGTGGGCACAGAGAGCAGAGCTGTTTTATGCAGTGTTGTTCAAGCACATCCTCTTCTCATAATCTTTTGTCTCCTAAAATTTACAGTAGAAAAAATATGCAAAGTTTTTTAGTACTTAAATGGATATGGGAGTGTTTTGCGGGTGTCTGTGCTGCTGACCTGATAATACACTGCACTTAGGAAAGCATTTATACTGAAATAGAAAGCATTAAATAGTTTGTCTTTAGATGTTTCATCTTCAGTCCTTTTAGTCTACTTGTCCTTTGATATATCAGCAAATTCTACGCATTCAATGTTCACCTGCCTGGGAAGAAATCAATATTTTATCATTGATTTTATTTTTTTTTTTCTGTTGCTTCATCAGAAAATTCCTGTCCTGTGTTTACAGAAAATCTGTGTATTTGTAAATTGCTTCACCTGCCAGGGAAATGCAGCCACATTTATGTGGGAACACAGGAATTGTGCAAAGATTGTACCCAGCAGAAGGGACAAGGGTTTTAGAGATAAAAAGTGGGATCTGAGTCAGGTGGGAAGGGTTGAAAGCCCTGGTGGATGTCATCACTGTTTGTCCTTGTGCAGGGAAGAACAACAACAACAGAGCCTGTAACCTTGTTTGGATGTGTTTGTAGATAGAAGGAGCCTTTGTCCAGGGCATTGGGCTCTTCACCATGGAGGAGCTGCGTTACTCTCCTGAAGGGAACTTGTACACTCGAGGGCCTGGCATGTACAAAATCCCAGCATTTGGAGACATCCCAACAGAATTCAACGTGTCCCTTCTCCGTGACTGCCCCAACAGCAAGGCAGTTTACTCCTCCAAGGTATGCCTGTGGGGTCTGTGGGCATCTTACTGCCCCATAACACTCTGAAGCTGAGTGGGATAAAGTCATGATACTGTGAGTCTAAACAGTTCATCTCATCATGCTGTGGTTACTCTGAGGTCAGGATGTTTTTCTGTTTCTTATCAGAAATGTGTGTACTATCCTTTCTAGTTAGGAAGAACTGAAGTAACCTGCACATTGCTGCCCTGATTGTCCATTAGAGAGAACTGAAGTGGCTTTTCTGTGTGATAAAGCTTGTATTTTCTTCCTGTTTCTTCTTTAAGTGGACTGAGGGTTGACTTAGTTTAGTCTTTCCTCACTGATCACACCTGGCACACTGGAGGCTGTTTTTAGCATCATGTTTCATCACTGAGCACATCTGGTAGACTGAGGCTCCCATCTGGTAGACTGAGGCTCCCATCTGGAATGCAAAGCCTCACTCTTGCTTGTGCTCTGTCTAGGCTGTGGGAGAGCCACCCCTGTTCCTGTCTGCCTCAGTGTTTTATGCCATTAAAGATGCCATCTACTCAGCGAGGAAGGACTCTGGCCTGACAGAGTCATTCAGGCTGGACAGCCCTGCCACCCCAGAGAGGATCCGCAATGCCTGTGTGGACATCTTCACCAAAATGGTAACAGCTCCTGCTCTCCAGTCTGCTCCCTGGCCAGCCTGACCATGGGCAGTGTGCCTGGAAGTCACAGGGCCCAGGGCTGGGATTAGGGCAGCATGGGGAGGCTGTGTCCCTGCTCCAGCAGATGGGTTTTGTTTCATGGGTGTTATCCTTCATTTGACGTGCCATCAGCTGAGAGCCAAATCCCCAGGCCAGCACTGCTAGGGCTCCCACTGCAGGAAGGGCTCTACAGTATCCCTGAAGTTCAGTCCATTCCATTCTCCAAGTGTTGTGTGTGGGACACTGGCTGCTTGTCCTGATGCTCCTGACTGTCATCTCTCAGAGAATCATCACATATGGTGAGGGCCACAGTGTGATTTAGTGGTGTCCCTCAGCAAAGGCAGGGGGAGAAAATTGTTCCTTCAAATACTCCCTTCTTCTGAATGTTTTGGCCACAGGAGTCTCCTTAGAGCTGTGGACTTGCTCTGAAGGAGTGCAGGAGTTATCCCTGTCGTTGGTTTCTCTTGGGCTGCTCTGTCATGGTGTTGTCACAGGGCTCAACTATCAGGCCCCTAACAGGAGTGCCATGAGAGTGACATCTCTGTGTTTGGAAAAACTGGGATAGCAGCTCCTATCTTCACAAAGTCCCCCACCTGAAAAGCAGCACGGCGGGACATGCTGAACGCTGGACAGGATCCTCATTTGTTGCTAATTCAAATATTTTTTGTCTTTGCAGTGCCCTTCTGCTGAGCCAGGGACCTTTAAGCCATGGTGTGTGCGTGTGTAGGAGGAAAGTTTGAGGAGCAAACTCTGCTGAAACTGAGCTTACATCAGAGGAACCACAAGGCAGTAGGACTATAATGGAGAAGAAAAACCAACCTGTGTTCATGTGGCTCACCCACTGATTCATGGAGCTTTCACATTTAATTGTCCAATCATTATTTTCTCTATGAGAGGAAATTGCTGCCAGATTATAGCTGTGATGTAAATTCAAATGAAGACTTAAGTTGAAGATGATGTTATCCAGGTGTAATTGAAAAATCTTACAGATTTCCTATAAAATTGCTGCAAGGATGCTTCTTACCAGCCACTGTGAAATAGCAGAGTGGTTGTTTCTTGTTTTTCCTGCTGTGGGGAAAAGATGTATCACCTTGTGATGCTATGCCAAGGACTGAAATCTGTTGATCCCAGACATAGTCCTCTAGCTGAGATGAGGGAAGGTCTAAGAGGTGCTGAGGACCCTGCTGTGTCCCCTCTGCACACAAAGCCAGCTGTGTCCTAGAGGAAGATGAGCAGGACTTTTGGTGTTGGCTAATGAAGATGGTCTTACCTGTGTAACAAAAGTGTTTCAGAGGAAAAGGCTAAAATGTGACCAACAACTGATTTGCCCCAAGTTCAATGACTGTTGCTTTGCCTGCACCTGGGCTTTAATGAGATTTTAGTTCAAGTGCTACCTTGTCTTCTCTGATTAAAGATAAAAACTAAATATACCAAGAGTACTTCCAGCAAGATGCTGCTTTGTTTGACACAGATTTTTCCCATCCCACACCTCCACTTCTCTCCCCATCCTTTAAATAGGAAAGGACATCAGAGACCTTGGAGTAACAAAGGAACTTGCTCATCGATGCTCCCAAGGTAATTTACACCAGCAAGGGGCACGAGGAGGTTGGGCACGGCTGGGGATTAGCTGGCTCTGGGTGCCCTCTAGGGCCAATCCCTTGCTGTCATGGCCTTGCCTTCTTTTCAGGAGATTTCTTAGTTTTGCTGAATGTAAGAGAATGGATACATTTTGCTATAGGGAGTGCTTGTCTGAAAAATGTGCTGGTTATGTGGTGGCCTGGTGTCATCTGGATTGAATATATTTTTCATGTTGGATTTAGTGCTGGGCATCCCTCCTTGACAGGTTTTGTCACTGTCAGATTCAACGCTGGAGCACCATGTTATCTCTAGATGGTGTCAGCCACATACTGTGCCTGCTTATCATTTGCAAACTTCTATCTGTTTTTCTGGTCTACTGCTTTATGAAAATGTTCTTTTGCTCTTTTTGCATGCCCAGGGCCATCAAAAAAGTATGGTGCAAGAGGATGTAACTCCTTATAGAAAATTTTGCTCACATACAAACTTCTTAAAATTGGCCTTCATCTTAGGACTGGACAATGTATGCTCAGTGTGAAATATTTTTTTAAGCACTCCAGGGTATATTGCTTGGAAAGGTGTAGCTTTATTTCTCAACTCAAAATATTATGGATCTACCATCTAGAAAAAGGGAATTTGTACCTGTGAATTGCAGGAAGTATTTTGTGCCTGTTGGGCTTGTTATGTAATTGTTTTATTAATTGAAATATGATAATTAGAGTTTCTTAAGCTCTGAGGTACTGGGCAAGAACACATTTTTGTTTTCTCCTGAAAGCTGGTAATATGTAAAAAACCTCTTAGAGAAGAGGATGTGATAATTCATGTGCAAGAACAGCTATTGGAGCCTGTGTGTCCACATTCTTGGGTGTCCAGGGAGGGATGCAAAATACTAAGTCTGTAAGGTAGATTGGTATCAGCTATTTCTGTGAATTCCACCTCGTGGGCTTGCTGGACATACTCCTTCAGACCAGGATGAGAAGAAATACAAAGGTGTTGTGTGTTAAAGCAGAGCATGGAGACACAGGCAGAGTGGATATCAAGGAGCTCCCAGTGTCATCCCAGGGGAGAGCTGCCGGTGTGCACAATAGGCCTGCTGCTTGTGATGGTCCTGGGAGATGTTGGGATGTCACTAGCAGGGTGAATAAGTGCTCTCTCTCTCCCTGGTTTTGGAGTTTTCATCATTTCAGGATGGGTTTGTGAGTGCCTGACAGAGTCACAGTGACTGCCTGGTCAGGTGGATTTTTTTAAAATTAGACGTGTCAAGTCTCTGTTTTGCTATTTGCTTTGTGAGTTAATTGGAAGCGCATTTGCCAAGTTCTGTGTACACGCAGTGGTCAGAGAAGGCTGCTCAGAGCAGACCTGTGGAACCAGTTTTGCTGCAGCATCAGTGAGCCACTCTTTCCCAGGCAGCAGCCCTGGCCCTCCTGATACCCTCACCCAGCTGATGGAGAGAGGAAACACTTGCCTTTTGGGGTGCACTGGAATTGAATGCAAATTAAATCAAACACCTGGGGGTGGCAATGGTATAAAATCAGGGTTGCAAAGTAATGACAGCAACTGATTGTGAAGGTGTAGGGAAAAGGGAAGCTTGGAGCCTAACAGGAATTTACAGAAAGATCATTGTGCTACCTGCCTGTGCTGCGGGACTCTAAGGAAGATGAAGCTGAGGTTTTCATGTCACTGCTCAATGTCTGAACATTTCATACATTGTTTTCATGGAACTAAGTGCCTGGCACCTTAGGAAAGGACTGGGACCCACTGGGGAGGGCTGACAGGAAAAGAAGATCCCTGAGGTGTGCTCTGCACTACAAAGCTGTGGGGAGCAGCTCTCCTGCCCTGAGTGCACACCCCTGTCCCCTGCCAGGTGCTGTGTCACATCTCCTCACACCACATCTCACTGTGTGGGGTTTCAGTTAACTGTCACTGGAGGGAAAGCTACCCATGAAGAGAAAAACGTTCCTTTTCTAGTACTTTCCAGTGAAATAAAGCATGGATGCAAGACTCTAATTTAATGGCATATAATTGGAAATTTGCTGCTTTTCTTCCTGCAGAAGTCTATTTCAGAAGAGGAACTATGCCATCTTGCTAGACTGTAAAGTACTGCGTACGATAATGGCACTTAAATAGTAATTACTGCAGCTGGAGAGTGTGTGGGAGTGTGAAAGGAGCCCAGCTGATCTGATGTTTTAATGCTATTAATTGCATGGCCTTCTGTGAGAGTGGGAGGCCAAGATTTTGGTAATTGTTTTAGGTCAGTTCTAATCAACAGTTTTCACTAACATTCTTTAATGAGCACTGTCAAAACGGTACCATGAATGTACATGGAATTCTCTGTGAATGTCACAACATGGCAAAATAAAGCTGCTAAATACTCTGGAAAAAAAAAATGCTATGGTCAGAGTCTGGCAGGATTTGAATCTAGACAACTCATCCTTGGTGTTTGCTTGATAAAGATGGACCTTTCCCAGGGCCTGTGAGTCAGATCAGCTCGGTGACCAAAGCAGGGAGAGGGAGGGCGTGTCATTGCTCTGGGCTGCCCAGCTGGATGGAGCTGTGAGCCAGCTGGAGAGACTGGGCCTCTGTCTGGCCACGCTGGCACCGTGTCCAAAAGAAAGCAGAGCCAGTCCTTGTGCTTCTCTGCCAGCAGCAGCCTGTAGTAGCCACATCCTGTTTTCCATTGCAGCACAGTGATGCATTCTGATGCTTCTCCACAGGACCCACCAGCTGCTGACCCAAGGTGGGAGGCAGTCTGTCTGGTGCTGTGCCTGCTACCTGGTCCACGCTGGCACTTCCTTGTCTCAGGGCTAGTGCACCAAGCTGAATGCTGGCCTTGGCCCATTGGAGTCAGCCCTGGAAGGAGGGGAGCCAATCTCAAAACCTGTGAATGGAGGCTGGGTCCCAATCCCAAGGCCCACTTGAGCCCACACATAGAAGATGAGGCTATAAAACAGGAACAGTTCACACAGAACAGAATAGGCCAAATGATGGGCTGGGCTTGACCTTCCCTGAGCATGAAAAGATTGGGAATATTGCCAGTGGTTCCCAGCAGGGTGTGCAACCCTGTGTTACATCTCAGCCTCCAGGTGCCATGCTCCTATGAGAGCTCTTCTTGTATCTGAGTGGGAAGATTTGTCAGGAAGAAGCCATTGCCAAACCTCTTGGAGCCCAGAAAAGGAAATATCAGCACAGGCACAGCGTGTGTGATGTTACAGTGGTTTGCAGCAGGTCCAACCCACCCTACCCCAAACTGCTGGGTTTATCCCATCACAGTTCAGTTCATGCAGTTTTCCAAGTCCAGTGCCACAAGTTTCCCTAGTGCCTGCTCTTGTTGCATTTAAACATGACTCAACCACGTTGATCCCCTGTCCCTGGCAGTGGTGTGTCTCAGCTCTCTGATGAGTCTTTTGGACTGTGACATGGAAAACTTTACTGCAAGCAGCTGTGAAGCAAAAGCCTGTCAGTATCTTGAAGCACTTGCTTTTGGTTTAATGCTCCCTGAAACAGTTCCTCCCTCCATGCAGGCTATTTCTGCCAGGTCTCTGCAGTGCTGTGATGGTCTGACAGGAAACTGCTGGGAAATGGGAAAGCAGCGAGGTCCCAGCGGTAGAAATGAGAGAGCCGCTGCTTCTGTTGGGCAGACAGCTCGCTGAACATCTGCTCTGCCAGCCACCTGTAGGTCCACTGCACCTGGCTGTCGGTGAGCTCGGGGAGGAGGCTGCCTGCAGGCAGCCCAGCCCGGCGCAGCAGGTGTCCCAGCTCCTGCCTGAGGAAGCCAAACATCACCACGTAGTCGTACTGCACGAGGCAGGGCTGGCACAGGCTGACCAGCGGTTTCCAAGCTTCATGCACCTTTCTGCTGTCTAGCACCTCCTGGACGAAGCTGCTGAAGGATGGGCTGATGCCCATGCCTTGCAGGAAGGTGGCAATCAGCCTGTGGAAAGGGTCCCTGACAAAGAGCACTTTGGTGTAAGACCCCAGCATGGCCTTTCTCTCCGTCTGGTTGAACTCGCTCAGCCGCGTCTCCTTAGCCTGCAGCCGGCGGTAGGGGAGCAGGCACTGGCAGCGTCACATTTTCCTCCTCCAGCTTCTCCAAAAGCTGATCCCATTCCTCCACACCTGCTGATGGCACTTGGCAGTACAGGAGGTCCAGCTTGGTGTTCACCCTCAGGCTCGGGAGCAGGGAGGCTCTCTCATCCTGACTGCTCGGCAGCGCGGTGACTTTGCCTGCTTGGCTGCAGAAAGCTCTCAGCCTCCTCCTCCTGAGCTGCTGGACATGAAGGAAGGTGTCCAGTGTCAAAGTGAAGCCCTCCTCTGCCTTGGGGGCCAGGTCACCTGGGAAACAGCATTTGGAGATGGGGGTGAGGAAAGAACACAGTGCCCTGGGTCAGACCCTGAGCATACAGTGCTGTTGCAGGCTCTTCTCCAGTTATTCCAGCATGGAAAGGATTCAGTGTGGATGAAGTGGGTAGGAGAGGGGAGACCAGCCCTGTCTGGCAAAGAGCTTGGCTTTGCTGGGAAAGGGGTTTGTGACCTCATGAACATGTGAGATTATGGACACCCCGACCCCGCTTTCCCCAAATCACCATGCCTGAGGACGGCTCTAAACCACAGACTTATTCCGCAGGTCCAGTTCTCCACTAAATCATATTTTTTGCTTTTAACTCTTTGCTTGCAGCTGAACATCACAGAGGTGTGTTTACCAAAGAGTCAAAAATATTTTGAGAGACCAGGCAGTAGTAAATTGGTTTGTAGCTACAAATACATGATGTCCTGCAAACCCTTTTGCATCTGTTAATAGGTTAAGATCAGCTACCAAGTATATGTGAGTAAGGGATTATTCTGAATGGCTCGGGGTGAATTAGGGACCCAAATGACATCATTTCTTGCATCACTTCCATATGTAAATTTTTTCTCTTGTAGATAAAAAGGCAAAAGTAAATAAAAGGCAAAAAGCAAAGAGAAGTGAGATGACAACAAAGCAAATATAAAAGGCATAAGCAAATACAAAGATTCTATGAGAGCGAGTTTAATTTCTCAAATTTCAGCTTTGCTTTTTTGTCTTCTTATTTTTGACGTGAAAAGGCCAGAGTGGGTTTGAATGTGGAAGATTAATGCCTGCCTTGTTAGTTTATTTTCTTTAGCAGCAGCACATCTGCCTCATCTGCTCAGTGCAGGCATCTGGCAGCCCTGGGGAGACAGTTCGATGGTTTGTTCTGGGTCCTTGGAAAGTTAAATATTTGAGGAGGCTCTTGTACAGAGCAGCACAGGTAAAAGCAGAGAAGCACAGTTAAAATTAGGCACAGGACATCAGGAACACAGTGATGCCTGAAGCTATCCCGAGCTGCTCTTTGACTCACCCAGCCCCAGAATGACAATGTCTGCAAAATCAAGGGATGACTTTGCCCTGGAATGATGGGAACTGGAGGGGAAGGATGCATTTTTAAGGCAAGAAATGCAATAATCACCAACGCCCCTACTCCCTCCTGCCCTCCCAGCAGCATTTCACAACAAAACAATGAAAGTTTTCATAACAAAAGTTCTGGGAGTTCCCTCCAGCAGCCTGACACCTGTTTTCCCCACTGCACCTGAAATCAATGACCCCACTAAGAACATAAAGCTGCAGGGCCCCACAGCAAGGGGGGGCCTCAAACACCATGCCAAGGGCGTTTTCTGTCCTGTAGGCATTTGCCCACCTGGACCCTCTGGAAGAAGCTCCAGGGCACAGAAAGGCTGCCGGACGTGCAAAACCCGGGTGGCCAGGCCTTACCTCCGTGCCTGAGGGCCGGGCTCTGGAGCAGCAGCCTCCAGCCGAGGAAGGCGGCGATGGCCAGCGCGGCCGAGAGGCCGAGGCGGGGAAGGAAGCGCATTTCTGGGGTGTGCTGGGTGCCGAGCGCTGTGAGCAGCTCGGGACACGAGGGAAGGGTGTCGGGGAGCCTCGTGTGTTTATTTAAACACACCCAGCCGGAGCTGGGTTAAAGTACTGTTTGGGTGGCAGAGGGAAATGGCCTGAGGCACAGCAGGTGCCGCCTGCCTGCGCTCACAGCGTGTGAGATTTTGAGGCAGAATCTGCCTTGTTATTCAGAGTCTGTGCCATGCCAGGTGGCACTGGTGTGAGGAACAGGCCTTGCATCCCCACTCTGTGCAGGCAAAGATGTCCCTGATGCCCTG
The DNA here is from genome assembly GCF_012460135.2 of Molothrus ater. NCBI lineage: Eukaryota > Metazoa > Chordata > Aves > Passeriformes > Icteridae > Molothrus > Molothrus ater. The sequence continues at coordinate 6,500,183 of NC_050480.2, read as the reverse complement.
ACACTCCCAGTTGTCGCTGCTTTTGGCACCGAGGGAGGGAGGCACCACTCGGGAACGGTGCTGTGGGGAGCAGCCGGGACTGGGAATGGGGCAGAGCAAGCGAGTGCTGGGCCACGGCTCCTGCCTCGGTGCTGCTGGGGCTCTTTTAAGCTAGGAGCTGTGGCAGGGGAGGTGACAGGGCACAGCCAGTGTCATGTGGCAGGTTGACGATGAGCCACGGACTGGAAGTGCTGAACTGTTTGTGTCCTTCTGCTATTTACGGCGGGCAGTGCAGCGGCCTCATGATACAAAACAAGGGGGTGAGCTCCCATGCCGGCAGCGAGACGCGCTGCTCCCTCCTTTCGTCCAGGAGCCACCCTGTGGGATGGAAACCCTCCTGCCAGGAGCTCTTGAGGGCTGTGCCACGAGAGGATTTGCTCTCCTCCATGGCTTTCCCAGCAGAGGGTGCTCTGTGTCCGATGAAGCCCTGCCCTGCCCTGCCCGCCGCTGGCGGAGGCGAGGGACGGGGGCTCTGCCCGCCCGTCCCCGCTGCGGCTTCGCGGGTCAACCTCACAGCTGCCCTGGCCACGTTTGTGCCTTTTACTGCCTTTCTGCAGCGAGGAGGAGATGTTTCCTCCAGGTCTTGTGGCCAGACCCTGCTGCAGGTGTCTCTGCAGTGAAATCTGGGAGAATCCTGGTTCAGCCAGAGCTGGGGATGTTCGGGGTGGGTGTGAATGGCCGTAATTTGATTATACATTTCGGCAGGGACTGTCCCAGCCACAACCCCAGCGAGCAGCTGCAAAGGGTAGGGAGAAATGCAGCTGATTTCTATTTTACAGCCATAAAGTGAAAGCAAAGAGACATTCTCTGTCGGGGGGGCAGAAAGAAATAGTGGGAAACCCCCTTTGCTTTACATTGCAAGGAAACTGAACTTCCCAAGTGACATCGGGGTTTCATCTCTCCTTCTCTCCTTGCTCTAACTTGTATCTGCCATTTAAGTGGTAGTTTTTAATTTTGTTTGTTTGTTTGTTTTCTTGCAGATTTCTATTGATTTTTTGGTTTTGTTTTTTTTTTGTTTGTTGTTTTTGGGGTTTTTTTGGGCTGAAAAGTTTTCTCAAGTGTCTGTAGACACTGAAACTCACTGCTGGGCTTCCCATGTGTGCCTTCCATTCACGACTTCGCAACAGCCAGCAAGGCTGAGACTGCAATTCTTGAGCTGAAAGGCTTCCTGCTATACGCTTGTAGGGAGCCAGCAGCCTTTTTGGGCACAGAGGCTGAGTCAGGTGTGGCAATGCATTCACATCCTACTATTTAATGCAATTGCACAAGGGAATTAGGGAATTCATACGAAGCTTCCCGTAATTTAGGAAAACCCTCACTGCCATGAATGTGAGAAAAAGCCATTTTCTTTCTCTTTACACCAGCAGTAGGATTGTCTGAATAAGGATTTCCAGATTTTTTCCCACCAGTGTCTTGAACAACATTGCCTTGGGCTCCCTTTTTCTCCTCACAGGACGCACACCCTTCAGAGATATAGGTTAATAAACATCCTCCTCTTCAGCCTTCCCACATTCCTCCCACTTCCAAATTTTGCAAAGTATTGTTTTGTGTGACCATGACCCGTGGGCACTGATGTGAGGGTTCCCCCCCTTGTTCCTCCTCATGCCTGCCTTGTGGGAATGTGAACTTTGCAAAGTGATGGCCTGCCTCGTTTGGCAAGGGATGTTTTTACACTGCGAGGAAAGGAAGAGCGGAGAGGAAACCTTCTTATCCTTCTTCTTGTTTGGAAACTTGCATATGACATCTGTGTTTTGCAAGCAAATTCGGGCCAGTCTCTCAGCAGAAATGTGGGAGCAGTTGGAGAAGGAGCAAAGTTCCCAGCTCCCAGAGCACCATGTGACGTGGAAAGTCTCTGGTCTTTGGGAAGGATGGCCCTGAGAGCAGGGCTGCCAGGCTGCTGGCTGGGGATGCATTGCGCTGAGTGGACTAGGATTCCTTGAAATCAACCCAAAAAGTCAAGGGTGGGAGTGGGTATTTGTGAATAAACCGGGGTTTCTGCAAGTGGCCTCTTTTCCGTCATATCTCTGGGTTCCCAGAGCTCCTCTCTGTGCCTGTGGAGAACTTTGGCTGCCCAGCTTGCTTTGAGGGTGGGGCACACACCCCATCCCCTACCCACAGGGCTATCTTACTCTCAGGGATGAGGTTCAGCACTTCAGTGCATGAGCTGGAGCCCATGTGTAAGGATCAGCTCCTTCAGTCTTATGGTCATTTCCAAATTTGGCCAACTCTGCTGCTTCCTGGTGGGATTTGGGATTTTCTTCACTCTAGCTCTTGCCAGGTGTGGGTGAGCCAATCTGCCCAACACCCTGAGTCCATCTCCATCTCCTCCAGTGCTTGCATTCAGCGCTGCCACTGTTAGCAGTGGATTTGGAAGGTGGGCATTTGTCCTGGTGCATTGGACAGGGAGCCCCAGGCTGGCTTTGGGCAGGCAGGGAGAAGCCAAAGGCCGCAGGGACTTCCCCACACAGCAGCATCCTGGGACTGAGCAGCACTGGACCAGAAATAGTTATGCAATGTGGAAAGGAAGGGAAAGCAAGTTCCCATTGCACCCAAGGAGTGGAGCAGGTAGGACAATGTTTGGAGTGGTTGTACAACTCTGGCGCTTCCTGTTTTCCTGCGGGCAGGAGCTGTGATTGTCACTTCTTATTCAGCTCCTCATCCTGGGAGGAAGACAGCATCGGGCTGTCCAGGGGCAGCAGGATGTTTATGTGGCAGGCTGAGTCAAGGTGCTGCTTTTAATACACCCCAGAGCAGAGTCATTGGGGGAAATGTACATTTTAGATTTCTTCTTCTTTTTTTTTTTTTTTTTTAAGGCTCATGAACATCCAAAGTGCTTTGCAATTGCCATCAAGCTGTGTGGCTCAGTGCCAGCTGAGTGTCATTGTTTTCTAAGGCTATTACACAAGGATTTTACAGGGTGCCATGAACTACTGGTAATTTAGGGAGGATTCATCTAATTAGTGATGCTGTATTGAGAGGCTTTGCTTAATTACTCCATAAGCTGTTAAAGTTTGCATTGTCTCAGCCAGGCCTCCATCAACCAGAGCTCCTAGTGGTGGTGGGGAGAGGATGAGGCAGCCATGCAGCCTCTGCCATGTGCCCATCCAGAGGAGCCCTCTCTCCCTGCTTTATTAAGGATAAGGGCATTTCCCTGGGAAGGGGGACCAAGGGACTCAATATTTAAAAAAATATGGGGATTGCAGCCATATCTCTCTGCAGTAGCAGATGGGAATCCCATGGGGAAAAGTAGCTTGTGTCTGGATCTATGTATGCAGGGGAAGAATGCTCATGGGACTAGTGGCCATCACATCCATCCCATCCCCTGCCATGGGACCAGCAGCCATCCATTCCACTGCCTCCATCCCATCCCCTGCCATGGGACCAGCAGCCATCCATTCCATTCCCTCCATCCCATCCCCTGCCATGGGACCAGCAGCCATCCATCCCATTCCCTCCATCCCATCATCTGCCATGGGACCAGCAGCCATCCATTCCATTCCCTCCATCCCATCCCCTGCCATGGGACCAGCAGCCATCCATGCCATTCCCTCCATCCCATCCCCTGCCATGGGACCAGCAGCCATCCATCCCATTCCCTCCATCCCATCATCTGCCATGGGACCAGCAGCCATCCATGCCATTCCCTCCATCCCATCATCTGCCATGGGACCAGCAGCCGTCCATGCCATTCCCTCCATCCCATCCCCTGCCATGGGACCAGCAGCCATTGCCTCTGTCCCAGCTTCTCCTCATGGAGCTTTGTGGTGCCACCTGAACAGCACAGGATCTTTTACCACTGAGTGTTTTCCCAACCAGATCTTAGCCTTGCTTTGTGTCCCAAACTCCTCCTGGCCTTCCCCTCTCTTTAGTGCTGTGCAGGATAAACCCAAAGTGCTCCCAGACAAACCAGGCAGTGCCTGTGCATGTATGGTATTTTGGAAAATCTAGTCCTTCAGCTTCTCTGTCTCATTTGTTTTTTAATGTGAAATTTGTTTCATGCAGACAGCTCTGATCTTTGGACTGTTCTTCCCTTTGGGACTCAAGAAAGAGAGAGATCCTGAAAGAGCCCTCAGGAGCCACTTATCCACTCCACCAACATGGGGACAAAGCCTCTGCTTGGCCCTGAACTTCACAGAGGTGGGAGAATTTTTACTTGAGTGGCCTCAGCTGCATTGCTGGGGGCAGCACAGAGGAGATTGGGGTCTGAAACATCCCAAAAACTCCTGAAAAAGAGCTGGTGGTGGTGAAAACCAAGATGGTGGGAAGAAAACCTCTGCTGTAAAACAACACTCGCTGGAACCAGACTTTGATCTCCTGCTGTGGTCCCTGATGGGAAGGGGAGGTGTGGGCTGGGATGAGATGGGCAAAGGAAGAGGGGATCACCTGGGATTTGGGGTTGTGTCTCTCACGTGTCCTCTTTTCCTGAGCCACAACCTTTCACTGCAAAATGGCTTCCCCAGGCTTCACACCCTGTGCCTGCCCTGTTTTGTGAGAGAGAAACACTTTTGCTTTGTTTAGAGCAGCATTTTCCCCTTTCTGTGTCATTTCTTGTGCTGCTGCCTGATCAGGTGAGGAAAGCTCTCACCTGTGTCTGTTGCTGGGCGTGGGGTAATGGATTCTCAGGCAGCTTTTGACCCCAAACTGGCATTTTGCTGATGCTGCTGAAAGCTGAATTTGTCTGAGAGTGCACCCAGACATCTGCCCACTGTTCCTGGCCTCTCCCAAGGGAGTGCTGCCCCATGGCACTGCAGGCTATCATGTTTTCTTGGTTGCTGGTTGTTTCCATTATTCATACAGCAACTCTTTAAATATTCAGAGATCTCTTGACTGGCTTTTTCAGTGACTTGTGGAGGAGGAGGTGGCGGCATGGCTGGCTGGGGCCACCTCCACACCTGGTTTAGTAGGATGCTATTTCTGATGAGCGATGTTTTCGGGAACTCTGGAGCGTACGGCCCTGACTCCAGACCAGAAGTGGCAGGGGGAAAAGGATTTAAGGTCTGTTTGTTTTACTTTTTTGTCCAGACAATAAGCCAGCAAATACTCCCAGAATGTTTATATTTGGATAAGGCCGCTCGTGTCCTGTGAAAGGAAAATGACACATCTACTACTTCTCTGGGGAGAAACGGTGTGGGACAAATGGACTCCTGGTGGGGCTGCCAGAAACCTCTTGATGCCACTTCTGGGATGTCTGGGATGGCATTGGCACTGTGGTCCAGATGGGGAGAGCATGGCAGGGGCACAAATGCCTGTTTTTTCTCTGTTGGTGGCATTAGTTTGGGGCCAGATGCACACAAGGGCAGAGCTTGGTCCCCTGTGCCAGCCCCACGTTGCTGCCTCCTTCTCTCCCACTGGGATGTGGGGCTGTGGACACTGGCAGGTGGCCTCATCAGGCTTCCCATCCAACAAGTTGTTTTTGGAGCCTGTGGGATGTGAACCACAAACTGGAATTCAGTTTTCCTGTTTTTCCCAGGAGCTCATCCCCTCCTGGCATGGCACTGCATGGGGGAAAGACATGGGGCATCCAGGTTTGCTGCAGGGCTTTGGGCTGGCTCTGCTCAGCTCCCACCACCCCTAGCCAGGACATCAGGGGCCTGACTCCCCCCAGGACACCCAGCTGGTCGTGCCTGTGTGCCCCCATCTGTTCTGGCTCTCTCACAGCTTCCTGCAATGACTGGGATTTAGCAGCTGCAAACAGGACTGTCAGCAACTCCTGGACAGAGCCAGTGAGGATCAGTGTGCAGCCCCATCCTGGCACTGGCAGAGGCCCCTGCCTCACCATGAGCCTTGTCTGAGCACAGGATTCACTTGGGGTACACCACACACCCCTGCCTCACCATGAGCCTTGTCTGAGCACGGGATTCACTTGGGGTACACCACACACCCCTGCCTCACCATGAGCCTTGTCTGAGCACGGGATTCACTTGGGGTACACCACACATCCCTGCCTCACCATGAGCCTTGTCTGAGCACGGGATTCATTTGGGGTACACCACACACAGCATCCCCCTTGTCCTGAGGTTGGGTCTTATGGATTTTGGAGCCTCTTGCCATTGTCCAGCTGCAAGGAGCTGAGGGATGCTCTGCCCTCATCTCCTCTATTCCAACCCTCTCCTGCAAACCAAACACATACCTGAGGTGTTTTCACAGGAGATGAGCAGCCCATCATGGCCCATTATCACAACATGAAGGTTCCAAAAACTACCCATAACAGTTTTCTCTCTTTTTTTTTAATTTGTTAAACCACTCCCTTGCAGAAAGCACCACCTGCTTGCCCCATAGGGAAAAGTCAGGCAGGGGGAAGAATAAGTGAACTGGAGGCACTATGGCCCTGCAACAGGTCAGGTCAGGGAAGAGGAATTTTCTTGGCTCACAGAGCCTTGGCAGCTCCTGGGGCAGGTGCTGTGAGAAAGTGCCAGGAACTCACAGCTCCACTGCAGTCTGTTAACTCCAGCTGGGTCCAACGCCCCCTTTCTTGATGTCAAAATCGGTCAGAATTTTTTTTTTTTCATTTTCTCAGGGTTATTTTTTACCTAAAAGTGAAGAAAAGAGAAACTTTTCTTCCTATTTTTTTCCCCAGAGCTTTTGGAAGAAGTAAGAGGGGAAGTGACTTTTCTCCTTCATTCAAAGTTGGTAAATGCAGCCAAAACTTGCCTTCTCCTCCTCCAATTATTTTACTTCTATTAGTAAATCTTGCCTGTCTGTAAATTGGGCATTTCTGCATTTATTTTCATTCTGTGGAAATAACCAGTCCCCAGCCTCTCCTCTCTGATCTTTGTCTCCCTGTACATACTGAGGTTCATTTGATTTAAAAATTTCCAAACAGGCTGGAGACAAGAGAAGCAGCTTTTTGTCACCTGCAGCACCACGTTTCTGCAGAACAAAAACATGATGCAATGAATGAAAAGGCCTGGAAACACTGAAAAACCACTGGAGAAGAAAAAAATTGCAAATGAGCAAACCGCCATCATGTCACACACAGCCACAATTAAAGAAGCAGCAGATCTGGGAGTTTTGGTCTGAAAAAGCCCAAAGGATTTCAGTTCTGCTTTCTTGTCCAAGGCTTAAAATGCAGCAGCTGTTAAAAGTCATGCTCTGGTGCTCCACCTGCCCCGAGTGCTGAATTCAAAAGCAGGCAATGAAACCCTGAGCTGACAGGCCAGGAAAGCCATGGAATGGAGGAGCAGGGACCTCTGTGCCTGAAGGAAGGACCCAGGAGGGGTGAACACCTCTTTCACCCCAGCAGCCTTCTGACTCTGCGAGCCTTCATCTTGCCCTACACCAATTTCCTGGGAATGCAAGGTGTGGGAAAAAATTGCATTTTGGGAGCCCTTTGGAAACACATTTCAGCTGCACCATTGCTAACTCTTACCTAAGACCTGGCAGCAGGTTTTGCCTTTGGGAGCTTCTGACCCCAGCTGGTTGTTGCACCCTGGTTGAGCGTCCTCTGCTCATTCTCCTGATGAAGATGAAGAAGGAGACAAAGCTGAACGATGGAGAGGTGGCTCCCTTGGGTAAAACACCCCTCAGGCAGGCATCCACCACTTGCTTCAGGCCTCTGAGGGAGGGCAGTTCAGCAGGGAAGAGGTGGGAAGGTTCTGTAGAATCCATGCCAAGTGGATGTGACCCTTAGGGACATGGCTTAGTGGTGGCCTTGGCAGTGGCAGATTAATTGTTGGATTCAATGATCTTAGAGGACTTTTTCAACTTAGATGATTCAACAATACTTTCACCAGCTGCTGGGTGCTGGGACCAGTGTGTGTGGGAGTGGTGCCCCAGCCCAGGTGGTTTAACTGGAGCAGAACACTGAAATGCCCCTGAGGCCTGGCTCTTGGGTACTCCTGAGGCTTTTTTTGGAGTCTTGGCTGGTGGTTTGGTGTTGCTCCAGCACATTCCCACTCTCCTACTGCATCTCCAGCAGCCCCTTTGCAGAAGACCATGCTGGTGTCCCCGGAGAGCTGCCAGTGCCAGCTGCCTCTATAAATACCCCTGGTATAAATTCAGAGCTCTGTCCCTGGCAGGCTCAGTCTTGCCTCTGATCACAGCATTGTAGGGTGCTGGGCTGGAAACTCACAGCCTGTAGAGCCCTGCCACAGGAGAAACAGCTCTTAATGCCTTGTTAGAAAGCTTACATTTCCCTTTTCCGTTGATTAATAAAAGTGATGCAGTGGTGGTTCTCTGCTGCTTCAACATTTCCATTCCCTTGGTCTTATATAAGTCAAATATTTCAACTTTTGTACCAGGACAAATCATTTTTAGAAAGCCAACTAAGGCCTGTGTGCATGCCAGAGTGCTGCAGCTCCATGGCAATGAGCCTGGGAGCTGGGCTGAGATGTCCATGTGTGGGTCAGACCTGTGGTTGCACTTTCCCTGTTTCATGGAGGAGTCAGCATGAAGCTTCCCATGGCTGCAGAACACATCTCAGGCAGCTCTTGCCCCCTGCCCCAGGCAATGGCACCAGGGCTATTTCTCAGGCTGACCTAAAGGGACATTTCTTTACCGGGCTGTCCTTGCCCAGACTGATTCTCTGAATCTTTTCAGATTTTACATGGTGAGGTCCCCTGGGAAGATCCCCACTGGATCCAAACCCCTGGGAGGAGGAGGGAAGCCTCTCTAGCCTGTGCCTCTCAGACAGCTCCTGCAATGTTAAAGGGTGCCTTGGGCATGGGCTGCAGCCAGAGCTGCTTTCAGCCCTGACGGCCACATTTTTGACATCCACTGCCCCACTGAGAATCAAGATTTATTCTTAAAAGGAAAAAAACATGCACTTTTCTTCTTTGCAAGGAAAACTCTCACTCCCTTTTGCTCTCTTGCCAACAGGAACGGCTTGCTGGGGGCTGAGGGAAACTTCTGCTCAGCACCAGGCAAATGCATGAATTCCTTTCCATGTTCCTCTTGGCACATCTCCTTTTAGCACTTGAGGACTTTTTCCTCTGGTCACAGAGAAAAGCAGGCAAGGAGAAAATAAGAGCTGGTGGGCAGCAGAGCCCTTGCCAGTGCTCTTGCTTTCCTAGGGACCCTGGTGGCTTTGGAAAAAGGTTTTGGTGCGTGTATCCCCCCAGGGCAGACCCAGCTGAGAAGAGTGATGCCTTTGCATTGGAAGAGAGTGGCAATTATTGGCACTGGGGCTCGAAACAGCCTGTCCTGACATCTCCACGCTCCCGTGTGCTGCAGAGGAGGGGAGCAGCCCCTCCAGGCGGGTCCACACGTGCTGCTCCTCCCTGCAGCTCCGTGGGTGTGCTGGGGAATGCGGGAGCTGTGGCGTGGGGGAGTGGGAAGGGTGGGAGGAATGACTGTTCCGTGCTTATATTTATCTCCCGGTTGATGACCAGGCTCACAAAGCAGGATACGCCTCCCCGGAGCCCGGCCAACTGACAAAAATCTACCTGGGAAGGATGCAAACCCCAAACACCCCCCCCCCTACTAAAAATATGCAGGCAAATAGAGATTTTCCAAAACAGAGTTCCGGAATGCTAAACTTGGTGGTGATTCATGGAAGGAGGGGGCCACAGCCTCTTTATTTATTTTATTTATTTTTTTTTTGCCCTGAACGCGAGCAGGAACAATGTAAATGCCGAATGTTATCCGAGCCGCCCCCTCTGCCGGGCTGCTGTTGTGCTTTGAAGCGCCCATCCACAGCCCGGTAGGCACCGGCTTCCCAAGAAGGCAAAATTCCTGCCGCAAAAACAGGAATCCCTTATCGGGCAGCAGGAAATCCTATTTTTACATGAAGTTCAGAATAAAAATAAAAGGGAAATATATGCTCGGTGGGTATGCAGGCTATAATTAAACCTGGGGCTTCTCCTCTGATGGCTGGCTCCTGCCACTGCCTGGGTTGAGAATCTGGTGGTGAACAAGAAGGATCCTGCTGTCCCTGGCTGCTCTCAGTGGGATCTGCTCTGCTCTGTGGCTTTTCTCCTCTCAGTGAGCTCTATGAGCGTGGCTTAAATGAATCACACCTTGGATCAGTGCTGTGGCCAAGGCCTGTGCCGTGGGCAAGCGGGAAGAGGCTCCTTTGCCTCTTCTTCATCTGGCTCCTTAACATTTCTGAGCCAAATCCCTCAGTTTCTGACTGCCCTGTCAGCTCCACTGCCCTGTGCCCAGCCCAGGCCTTTCTCTGACCAAAATTCCTGCATCCAGGTGCAGGAAGGTACTGATCCAGGTGCAAGAGGTACTGATGCATCATGAGGCTATGTCTTGACCGAGTTTCCAGCTTTGGGTCTGCTCCCCCAGAGGGGATGAACTGGCACATCTGGTCTGGATTTGAGCATTGCTTTCCAAAGTTCTCTGGGATCTGTAGTAATGAAACAAGCCCTAAGCCACAATCCCCAAACCTCTTCCTTTCCTGCAGCCCAACACTGACGAGTGACTGCCAAAAACAGCGCTGTGGCTGTGTGTTTTCATTACCACTGTGATTTGTACAACAAATGCAGCCCGTTTGCAGCCACAGCTTTTGTTCTTCGACATCTCAGGCCTTTGCCAGCTGAAGCCACTCTCAGGGCTTTCCTCTGGGCTGCAGCAGCTTCACCAGCTCTGTGGCACAGGGTGGCACTGACACAAATGCCACAGGGACTGAGAAGGTGGCTCTGATGGCACTTGGTCAGCATTTCTGTAAGGCAGCTCATTTCAGAGTTTCCTGTGCTGGACCTCGCACCAAAAGGCTTCCAAAGAGCAATTAAACTGGATCCAGAAAAGTCACTGGGTAAAATGCATCATGAGGTGCAGACTTCTTGGCTGACCACACTGACCTTTTATGTATGTGTGTGTGTATATATGCATATATATATATATACATATATATATATGTGTGTGTGTGTTTGTGTTCAAACTACCTCCTGAGCTTTTTTCTTCCTGCAGCACTCTAAGCCTTTGGCTGCAAAATATATTGTAAAAGGTTGTTTGCTTGGAATAAGTATTTGAGGACATCTTCAATCTCCTTCAGGAAAGTAAATATTGAGCAGAGCAGCCTGAGTGAGCCAGACAGCTGCAGGTGCTTTAGCAGGGTGTTGGCTTCTCAGGTGCACAGGAGTTTGAGAGCAGAATTTCTCTCACCTGAGCTGGTCCCCTCCTAATTAGTGAAATTACTGGAAGGTTTGAAAGGGTGGATAGAGAATGGTGGTGCTGGTGCTGGGTTGCTGCTGAGAGCCAAGGAGGAACAGCCCCTGGAGAACAGGTAGGAAAACTGGGGAAGAAAGAGGGTGAATGAAGAGAAAGCATTTGGTGATGGTTTTGGATACTCTGGAGTACCTGGAGCTAGAGGGAGCTGCCTGGGTTGTCTCAGCTGTCATGTCATTTTTGGAGGATGGCTTTTTGGTTTTGGGAGAAGGTAGAGTTGCAGCATTCACCACTGCTCCTGTTAGTGGCCGGCCTGGAGAGTTGCATGTCGTGAAATTTAATGTTGCAGCATTGTTTGCTTTTCTTCTCATGTGCCAAAAGGGCTTTATGTGGAAAGCCCTTCTCAGCCTTGCCAGCTAGTGTGGGCAAGCAATTAAATAGTTTTGGGCAGCCCTGTGTGTGAATGAACGCATGTGGCTTGCATGCAGTGGGAAGTGAATGTCTGAAAGCCCCCCAGAAATGCAGGTCTGGGATCTCTGCTCTGTTGTGTAAGTGCTGTTTAACACTTCTGCTGTTTACTGTAAGATGAAGTGGTGAAATTTGCCTTAAAAGAGAAGTGATGTGAAATGGTGCCCAGTCTGATCTGGAAGAAAACAATGGCTTCTGTTCCTACACAGGGTGTAATCTAGTTTGAGCTTCACCATGTGAAATTATCTTGCTTATTCTTAGAAGGTTTTGTGCTGTAAAACATCACCTTGCTGGTTTGCCCCTTTGCAATCACTGTAAAAACTGCCCAGGCTGCTCCTGTTATTGAGGAGGCTGGGGGGGCTCTAGCCTGGCCCTTGTCCTTCCTGGGGTTAGGGCCCACATAGCAGAGGACAAATAGAGCATTTGTAGTTATTTTTATTTCATTTTCTGCAGTTCGCCTTTCAAATGAGAGGTGATTTTAGGGGATTAAATGTTAAAATCCTGTGTGCTGCTGTGGTGCTCCTGGGGGATATCTTGTATCCATATTCGATGTTGTATCAAGCCTGTGCAATGCTTTTTCTCTTATCTCCAAAAAAGAGAGGCATGTGGGGCCAGTGAAAATAAAGGTATCTGTGAACACCTTTGGGTTGGGATGGGGAGGGGGATGTTGTGTGTGCCAAAAGCCCTTGGGTGAGAGGCTTCCTGAGTAAGGACAGCAGGAAGGGGTAAAGGAGAGGTATTCCTTTATTTGATGCAGTCTGTTTGTCCCAGGTATTGAACATAAGGTCTGAGCCCAGAAATTGGGAACAGCAGGTCCAGGGAGGTGCCCTGAGGTGAGGAAAGAACTGGGCTTCCCATGGAGGCCCTGGGCTGCTGCCAGCACAAAGTGTCAGGAGAGCTCACTGGGGACTTTGGGGTTCCAGGTGCAGACCTGTGAGGTGACATAGGGCAGGCTGGCCCTGAGCAGAACCAGCTGCCCTTCTGGTCACTCTCCTCAGGCATGCACAGGTGCCCAGAGGTGACAGGGGCTGTGCCACCACAGTAAGAGGAGTAAACACAGAGCTTGTGTCCCTGAAGATTTTGGGGGTTTTTTTTTTGCCTGTGACAGAAACTGTGAGTGTTGCCAGAGTGCAAAATGCAGAACTTGAGAGGTGAGAGTGCAGGGCAGGACTAAAGGTGGGCTGCAAGGCCAGTCCATCCTCCTGAGGCAGGGAAGGACTCCATGTGCTTCTCTCACCTGTTGTCTCAGCTGGTGCACTTGAGTTTCTTGAACCTGGTCCCCATTTCACATTCAGCAAAAAAGAACAAATTTTGCAACAGAACACGTTTAAGGGAGGAGGTAGGGGGGGAAAGAAAAACTGTCAGTCCTTCCTTTCTGAGATGTTTTGAGAGTCAAATTTTTATCAGAGGGAAAAAAACCCAACCCAAAACTCAAAACAGGAAACTCTTATCAGCTTGCCAGGAAGCTCTATTGCTTTGTGGAAGTGTTACCCTACGGTCATTGCTACTTTCAGTAGCTGTTTGTGAGTAATTTATGGCTTTGAGATGGGCGTCAATCTTCCATGCAAGCAGGGGAGAGGCCCTAAAGCTGGAAGGAGTAGTGGTAGGAATAGAGGGTGGAGGGGAAATACCAAGGAACAGGATTTGTATTATCTCACTACATATATTTACAATGATAAGATTTTCATTGTCTTCAATAGTAAATTATGATCCTGTTTTTGTTCTGTATTTGGATCAGGAAAAAGCAAACCTGTGTCTTCAAAAAATGCACAGGCTTAGTGTTCAGTGCCTGTTATTCAGCAGAAGTAATCGAGGGACTTGGGATGATACACAACTTCTTGGCAGGGGAATTTCTAAATTATTGCCTTATGGAGTTCTGTGTGCTTGAGTTCTAAATGTGTGCAGATGTCTTTGTGCAAATCATATAAGAATTTATCTAAAACATATTAAAACCTGTCAGAGGGGGTTGCTTGCTTCTCTTCTGTGTCCCAGTTTTGGTGTGCCCATCTCCACCAGAGAGCACTTGTTCATGCCCAGAATAATTTCTTTAAAAACAGTGTTCCTGCAAAGTGTCTTTGGATTTAAAAAAAAGAAAAGCAGTGTTAGGCAATGTCTGAAAACTCTCTGTGTGTGCAGAGAGATCAGGAGCTCCTATTCCAAACCTGCCAGGTAGCAGTATTGACCAGTTCTGGCTCCTGGCCCAGTGTTTATTTTTATTTTGCCTTTTTGTGCCCTGGTGTGTCTATCCTAGTGCATTATGGATTGCTGTCACTCCTGTAGTCACCCAGCACAATGGGGATCTTTCCAGCAGAGGCATTTTGCATCCCCCAAGCTGTGTGGAACAGGCATGATGTGGAGAAGGAAGTGCAATGCTGTGCCAGGTTATCGCGTTTGTCACGTTGGCTCCTGGCTAAAGTGCTTGTTTATCTCTTAGTTTGTGCTGGCAAATCTCTTTTGCTTAAAAATAAGCATTAAACTTTTGTCTGGAAAACTGGGCTTCCTGGGCCATGAAGAGAAAAGATGATTTCAAAGTGCATAACCCATGACCAAATTCTTAAAGGCATTTTGGCAGCAGGCCTGTGCAGAGGAGCTGGGATGTGTCCTGGGTAAGTTCACTGTGCACCACCATGATGCAGAGCTCATGTCCATGGGCCCTAGCCTTGCATTTAGAAACACATCATGGTGTGACCAGGCTTTGGGAGTATGGGATGATGCTTTTTTGGGGGAGCAATGCATTTCTTGGCATGTCTTGGGCTGCCTTGTGGCTGGAGGAGTCCCAGTGAAACCAACATCAGGGAGGTGAATCATCTCTGTGCTTCTATCTCATCACTCTGAAACCTGGCTCTGCCCACTGGCTTTTGGGCTGGTATCCCTCTCTTAAACTGATCTTTTAAATACAAAGATTCCTCCTTTTTTTTTTTCTCCTCCAGTTTTTAAATGATGGCCTTAAACACAGAGCACTCTGTGTCCTGCTCTTCTGGGAAACGGGGTTGTTCCCTGATGGCTGGAAGTCTTTGGCCAAGCATTGTTGATACGCAAAAGTACAGCATCCTGACTGCAGTGGTGTGTGAACCCATTTTTCTCCTTTAATATGCACTTATCTTTATAATAGGGCATTGGAAAACATTCCTCTGAAACCCAGTAACCAGTGGCCTTTCTTACTCATTGGACTACATTCAGTGTTTGCACTAGCACTTCATTAGGAAATAGATAGCTATTTGCTGGGGCTGTAGAAAAAATCACTTTTCCTCTCCTTGTACCTTATCTGCTCTTCCTGGACAAAAGTCAAGAGCCTCTTTCCCCTCACCCCTTCCCTCTTGGGTGTACAATTGAATACAAATGATCCAAGGAGTGTGATATGCCAGGTATTTTGCACGCTCATCTCTGGGGAGCTGATAACAGCAGCCCATCTCTCTGGAAAGCTCAGCCTCTTGGCTGCTCACTCCTGCAGGAGTCAGCAGCTTCTTGCAGGGCCAGGAGGTACTCACCTCCTTCATCCTTCCAGCAAAGGACTTTGAGGCAGGCAATGAGGTTGCAGCTGATGCCTTGAAGTGCCTCAAGAATAATTAATGCTGTAAGAATAATTAATGCTGTAAGCTCACTGACACGTTTGGTGGCAGAATTGCAAACCTCCAGCCAGCGTGGTGGGGTCCTTGAAAGACATTTCCTTAGCTAGAGGGGGGGGAAATGAGCTGCTTCTGACCAGCTCTGGAGATGGTGGGAAGCCAGGTATGAAGATGCTCTGAACTTCCTCTTTCCCAGGGGGTCTCCCAGTGGCTCAGGTGAGCACACCAGCCCTGTATTGCCCCAGCTTTGGCAGCCTGTCCATGAAAATCACAGTTCTGACATTGCCATGGCAGTGAGAAGCTGGCTGAGTAAATTCCCTTTGGGGATGAGGGAAAGGGCTGGGGTGGCGTGTGCCTCTCGGGCTGTGACGATGGCCCGCGGCTCTCGCAGCGCTGCACCAGCTTTTGTTCCCCTCTGTCCTCCTGAAAGGAAGTGGAGAAAGGCAGCCAGGCTGCCTTTATTTCTGTGAAATGGAGTGAAAGGAGTGAGACAACCCATCGGAAGCAGATCATTAGGAATATTAGTGACCTTATGTGATCCCTCCAGGGCTGGGAGAGGAGCAGGCGGGAAGGACATCGTGTCCTTGTTTGTCACGGTCGCAGTCTATCATCCATGCTCTGCAGGGCTTGTTTGTCTCCCTTGAGAAGGAGACATCCATGTTTCCTGCTGTGGGAGAGCAGCTTCTCCAGAAGGGTTGGGCAGGCTCTCCACAGAGGCACAGCCAGATTTCAGCGAGCTCTACTTGCACCAGCCTGCTCTGGCTCTATAGACAGGTCAGGTTCCTTGGCCAACTTCTAGCAGGTTTCCTGTATATTCCAGTCCCACCTCTCAACCCTTGGGACCCTCTTTGTGCCTTTGTCAGCTTCTGTTGAGGGCTGTGCTGGGAAGTCACCTCTTGTTGGGACCTTGCATGGACAGGCTTTTTCCATAGAACATGCAACAGCACTCCTGCCTGTCTAGCAAGGCTTTTGGGATGTCATCATAAGCACTTTTCTTCCCCCATCCCACAGAAAATGGGCTGGATGAAGATTTGCACTTCCCCAAACCCCATGTGGAAGAGGAAGGACAGAGAGTGACCTTGAGAACCAGAATGTCTGAGAAAAGCCACAACCAAAGCCCAAAACTGCTCCTTCCAGGTTCTCAAGAGAGATGGGAAACTCTGTGTCTGTACTGAAATACTACCAAGCCTGAGATGATGTTGTGCTTCTGGGGTTTGACTCAGCTGTGTAGAGGATGGAGGGGGAGGAAAAAGCTGTTCAAGCATAAGCTTTGCCACTTCATAGGCTGCATGTGGTCTCTTTTCTGTGCTGCTCTGCTGAAGGGCTGTGCTTGAAGCTTGGCAGAGGCCTCTGTCCTCACAGATATGGGGAGCAGAGGCTGGGAAAATACTGCAGGGAAAGGGCTGGAGCAATTCAACCAGCAGAGCTTAAAGGAAAGTATTGCTGCCATACCTCAGTGCCTCATCAGTCTCCATTCCCATGAAGTGCTTACAGGGGGGTCGACCCCAAGCCCCTGTGAGACTTGGGGTTGACATTCACTGCTTGCATGACCTTTTCTTTAAAAAGATCTCTGCTCCTTGCAGAGATGCAAGACTTATCTGGGCAGTAAAACTTCATTCCTGATTGTTCTCCCAGTCACTGGGTTTTCTATGGTCCCTGAGCAGCCTATATAGCTCTAGACTAGCATTAAATGGCAATCAGTAGATCACCTCCTTTCCCTTTCCAAGGCTGCTTAATTTCAGGAGGAAGAGTGAAGCCTTGCTGAGCTGAGCAGGAAGAGGAGCTTTAGGTGTGCTTTGCTATCTTGTGCTGGTGGCTGCTGGTGGGACCTGGGAAAAATGCCACCAGTTCTTTTTATAGTTTGCAAGCTGTATTTCTTGGCAGAGAAGAATATCATTGGTCTGTTTTTATTCCTTTGGCGTGATGAGTCATCAAAGGTGATATCAATTAGAGAACTAATCTCCCTTGGTGGCAAATGGTGCAAGTTCTCTGGTTTGCCAAGGGTTTGTTCCATGCTAGAACTGGATTGAGGGGTGCTAGTTAATGGGTATGGAAGCTTAAGCTGCTTATCACCTTTCTGTGCATGCAAAAGAATTGATATTCCCAACTGGGCAGATGAAGGAACTCTTTACTGAGGGACTGGATATTGAAATTCTAACTGGGGAACAATTCTGCTTCGGAAAACTCAACTGTGAGCTGCCAGCTTGGACTGCAGCTACACTGCAGTTCTGATACAACTGGAGATGCCTGTGCTGTGGGATGTGGAAGCTTTAAAGATGGTAGGATGCAGAGAATTCCTTCTAGCCTGTTGTGTGTAAGAGCCGAAATGAGGGATGTGGGACTCCAGGGGCTCTCCAAAATGCAGTTTATTCCATCCAAGAGGTTACAGCAGCCCAGGGTGGTGGGTGACAGAGCCTGTGCCTACAGCTGTCAGCTCCAGCTGCAGGCAGGCCTGGAGACCCTGAGTTTAGGTTACAATGCATTATAGACTTTTCTTTGCTGAGCATCTTAATACAGTAGAACCAATCTATACCTTAACTTTTATCTATAGCCTATCATAACCACTATAATTACCATATTCATGCTACTGTTCTCCAATCACTAAAAGTTAGTACATTACAGTTTAAGCTAGAAGTTGTTTTTCAGTTTTCTTGCAGTGGAAAATTCTGAGACCTTTTTTCTACTTGCAGCATTTGCTGACTTGTTTGCCTGTGCTCTCTTTCTGCTTGGTAAAAACATCTTCTTGTTTGAGGTGGGTTTATCCTTTGCTCTAAGCCATACAAACCCCTTCTAACTAACACACCCTTTGCGTTCTTGGTTATCCAGTAAGACTGGCTCAGCAGTTCTTTTCTGCTATATCAAAACTTGCTTCCACCTCTATTCCTTCATCAGACTCTACATTTAAAAATCTTTCTGCCAAGCATACATATCTGTGAGACTTTCTTGTCAAACTTTCATCCTTCCCAACAGTTGTGAATGGCTTAAATGTGGTGGGCAGACAGGCAGCAAACTCTTCATTTTGATACCTTTCCACTGTCTTTAGTGGAAGTGGAAACTCTGCCTTGAAAACTGATGATTGAAGGAGGTCAGAAAATGGCCGGAGAGCTTTCCCTGGGAGCCGTGCTTCCTACTGATCTCTGTGCTGCGTCACCTTATAAGGAGCTCCTGGGAGCCTCATCTTGCTGATAAATGTGTGGGGTGCTGGGTGAGAGCTGTTCAGAGAGCAGCATTTGGCATTTCCCTGCAGGGAGCTCGTGCGGTGTGAGGAGAGGAATTCCACGCGCATGCCCTTGGTTTGCGCAACGGCCCGGGCGAGGAGGGCGATCCAACCCAGCCCAAGGCCTATAAATATCTCCCAGTTCACATCTTGTGCAGGCACTAAGGAGGCCTCACTGATGGCTGTTTACAGCACACGGCAGCAGCTGGAGGGGAGCCCTGTTTCAAACCCAGCAACTCGTGCGGTGCTTGACAGCGAAGGGCTCGGCCAAATGGGCACGCCATGCCGTGGAGGACGTGTGCTGTACTCAGCAGGGATTTCTCTCCCTTCAGGCACCCAGGGATTGTTTCCAAGGCCTGCTTTAAATACTGGATTTGTTACTCTATCAGCAGTGCCCGGAGGAGCTGGAAAGCTTAGGCAGGGATTGACTTGCCTGCACTAGCCTTGAACTTCTTTGCGTGTTGAGGTTCCAAACTAAGCCTTGTTAACTAAGCCTTGGTTTTCCCCCACCCTTGGACAGACTAGGAAGAGGAGAAAAAGGCTCATAAGCACAAGGAAAGAAAGGGAAAGAGCAGAAGATAATAGATGCTATGCTATGTTATAAAAACTCCACAGAAATAACTTGGATGTTACCAGTCAAGCTGCTCCTCTGGAGTAATTCAGTGCTGTTCTCCATGAGTGTTCCTACCCATGTGTCAGGCTTTGAGACTTGAGGAATTCTGCATCTAGGAAGGGCTTAAATAGTCTGTTGTGTCCCCTGATTTACCAAAGCCTGAATGTGGAGCCACAGCTTCTCTCTATAATAAACTCTATAATAAAAGAAATATGAGATAAACAATAGCAGAGGTGGAAACTATCAATGGTGCAAGAAGTGTAGTGTGATCTGAGGTGATCTTCTAGAGGAGCCTCTGTGGTTCCAGCTGTGCTTGTAGGAACACTGTCCCTCTCAGTAAGGTCAAACAACTCATAACTTTTGACCACATGACAGCAGCCTTTGGTCAGTGAGCAAAGGATTAAGGGGAGCAACTTAAAAGAACAGTTTCCAGACTTAAATCTGAATTTCATGGTTGTATGAAGTTTGTGTTGGAACTTAAGGTGATGGAAAAGCTGATTCTGACCTTTTCTGTTTGATTAAACGTCTCTCTGAACTTCAGCGTGCTGGCTAAATTCCAGCTCCCAGAAGTAATTGCCTTTTGCCAAGCTGCTCACCTCCTGTGAAGCCTTATTCAGGGAACTTGGTGTAATTATTATCCTTCCTTTCAAATAAATGGTTGAATAGCACTGTTGATCTAATCTGCCTGTCATGTTCCACTGTAGAGAGAATGTCATTTTCAAAAAACTCATATATTAGCCCATAAAGCAGAAACATCTATAGGTACAGATGTTTTTGCTCTAGATCCTTCCCAGAGAGAAGACCAAATGCAGTTCCTACTTAGAGGGGTAGAAAAAGGACCTTTTTGTTCTTCTGACCTTGTGAAAACTTCTGTCTGAGGATGGGTAGAGAAGGACATGAGAGGATCAGAGAAGTGAGTGGTAGTGGTATGTTCACATGATAAAATCCCCCACCCACAGACAGCAAATGAATTGGTTCCTCTGTATAACCTCCTGGGGAAATCTTGTTAGGTAATTGAGAAGTGCTCTGGGAAAAAGGAAGCACTGTTGGACACAGATAACTGCCTTGGAGTGTGGCTCTGTGAGCTGGCAGGAGCATGCAGTGCCTGGAGTCCTGGTGGGCTTGGGAAATCACATCCTTCCACAGATGTGGGAAACAATACAGGTGGCTGGGATTGCCCAGGGAGTCCTAAGCCGGAAGGGAAAAGGAAGAAAAAGGGGGTGTGTGCATTTGCAGCTGCTGTCTGGGAAGGGGATGGATAAGTACATGCACTTTCTCATGGCCATAGTGGAGCTACAGGATTCCATGCATTTCAATATAGAGAACTGGGTGATTAAGGTTTGATGTGGTTCTTTGGTGTTTTAGTGGGATTTTGTTTGATGTTGGTGGTTTTTTTTTGTTTTTTGTTTTTTTTTTAATTTCCTGAAGAGCCTAGCAAGTGTGAAATGTGCTGGTCAGATGAAGTTTTCTGACTGAAGAGGGCTGTTCATAACCTGCCTCTCTGGGCACACAGCCCCCCTGCAGCTGCCCTGTTCCCTCTGTAGCAAGATCCCTGGTGCAACCCTATTAAGTAACAGTGTGTTTCTGAGTGCAGTGCTGGTGTTTTTTCCTCTCTCCCACCACGAGTGGGGAAGCTGTGCTCTGACAGTGCCAGGTGGTTCCTGAGGGGTGCTGCAATCAAACCCCTCTGCACTTGACCTGCGTGGGCAGAGCTCTGTGCTGCTGCCCTGCTGGCCCCTCTGGGTGAATCCTGCAGGAGCATCCTGGAGAGGCTGGCACAGGGATGAGGGGAGCGCAGTGCAGAGCAGGCAGGAGCGTGGAATGTGCTGGCATGCCCCAGCCACGGTGTGGGGGTAACTGCTGCTGCCTGCCTGAGCACCTTGCTGGAGTGTACAGGGAAGAACAGACTGCCAAGACCTCACCTTCTCCCACCCCCTTAGAGAGAACCAGTAACGTTCTGCTTTTTAAGGAGTTAGGTTTCAGCATGACGTGACTGGCACAGGCAATGTGCTGTGGGAGTGGCCATCAGACAGTTGTGCATGCACAGAGGCAGTGCAGCAGCAGGGCTGATTCAACTGGGGGTTACTGGGTAGCTGAACTGGCATGACACAGTTTGCTGGCTTTTCCCTCAATTTGCATTTATTGCTTTTGCTCTCCACCCTACGATTTCCTCTCATCCCTCTCTCATCCTGTACAGATGCTAAATGGAAACTTTGCCAACTCCTACAGCTCATACCCTCTGTCCAGATGCTTTCCCAGGACTATCCTAAGTGTTCTCCCTGTCTTACTGCCTCTCACTGTCCCACTCTGGGCATAGCTATCACTGTCATGAACATCCACAGAAAAGAAAGAATAAAGAAATAGAATTAGTCAGTAAGATTTAAAGAGGTTTTTTGCATCCATTCCAGATCTTGATAAATTCATAGCATTCTCATCTGTGACTGGCAGGAAGGAACTCTTTCAATATATTCTTTTTTCTACTGAAATGTGGTGGTTACCTCTCCCCTGTATTGAACAAGGTGGATCACAGGTACAATTCCTCTTGCTTTGGCAAGTATGGAGGTTGTGATTAGACTGCCAAGAGAGAAAGTTGCTGCAGATGTCACCCAGTCATTCAGCAGTGCACACCCGAGTCCAGCTGGGCTGATCTGTACATGCACTTCTGGGAATGTGCATAAGCATAATCTCCTCCCTTTGCTGCACTTAGAAATAAGTTTTGTTTTTTTTTTCTTTTCAGCTGCATTTCATTTTGCTGTAAAAAGAAGTAGACAGATCTGGCCTTTCTTTTTTAATAATGTCTTAGGACCAGGGTACAAAAGAGGTTAATGCATTAATTTTTAAGACAAGTGATAAATGTACTGCAATAAGCACATCCTACATACACAGAATATATTTCTCTATATAATATGAACACAAGAGATATAAAATAAGTTATACTTATCTTGGTTTTTCATCACAGTAGGAGCTCAGCTTATATAAAGTGACAACAGGATTGGAACAACACGCTGCTCCAAAGCAACAACAAAAACCAGAAGTGCGCGCGCACGTTCGTGTCGAGGCAGTGAAACAAGAAATGGAGGCAATTCTGCTAAAATCAGGTCTTGGAAACAAAAATTTCATAGAGCATGAAAGAAGTGAGGAAGGTCTCTTGGCTCAGGGTAGAAGTTCTGGAGGGGATCAAGTGTAAGTGTGTGGTGAGGAGAGCGTGTGAAGGCCAACATCCTGGCTGGGTTTGTGGAGGCACAGAGCAGAGCAAGCTCTGCCCAGCGCCCCTGAGTGCTCTGCCCTTGTGATGGATCCAGTGTGGGGTTGGTGTCTGTACAGTGAGGATGGGGCCTTGTGGCGTTCACTGTGCACGATGAGAGCAAACACGAATCACTTCACAGGAATCACAGACACCACCACTGTTCAAAGAGCAAACAGGACCCACTGGCTGTGAAATGCTGGGTGAGCCTGGAAGCAGCGCTCCTCCCTTCCAACCCACCTCGTGTCCACCTCTAGGGCCCCCTCCCTTGCCTCCCTTGGAGTGTGGTTCTCTTGGCTGGGCCTGCAGAACAAATCTCCCCTGGGGACTGAATGGGAGGTGGTGATGATTGGGAACTCTGAGTGCCTGCCCCACAGTGAACAATGAGGAACTCCAGCTGCCCAGTTCAGAACTCTTTCAGATTTTATTGATGTATTTTTCTTTAAGGACAGGGGAACGTTTGTAAAACTTGCATCTTAACGGTGAAACAAGGTTCCTAAAGTTCTTAACTCTGGTGTTTAGTATCTAGTATTTTAGTGTGGGCTTATGTTAATTAGGAAATGCTCTTTATTTTGGCCAATAGCTTGAAGACCTTGTGGTTTCTCTTAGTCTCCTGAATTTTGCAAGACCCATTAAAAGGCAGAAGGTGCAGCCAAAGCTCAGGAGTGATACTGGCAGTTAGCAGATTTCTATTAGTGCCTATTCCACTCTCCAAAAATGCAGCCCTGTTCAGGTTTTCTTCTACTCTCGCTTAACAGAGTCTCCTACTTGGCAACATCCTTTCTTTACCTTCATGTTTACAGACTACACATTAGAAAGCAGGGACAGTACACTGGAAGAGTTAATTGCATATCATGAAGGATTGGACTTTTTTGTTCTGCTTTAGATTTTGTTCTTCATACAGCAAAGTAGGTACAAATCCAAACGTGATCTCACATCTGAAGGTATAATTTAAGTAAACATGTTGTTCTAGATCTTTTATTTTCCCCTTCCCTTTCCCCACTCCCCTATAACCTTTCTTTCACTCTGTTATTTTCCTTTTGGACGGAGGGAGGAGATGGGAAGGGAGCTCATTTGGCAGCTCATGACCCTCCAACTTGACTTTAATGAGATGATTCGCCAAGGCAAACTCCTCATCATCCAGCATGCCATCTTTGTCGATGTCAGCCAGTTTCCAGATCTTGCCCAGCACGGTGTTGGGCAGCTTGGACCTTACCATCTCCTTCTTGGCGTTGGCACCAGTTATTTTGCCGTCGACGGGCGAGAGCGTGTAGAAGATCTCGTCGTACATGGGCTTGTCCCTGGCCACCACCCACTCGGCGTCGTCGATCCCCTCCCCGGCGCCCTCTCCGTAGCCGTGGCCGAAGGGGCCGTGCAAGGTGCCCTCGAAGGCTCCTCCCTTCACCATCTGGGTCGGCCGCTGGGACTCCTCCTGGCGGACCAGCACCATCAGCTGCGCGATGTCGTTGGCCAGCATGTCTTCCACGGTCTCCAGCAGCTTGCTCTTCAGAGGCTGGAACTTGCTGAAATCCTGGGCTTGCAGCTGATCCTTAAGAATGGGACAGCACAGCAAGAGGTGAGTGACACGGAGGAGTGATGGTGTACAGGGGGATGCCTGCCTGCTACTGCAGAGGAGTGGGGAGTTTGGCGTTCCTTCCTCTGACAGCCCTGCTTTCAGCGTGGCATGGGGTCTCCCTGGCTGGCCTTGCTCTGACTTTAATCCTCTCCCAAGCCCTACAGAAAATGACCAAATAGTTCAGGGCAAAGTGGTTGTGTGCTCTTGCTACCTCCTCCAGCCAGTGCTCTACGTTCCCTCCCCGTTCTGCGCTCTGGGAAGGAGATGCCACCTGGCAAAAGACCACTGCACTCATCACTATGCAGTGCAGCTTTCAGATTTCATCAAGACAGCAGCACATCTCTAAGAGGTGGTGAGCAGGTCTTTACAGCATGGCTCAGATTCTGTAATTTCACAGCTAAGCAAAAGGGCTTTGAGTAAGGCCTGCAGAGAACTCTCTTCTAGCTGCAGAAAGACCTACAGCTTTATCTTTCACCCTCATTAAATCCATACTATTCACTCCAACTGGATTTGTACAGTTCTTTATTTTTAACACACATTTTAACAAGCAGTGAAGGAGATCTCCTATACCCCACAGGTATCATTCCCAACAATTTAGGGAGAATATATTTTCAAAAATAGGCAAATGCTGTTTTCCATAGGTAACTAGTAGCAACCTCAAGAGCTAGAACTCAGAACGGGTTTTTGCTTGGACTGAAGCCACACAGCAATGCAGCAGTGTCCAGCATTGCTTGAATGTACAATACAAGGCTCTGATCCAAGGTCCTTTGAAGTTTTTGACTTGTGTGAACCCTGGGCCAGGTCTCTGGTCTGCAGAACAAAAAGCCTGCTTCTCTGCTAAAGATAGGAAAGGGGCTTAAAGTTTTTACACCTTCCTTTCTCTCCTTCTAGAAACAAAGAGTTAAGTAGAAGACAAATATAGCTCTTGAGGAATGTGCCATATGTAGCCCTTTCAGGACACAGGTTTCCTTTTGTTATAAACTGCTTAGGCCTGAAAAATCTGCAAATGGAACCTGGAATTAAAAATAAAGAAAAACAGAAGAAATCACTCGCTGTAAAGTGCTATTCAGGCAAAAATATGAGAAATGAATGTGAAGCTGTAATGCTCCATATGAGCTCTATGTGTAAGAAGTGCTCATGCCCAAATATAGCCTGCACATATTTTAAGGCACATTTCAACATTACAGCAGGCTTTTCCCACAGGTGGCAACAATCAAAGTCTGCATGGCTCTGTTGTATTCCCTGCAGTTACTCCAGTGCTCTTTCCCTGGATGTTTGCCAGGATGCCACTGCTTACCTGCATCTTTCTCAGGTTAGGGAAGTCTCCTGGTGAGATCTGATGCTCCCGTTCAATCCGGGCATAAATATCTCCCAAGTTGTTAACAAGCTCCTTCTTTTTGTTGTCTTTCCCAAACATTGAGGGCATTTCCTTCTTTAGGGAACTGATGATGTAGGCATGGACCTGAAGGGAATTAAATTATATGGAATGAAGGCAAATGTTAAATAGCACATCAGAAAATTCTTCTCAGCAGAGTATCTGTGCCCAGGACTTGCCTCCATCTTGTCCCACCCCGAAGAGCAAGCTCAGCTCCTCAGCTTGCCTGGACCTATGGATTGTTATTCCAGTGCTCAATGCTCAGCTGTGTGCTCTGTCTGTGCTGAGACAAGGCAAAAACAAGTGTAGTCCTGAGCATACAGACAGTGACATTCATATACACTTTCTGGAGGGAGTGGTGGGGTTTTTTTTCTTCCACTGGGCATGGCCTTCAAGGGAACAGTCCCTTCCCAGTCCAAACATACAGGTTCAGTGTTTTAGTATGAATACCAGTCCTTATGCAACATTGTGGCTTTTTTTTCCAATGGTGAACCAAGCATTTTTTCTTGAAATGAAGACCCTTGCACTGAAAGCTTTTTGAGGGATCTTATGATCTCTTTTCTCAATTGATGTGGGTTTTTTCCTGTATTTTTAAGGGCTTCTTTCAGTTTATTTCAAATACTCAGGGATACTATAAGCTTATTTATCATTTGTGTGAGTCTCCACCTCCTGTGCATCCATCTTAGTCAGGTATCTCTCTTAGCTAAGAAAGTTTTAAGCAAAAGACTTAGAGCTTATCAATTCCCTTGGTGTATGGTTCTGATATGCTGAATTGGTTCTAATTCTCAAGTTGCTACCAGAGAGCAACTGCTTTCCAGATCCCTTCAAGTGCTACCTGCTTGATCTGTAGTTACCTTCCTCACTCTGGCCCACCATGACACACTAAACAAAGGAGTTTTCTTCCCATGTTGGCATAGGGCTCATATGCTGGGCCTGAGTTAAATGGGATGGAAAAAGAGTAGGATCCACCAGCTCTGCAAGCTGAACTGGCCAAAACCACCTCTCCACAGGCTGCCTGCTGCAGACAGCCCACACCGAACGCCCGGGGCTTCTATGCCAGCACCTACCTTGGCCAGGCGCGCTCGCTTGATGAGATCGTTGAGCTTCCTGAGGGCTGCATTGCGGGGCAGGCTCTGGATGTCCCTGAACAGGTCCTGCTCCTCCGCCTCAAACAGCTTGCGGTTGTCGGGGATGAGCAGGGGGTGGGACCAGAAGGAGCCGATGTAGACTCGGATGACCTCGGGAGTGTTAACGATCTTCCCCAGGGACCACATGAGGGCACCGTACACCCGCATCAGCTGCTGAGTCTCTATCTGGTCGGCCTTGTTGAGAACAACTCTCATCTTGTCCTCGTGGTTCTTCAGGGCCTTGATGACCTCAGAGAATTCATCAGAGATGTCCAGCTTGTGAGCATCAAAGAGGAGAATGATGCGGTCGACCCGCTCTGCGAACCACTCCAGTACAGCAGCGAAGTCATAACCTGCAAGGGGGGGGAGGAAGAGCAGAGATGCAGCAGATGTGGGAGTTGAGAGCCTCCCTGCTGTACTCCAACTATCTCTGCACCTAACTGAGGGTAAGCTTGCAAGGAAGTGGCTTTCCCAGTAGAGCAGGTAGCTTGATAAGGAGATGAGGCACTGTCCATACAGTTAAGGACAGGTCTTGTCCTCTCCACGTGAAGAGATCACCCAAAGAAGTCTTGAACTTGTGCTCCAGATCTTCATTCAAATGCACATCAAGGAGCAACTGCTGTATTCAAACTTACTGCAGAAGTCTTGAACGTAGCACAAGAGAGGTTTAATTTGTGAATGACTGGCCATCAGCATAGCCCACACAGAAAGCTGGGTCACTGCAATACTTGTAGCCAGACTGGTTTGAGATGCCTATCTCCACTGCTTAATAAATCCCAGGTCTTGTTGTGCAAGACTAACTTTATCCCATCCAATTCAGAACCCAGCATGCAAATAACCCTCCCTAGCAGAGTAACCATCCTGCCATACCTGCTGCATGTGCACAAAGCCAAATGATTTGTGCTCACTTAGCCAAGAGCCTGACACTCAGCAGAGACAGCATTGCTGTGAACACCAGAGGCAGGCACAGGCCAGGAACAGTGGGTTCAAATTTCACCTGCCTCAGGACTAAACATAATGGGTTCAGTGTCAGACTGGGTCCACCTCTAAGCAGTTCAGGGCATGATAAATAGTGTGTGGAGAAGTCCCTAAAACAATAGTAATGTCAGCAACAAAATTACCTTTTTTCCTAGCTCTGTGGTGGTTTTTTATTGTGCCTTAAAGTCTTGGTGAGAGACTGGTTGGTTCTGTCCCCCTGCTTTGTCAGGTTCTCCTATGCTGTGCAATATTTGGGGTTATCTGAGTCACCAGAGTGCTGCGCTTTGTTAAGGGAAATCAGGACAGAGCAAATGCTATTTGCATTCAAATCCTTTAATATACTATTTTAATCTTGGCTTTCATGAATAAATTCATGATAATTAGTTTGGTGCTTTTTCCTCCTGCTCCCCTTTCTTTTTCTTCCTTTTTTCCTTCCGTCCCCTCTAAAACCTAGAGGGCAACCAGTGCACCCCAATGATTAGACTGGAACTACAGAGGGGAGGATAGCTGAGCTCTGATCTTGCTTTTTCATGCTGGACTTTTCTTCCCTATGACTAATCAAACTGGAGTGAAATCCTACCTCTCATGTCAGGAATAAAGCCTGTGTGAACCTTCTCTTCAGCTGGATAAATTGGTTTTAACTTTTTGCCACTGAGAACTTTTATACAACTTCAAAGTCTTACTCCTGGGCATAAGTGTTCTGCTTTGGTCAATTAGTTGCTGCTTACAGGAAAAGGGGATGGCAGAGTGTGGGCATGTGAGGGGTGTGTGAGGTGTGGACACTCTGTCCTGCTCTCTTCCATGGGATCTACAGAGATCTCAAATGAAAGACAGATGTTTGTCCCACCAGTGTCCTTCTGCTCACTGGGACACGAGTGTCTCACAAGAGCAAGCAGTGCTGGGCCCTGGCTCTTTGCTCAGCTATGTTTGATACTGAGAACTTCAGAGAATTCAGAATCAGTGTTAGCTTTGACAAAGACCTGCTGAGCATTCAGTATATTGCATGTATATTATACTGATATACTGATTAGCTGCATATCTTGCTCGGTCTGTGTGTCTGACCTCAAACACAGTCACAAGTCAGTTTTTTAAAACTGAAATAAACTTGATCCTGCTCGCTTTCAGATGTTAACGGCCTTTTTTAACTTTAGGTGCTAACCTCAGCTTTTTAACCTCAGCTGCCCTGGCTGCAGGGAGCTCTGCTCCACTGCTCTAATGGTGCAAAGATCAGGGTGCTGACTCCTTCCTAACCTCTGCCGGGGCAGTGGCAGCAGGACAAAGTCAATGCTGATACCTCACTTCACTCAGCCTGGGTTCAGGCTGTCAGCTGTCCCTCTGCAAGCTGATCAAAGGCTGTGCAAACAGGGACCTCCCATGCCCCCTCAAACCTTGCTAAACAGAGATATACAGACTTTATGTTCACTTCTGCCAGGGCTGGAAGTCATCTGGCATGGCAGGACAGTTTGTTCTTCATACGCAGAGCTACACAGCTTGCTTTTTCATCATGGGAGCAGTGAGTCAGGGTGACTTTATTTGGAGATGTTTGTGCATTTAACCTTGTAAAATCTCATGGACTGGGATGTTTTCTTGTCAAGCTGCCACATGTTTGAATTGTACCATAGCTACTTTGTCCAGTCTTTTTCTTGGGAGAATCAGATGGAAAACAGTCATGGTCTCTAGGCTATCTTGTAATGCTACAGTGATGTCCTGTCACAGATCATGTGGATGGTTTCCCTCTGATAGTAGAGGAACAGTCACTGTTACACTCTCTGTTGTTTTAATAGGGGCTGGAATGAGTTAGGGAAAGTGTCTGCACCTGACACTCAGTCCGCCTTGCAGGGATTTAGTAAAAGTGGGAACTGATTATTTAAAAGAAGGGAGATATAGAAAAAAATGTGTAATTGTAGTTTTGGTATTAACTGAGGACTTGGGAGACTGACCTTAGCCCGGGTCTCAAGGTTTGTCCAAAAGTATCTTCAGGTGCTTAGCTCTCATGATTTTTATCCTATATCAAGCCTGCATCCACAGTGGCACTTGGAAGGTATCTATTTACTGAGCATCTCTTTCCTATTAACAAAAATAAATGCTGCTCTACCCAGCAAGAAAAGGAAATTAATATGTGCTCAGACCCTTTGTATGTTACTGTAGCAGCTGGGAATACACAATGAGTCCTGAGTGTCCCTGTGGACTTCATTTAATGTCCAGATTGATTAGCAGACTTTC
Organism: Molothrus ater; assembly: GCF_012460135.2. Classification (NCBI taxonomy): domain Eukaryota; kingdom Metazoa; phylum Chordata; class Aves; order Passeriformes; family Icteridae; genus Molothrus; species Molothrus ater. The sequence goes on along the minus strand of NC_050480.2, from coordinate 6,470,705 downwards.
TTTCCTAGCCTCTTTGCTGCCTCAGAGATATTCTCTGGACAGCTGTCCTGCATATCTCTATTAAAAAGAGAACAAAGCCCTGGAGAGTAACACTTGCTGTTGACTGCTCTGAGACATCACCATGGATGTGGTTTACATCCCGTGCTGGGACAAAAGCCCAACCCACACCCTCCCCTTGTGTGTCCCTCTGGCTCTGGGGAGCTTCTCCTGTTGGTGCCCAGCTGAGCAAGAAACAAGTCTGGTGTGTGCAGTGCTACTGATCACAGCTGCATTCCTCTGTATGGGGGTGCCTGGCAGGACAAACGAGGTGTAAGTGTAGGTATTCTGTTCTTAGGTGATGGAGGGAAAGAGGGGAAATTATCCTGAGTGCTGTGAAGTTCCTTAACAAACAGCATGACGTGGGACAGAGCTCTGTTTACAGCTATCTACTCAGAGTCACTGCCTGTGGTGGTGCTTTCATACACAGTGCCTAGAGGATTGCTACAGATGTGATTCATGGGGTTGACTTTGTAGTCTTGCTTTTAGTGTATAATAGATTGTTACTAAAGCATTTGGATAGCAGGGTGACAGTGTAAATGGCTAAAGGCAAGCTATTAATAAAGGTGTTTATTTAAAAAGAGGGTCTTAGATTAGTATTTTAACATTTTGTTTGGAGCTTTCATTTTTGGAAGGCTTTTCAATGCCACAGAGAACTCAGGGCATTTTGCCTGGCTCTAGCCAGAGCTGGAGGTGTTCAAAACCTGAAAACATGAGGCTCATTCTGTAACTAAACTTAAGCATTATAGCCTCACTTTGGATTCCTCCTTCCTGCCCCTTTTTCATTCCACAGATGCACTGGGCCTGCCTCTTTCTTCTGGCAGGTTATTACTATGCGAGCTTAGACCAAGAACTGATCTTCATCTGCAGTCAAATTAGGAGTTTTCCTGGTGTCCCCCGCTCGTTCCACTGCAAATGCATTATGTCTCCTTGTGTTGTAGGGTGTTGCTAAGGCCTCTCACAAAGCAGGCAGACACCATCTCAGCTCTGGCAGAGTTTCAGGGGTGGGTGATGCTGTCCATGGAACTCAGCAGGGTTTTATTGTGAACTTACAGGGTGGCTGGGAAGCCATCTGCTTGCCAAAGCTGCATTAATGCAGCAAAACCATTATGACAGGGATGTTCAGACAGAACTGTAAAGGGAAGAATTTGCTGTTCAGTAATTCCTGTCTGTTGTGCTTGCATCCCTGTTGAAAAATATGCTGCATGTTTAAACATTCTCTAACATCACTGCTGCAGCTTCCTTCACAACCTCCAGATAAGGTGAACGTGAAGAGAAAACGAATCCAAATCATACAGCAGTAGGAGGACAAGATGAACATGATAACTATTTTATTCCATCAGATGGTTTTTTTAATGGGACAGGTTTCCTTCTGACAGCATGAAAAGGACTCAACAGACTTAACACAAAGCTGACAAGTCAGCAGGACTGTCAGTGGGTTCAGCCTGCAGAGAAAATTACATTCTTGCAGACACCTTGCCACCTAGACTCCATAAGGCAGGCTGGCCTAATGAATTCCTGTCTGTGCAGCACTGGAATACCTGGCACCATGCATTTCAGCAAGAGCTGGCAGGATTATGCAATTACATTCTGTCAAGTCAGATCAGGCATGATATAGTCTTTATGCTGACTGTGAGGAGATGGATGATACCTGACCCAGCACAAAATCTGCCTGGCTGTAAGATTCTAAAGCCAATTTGAACCAGCAAGGAGTGGGCATGCACTGGTTCAGCATTTCTCACCGTGCAGCTACACTGGTTGTTGGTTTAGGTTTGTTTAGTTTGTGCTATTTTTTTTACTGGTAGCAAGCATACTAGTGATTTCCTGCCTTGTGGAACCATAGCCACAGGTCCTGTGGTAGTGGAGTTCAGGTGGGGTTGAATGGAAACAGTGAGATCAGGAAGTGCTGAAAACCCTAAAGCTGCTGCTCTGCACCAGATATTTCACAGCTTGCTGTTATTACTGCTGTAAACTGTGCTGCTGCTTTTAGCAATTTACTTCTTTCCTGCTGAATTTTAGTCACTGGGAGCTTCATTCTCATCTTTCCAAAGCTGGTGTTATCTAGAGATGACAGATTTACCAGAGAGTTTTATGGCAGTGTCCCTATTTGTCAAGTGGGGGACTGGCTCTGATTGTCTGAGGGCAACATCCCAAGGTGACACCCTGAACACTGACTGCCTAGAGAGGGAACAGGGAATGAAATGAATGCTGATTCCACGGAGCTTATGACTGAAATTTTTCTAATTGAGTAATAGAGCTTTGAGGCTTAGTCTAACTGGCCACAGAGATGTCGTCCCTGAGAGCCCTTCAGAGTCCAGGGAAGAAGACTTGTGTCATTGCAGAACAAGCAGGCAGCCCACACTGGAGGGGGGAGAATGTGCCAGGAGGGGCAGGTGTTACCCAAATGTGACAGATGGCTGTGAGCAAGGAGAAGGAAGGTCACACGATGGTCAGAGGAGGAAGATGAGGGGAGGGAGGAGGGGGAAGTTACACATCCCTTTGAGGACACACAAAGTGGGAGTGGGAAGCTGGGTTGGGTGGCAGTCGTGGTGTCCCAGAGAGGGAAGGGTGCTGGGTAAGAGTATCAGAGAGGAAACAGCTGGCACTGGGTGGGAGAACAGTGATTTGAGCAAGTTTCTCTCAAGGTGAGGAGCTGGGGGTGCCAGCAAGGAGAGGACAGAAGGGATGATGGAAAGCAAGGCATGGGTACTGGATACACCTCACTGCAGCTCATCCTCAAACACCTCTGTAAAAAGCTGCCATGCTCCTCTCTGGAAGTGGCTGCCTCCCAAGGGAATATAAAGAGATTCCTGTAATGCATCTCTGTGGGTGTGTTGGGAAGTACACAGAAGGCCTTTGGGATGAAAAGATTTCTTTAAATGTCGCATGCCCTAATTTTTAGACAGGCCCCAGCTTGCCAATCACTTCTGCCTGTGCCTGTACTCAAAGAAATAATCTGTCCTGGAGCTGCTGATTCAGAGCACTGAGAGCTACATCCTCCTGCCAGTGCTCCACATTTCCTCCTCTTCCGTACCAAGAACTAATGGAAACATGAAATACGTTTTGGAGGCTTTAACGTTCCCAAAGCAAAGGCAAAAAGACTCAAAGCACAGCAGGTCTCTGTTCTCAGCTAGCAACAATGCTAACATTAACATTAACCAGTACCTGGAGTGCCAGACTGTGTGGCTTTTTGCTTTCATGTTGTTTACTGCGAGGGCTTTAGGGTGGGGAAGAGACTGGGAGCCTGATGGGGCCTCTGGCCACTGGAAAGTCAGTGAAACTTCACCAGGCACATTCAAATCAGGTGGAGCAAAACTCAGGAGAGCATTGTCCAGAGCTCATGTTTAGCTCCTGTGTACACACAGCCAGAACTTGTCCCATCCTCAAGTTTTTATCTTTGCTACTTGTGACAGATGGGCCTGAGCGTTACCTGGTACTTGGGCCAATTCTAAAAACTAAATTCTAAAGCAGTTTCTAGACAGGTTTTGAGACCTCAGAAGGCATCTGAATACAGGCCAAATTTTCCAAAGAAGTCAGTGCATAGCAGTGTTGATGTGTAGCTGGGATTCCAAGGAACTTTTTTTTTACCATAGACTGAATTCTCCTGTATTCATACTTTAAATTTCAGGAGAAATCATGCCTGAAAAGCTGGCCTGAAATGGCCACCAGTGATTGACAGCTCCCAGGGACCAGGAAACACATTCCTTCTCCATTGCTGCTCAGGATGCTGAAAGAATGCACGATGGGCATAAATAATGCAAATTGATGAGATGCTGATGGCATGACCATCTTCCCTCTATGCAATAGATACTTGGAATATTTCTGGAGTGCACAGCAAATGGACAAGCTGCACAGCTGTTCTAAAACTCAGACTTGTTTAGTAACACAAATGAAATGCTTGCTGTATGTTAATAGGAATAGAAAAAAGCACAGCCCTTTCCATATGTGCAGCAATTTAATCTTGTTCTTTGGTGCTGCTTTTTTTCGCTCTTCCACTTCTGCAACTGCAAAATATATCAGTATTTCCAACCCTAATCATGGAGAAAGTCCCTCTCCCCCCTAGTACCAAGCGAAATATTGGTTTGACTTTCTCAAACCCCAAATATAATCTTGACCTTCTGTCTGCATACTGCTTTCAGGTCAGAAGAGTTAGGCTCGTGGCTTCACATATTTCTAGAAATAAAAATGAGAACTGTGCAGTTCATTTTCTGCTCATTTTTGTGTTTTTATTTTAAGAGGAAGTGCAGAACAGTGTGCCTGTAAGAGCTGAGCATTTCAGTGGAACAGCATGTGTTAACTGAGACTATGATAAAATCAGGCAGGTTGGCAGAGCAGCTGTAATGGAGGTGAACTGGAAAGCCAAAACTAAGCAGTGAACTTTCACCCTCCCAGGCAGAGTGAAATACAGAATATAAGCAAACATCACCAGTGGGGAGTATTTTAGCAAATATTTGAAATGCCTCCCTTTTGGAGGCTTTCAGGGTGGATGCCTTTAGTTTGTATCATGCTGTTGCTAGCACACGTGACAAAGCTCCTCAGAAAAAATATTTTTTTGTTGCCATTGTACCCTAAACAGCATTGCATGAAGTGGGAGAACATCAATTCCCTTGGTGTTTGCCTTTCCCTTCCAAGCATGGCTATTTGAGACACAGCCAGGCTGAGAGCTCTGCACTGCCCAGGACTGTTGCTATTGGCATTTTTCTTCTTGCTGTCAGACTGGTGAGTGATTAAGTGTCCCTGGTGCTGAAGCTGCTGGTCATTTGGGAATTCTGCTTTCCCAGGAGAAGGGTGAGGCTGGTGGGTGTAGGGTTCTTTCCCTTGGTTATGGGATGCTTAGGCTGCACTGAAGCCAGCAGGATGGAACTGAGTGGAAGGCTGGGAAAATACTGGAATAGTGTATACTGGAAAGCAAGCCAATGAGGAATGACACTGCCAGGCCTTGCCTTGCCACCTCCTGGCAAGGACCTTGTGGTCACTGCTAACACAGGAAAGGGAGAAGGCAGCACACAGAGAGTGAGCATGAAGTGATCAGGATATATCCAGGAAGTACTGCCCCAAAAGAGGGATCAAACATGGCTTGGCCAAGGTGCCACTGAACTTGGCAGACATCTGCTCAGCTCAGGGCAGATGTGGGCTGAGACACATGGGCAGCAGAGCGTGCAAGGCTCAGCCCCCAGGGATGGCACTGCCACTGAAGCACACGAGCTCTTGTTGCCAGGTGGCTCCATTAGCAGGGCAGACTCACAGGGTGATGGATTATGAGGAAGTCCTCACTCCTGTCCTGGCTCTGCACGACCTATCTGTGGTCCTCCCCTCTGTCCTCATTTATTTCAGTCATCCCCTCCTCATTTTCCCTCCCAGCAGGCTGGCCTGAGCTCATTATGTGACACCAGAACACTGCTTTGCAGGTGGATGGCATTTGTATCATTATCAAATTGTCAAAGCAGACAAGACTGTGCTGCTTTGGCCCAAACACCTCCCTCATGGGCACCTCTGCAGCCTCATGCTCCCCTAGAAACAAATAACAAAAAGGACAAAGCAAGGAGCAAGGCAATGCAATCATTAGTTATTTAAATGTGGACACAGATTCATGCCTCAGACTGTAAAAAAGATCAGAAGAGAAATGGCTGCCTTCCAGGCAAGGATGATACAGAAGCAGTGAAGGACAGGATGCTTTGGGCCAGGACATCCTGGAAACACTTCCCACAAAGCCTGTAAATGACACCTGTGCATCCCAGGGAGTCTGGCTACCACACCTGTGACACTGTGGGTGCCCACCACAAAGCAGTGCATGAGTCAGGAGCTCAGGAGGTCAATTCAGTGCAGCAGCTCCTGGGCTACACACATTTTATGAGGGTCTGAGAGCAGCAGCAGCTGCTGTGTCAGTGCTGGGGATGTCCCTGCATGTCAAAGGGATGTGCACTTCAGCTCTGACAGACTCACCACCCTCAAGTGCTTGATAGGCCTAAACCTGCAGCTCTGCTTCTGGAAGGCAGTTTCCCAGTTTCCCAGCCTTCCTGGGCTGCTCTGTGGGGGCAGGGGGCTCTTTATGGTCATGCAGTCCTGGGAGAGAGCCAGTGCAGAGCTCTGTTTCCTGGGATTATACAGCATTCCTTGCAGCAAAGCTTGGTAGCAAAGCTCTGCTGCTGGCACCCTGTGCTCGTGCACACACTGCCTGATCTGTCACCTTTAACAGCAACAGGGCAGGGAATTTAATTCAGACTCGAGTGCAGACAAGTGAAATGCTTCCAAACCTGGACTTGGCCCCTGAATCAATCCTTTAAATCCCGTTTCCTTGCTCCTGCTCTTTGAAACATGGATGCAGTAACAGGAACAGCTACTGCTTTGAAATTCAGGGGTATAAGGTGGCTCTCATGGATTGCTGAACTCTGCTAAGCTGACACTGTATAGATTAACTAATGCTCCTGACGTCTAATGGGGAGGGAGATGGACTTGTCATGTTCCCACTGAGAGGAATTTCCTATTTTTAGAAATGCTGCTGGTTCTCATAGGATGGGCAGGCTGGGAAAGCCTGCCTCATCTTTTACATCTTTACTTTCCCCCTCAAATTTATCATAGAATGCTGCTTCACTATCTACTCTCTTCCCTGACACTGCATCCCAGGTACCCCAGTCTGAGGGTCTTAGAACCTACTGCTAGCAGTGGGGGGAAGAAAAGCATTCCTGTTCCAAGCAGTTAGGAAACTTCAAAGTCTCTTGGAAAACCTCTGTAAGACTCCCTCAGGTATTGCTTCATTCCCAAGTGAAATCTGAGCAGGCTGGGAAGGTATAGAAGGAGCAGAATTTTGTTGTGTCAGCATTTTTAGCCCTGTCTTGTTTTCTGCCTAGCCCATGTTACTGCTCTATCTGCCTCCAAAACCAGCTTGTTCATGAGGTCAGCTTGGCTGGTAAGCTTGGTGGCAAAGGTGTCAGCCTCACCATTTTTTCCTATTCCTCTTCCATGGGAGCTGGGAGGTGACTACTCCCTTTCAAACACCTTGAGATAAGCTCAAGCCAATGCCTGGCAGCAGCCCTTCCTAAACACAGGCACCTCAGCACTCTTTTGGCTCTTCCTGCTACCTGGAGACAGAAATTGCTGGAGTTTCCCAGCCTCAACAAAGCCATATTGACCTAAACCAGGTGAAGATCTTGTCCTGTATCTATTGCAAGGTCATCTGACCTGGCCCACATGAGCACTTCCAGTTTGTCCTGATGTAAATGGTGACAAAGCGAGGTCCCACCTACACTGTACATTTAACTGTTGTGATTACATCAGTGACAGCCCCCTAGTCTGGCTGGACATAGAGAAGAGCAAATTCCTGGGATGGCAGGATGATCAGGAGATGGCTGATCCACCTGGAGTTTTCTCCTGGCTAGAGGGTTGAGTGACCACACACTGTAGTCACAGGGCCAACGTGCCAATTTTCTGCCCTAAGTGCACTAAGTTGCACTGGGGGCAGAGAAGCTGCCCAGGAAGAACCTGCTCCACATGCTGAGACAGGCCTCCAGTTCTGCAAACATGTACAGCATGCAGCAATGTACAGAACTGGGACTCCCCTTTAGCCTCCTCAGCTGTTTCCAAATGTTTGCAGAGGCATTAGTGGCTTGGGTTAAAGTACACCAGTGACTTTTGTAACAGTGCACAGCTGTGTTATAAGCATGTTCTGGCATTGCTGCCATTTATTACAGTAGCTGCAAAGTACAGAATTGTTCAGGTTAGAAAAGATCTTTAAGATCATTGAATCCAGCTGTAAACCTAGCACTGGTCTCAACCCATAGATCTGTCTCATGCATTCAGATCCCTCTACAGATTCCTCTTCCAACCCTCCAGCACACCAACACTGCAGCCCAGAATGGTGGCATCTTCACACTGGCTAAGGGTGCTCTCACTCCTCTCTCTTGTCCAGATTGATTAAGGTATTGAACATGACTGGCCCCAGTCTGAGCCCTGGGCAACACCACCTGTGACTGGCTTCCAGCTGGATTTAACTCTTCTCTCACCACCACTCCTGGCCTGGCCACCCAGCCACTTTTTCACCCAGGGAAAGGTGCACCCATCCAAGCCATGAGCAGCCAGCTCCTCCAGGAGAATGTGAAGAAAACAGGGTCCTAGGCTTTACTAAAGTTTAGGTAGGCAATATCCCCAGCCTTCCCCTATCCAGGAAATAGCCCCAAGGTCACACTGACAGGATCTAGAATGGGACACCAAGACCCACTGGAAAGCTGACAGAGAAATTTTTGCAGAAGGAGCAGCAAGAAGTGCCAGTGTATTCTGCAGGAGGGTATTTTTAGTTCTGTAAACAGCTGAAAAGTAGGAAAATCTTGCAATATGTGTTGGCATTTGAACTAATGAGGAGATTTAGAAAAGGGGCATGAAATGGCTCCTTTTTGACTCACCTATACCTTCTTTTTAGTTTATTTTTAATAACAAAAATACTTCCTCCTAAGCAAGTTTCTTTCACTGTGATAGTTCCACAGGGAGAATTGGTTGCTTTCAGTGGCATTTTTTGACTGGAAAATGTCTACACCACATAATACAATTTTTTTTAATACTTTCTGCTGAGGGGAGGAATGCTTGCACAGCATATTTTTCAACTTTCTCATGAAGGCTGGCACACCTTGGAATTTCTGATCCCCTAGCAGTGCAGAGACCCACACTGAAAAAGGTTAATGTGAGGGGATTTCTGTGAACTGTAGCTGTGCTTTATTGACACTTCTTTGCTAGCTAAGGTTCCTGTGGTGGAAAATCCCAGCAAGACAAACAAGACCTGGCTCTGTGCAAGGTGGCTGCTAATTAAAAGAAAAAAAGGAAGTTTCCAAGAAAAATTTCAATGCAAAAGTGTAATAGAACTTGGAAAGTCGTGAGTCATCTGAAATCTTATGGGGCAGAACATGGAAATATGGGAAAGGCCTCAGCACATTGGGGTGGAGGCTGTGCTGCTGAAATTCAGCTGTGCACTGTTAATAGGCAGTGTGCATGAGAACTGATGTCAAACCTGAATGCTGAGATTACTGCTCTTGGCTTTCTTCCAGAGAAAAGGTGCATAGCTCCCAGCTTTATCTAAGGAACCTTCCAGAAATGCAAGCTAGGCCACCATCACCTCACAGAGCAAGAAGGTGACCACAGAGGTCAGGTTTAAAGATGTTGCCACGGGTGGGTCTGAGTGACCTCAGGAGTTCACTGAGAGACTCCCTGCTATTTATCAGCTCCAGTTACAGGGGTCTGTAGTGACAGGACAAGGGGGAATGGCTTTAAACTGAAAAAGGGTAGGCTTATATTGGGTATTGAGGAGAAATTCTTTACTGTGAGGGTGGCGAGGAACTGGCACAGCTTGTCCCAAAAAGCTGTGGATGCCCCATCCCTGGAAGTGTTCAAGGCCAGGCTGGACAAGGCTTTGAGCAACCTGGTCTAGTGAAGGTGTGGCACACCTTCCTGTCCATGGCAGGGGTTGGAACTAGAGGATCTCTAATATCCCTTCAAACCCAAATTACTCTAGGATTTTATGATTTAGTGTCCACAGGCTTTCCAGATTCCCTACTGCAATGAAGAACTTGAGTGCCAATGGTTCTTAAACCCAATCCAGTCTTGCACTAGATTTAAGAAGCCTGGCCAGTGCAAGAAGCCAGGCAGATTACAATGGGGGCCTTGGCCATGGATCATCACTAAGCCACTGAAAGCAACTGGTTCTGCAAAGCAGATGGGCATCACTTGACTCTGATAGAAATCTCTGCTGTGGGGTAATACTGGACTGTGACACAGGAACTGCTGAGCTTGTCAGTAGCCTTCCCTGAGAACATCTAAATTCTCTGCAGGAGATTAACCATGTCCCTTTGGTCTCCATTTGCACAGAAATGCTGTAGCTCTGAGAGCCTCCCACCACTGCTTTTATCAACAGCTTGTCTAGTTTGAAGTGAAAATCATATAGAGTTCCTTTGGTTTTCATTACTGTCATTTAGAAGAGAACTGAACTTGGGACTTACCTCTGCTAATTCTCTGCTTTTCTCCAGAAAGGATTCCTGGAGTATCAATGACACTGATGCTCTCTAATACAGGGTTAGGTAGCTGGGCACAGACAAACCTGTGAAGAATATATAGAAAATAAATGTGTTTAAAAAAATAAAAAGTGCAAAACACAGTCATGATGTGCTGCACATTACAGGCAGCATGGGACAAGTCAGACTCTGATTTCTCAAGTCTTTGGCTGGAGCTTGGAGCCACTGTTATTTAAAGAAATGAGAAAGAAACTAGAACTAAACACTTTTCTCTGTTTTTCTGCCTCTGGAACACGGGTCTCAGTCATGACCTATGACAGGTTGTTTTATATAGGCCCCCAAGTTGTGAATTATGAAAATATTTGGGTTTTGGTTTATGTGCTGTTTAGATTTTAACAAGAACTGGTATTTGTTTTTCTTTGGTTAAACATTCCCCTGAAGACTTCTGAACTCAAGTGAACTGAAATAACTTGCTTTAAAAAAAAAAATCAGCAATTCTGTAGGACTTCTGTTCTCTTTCAAATCTGTCTTAAAAAGACAAAATGTGTGCTATTATTGCAGCATGGAAGTAGTAAAGCATAGACAGCATGAGATCTCAAGAGGTTGCTCAGTCTAACCTCTTGCCTCAAGGCAGGATCAGTCAGGTTATTTGTGTAAAGTGTTCTTCAAATCCATAACAATGCAGACTCACCAACATTTGCTGTGAGTCTACTCCATTACTTAATAACCTTTACAGTAAATCCTCTTTTTTAATGTCTAATCTAAATTTCATATGCTCAGTTACAAACAGAATTGATGTGGAAAATGACTTACTTTTCCCCTCTCGTCACAAAGCACACTATTGCCACCCTGCTCCCCTCAGTCTTTCCTCTACAGAAATCAATTTGGTGGTTATTTATTTCTTTTTCCAGTCTCTTCCAGTTCTCTCTAGCTGCCTTTCTAGCTCACTTCTAAATCCCTGAAGACCCTTGCAGCCTTCCTTTGGGTCCTCTCAAACTGCTCCACATATTTCTTGTCCGGGCATGGTGCCACAAGCTGACATACTCCAGCCATGGCTCACCCTGCTGGTGGTGAGCACAGTGCATGGATTGCTCCTTATCTCCTAGACTTGACAGTCTGTTTATACATCTCACTGACATGTTTGCTTTTTTAACAGCAGTATGACACTGTTAGCTCACATTCACTTTGTAATTCACTGCTCCCCCCTCTGCAGCTCCATTTCTGTGTAATTGCTCTTTAGCTGGTTGTTCCCCATCCTGTATCTCTATGCAAATCACTGCCTAAGAAGAGTCACTTGTGCTTTGTGGGCTGCAGCTCATCTATTTCAGTTGCTAGTAACAGCAAAGGACACTAAAAGCCTATCTGCTTTCCTGGTAGCATTTCATGGATAGCCTTTTTGGGATGGCACTCCAGGCAGCTCTGAGTGTGTGTGTGTGTGTACATATGCATATTAATAGGGTGGTGTGACATCCAGGCACAAAAACCATGTTACAGTGGGAGGAGGCAGAACACAGAGCATGGGGGTTGGTACAAGGACCAGTCAGGGCAGAGGCAGCCCTGCATGCTCTGATGAGTGTCTGGCTCTGCAGGAGCCCCTGCACCTCTCAGTTCCTCCAGGCTATGCCACAACCCAATTGTTCCACTTGTCTGACCCCAGGAAGATTCTGATAAGAGTGAATCCTCATGGGTTAAAGAGTGTCTCCTCCCCTAAGCTGTCAGCTATTTCAGACCACATATTACAGCTTCCCACATCCCCAGCTTGGCAGGTGGCAACAGGGAGCATTTCTGAATGTGTAATAACTCACATCAAAGAGGGGGGGACTGGCTTGATTATCCTGTTGAGTGCCAGGCACAGCAGCAGAGAACAAAAGGCTCAGGAGGTCATGTTATTCCCTTCTCCTGCCAACCCAGGTTTGCTCTTCATTGTTGCAGCCCTGAGTATTCCTTGTGCTGTAACATTAAATGGGGCAGGGGGATTTTCCACCAGTTTCTCTAGGAAAAGTACTCCACAGGAGATTTCAGATATAAGGTCAGAGGCCAGCATGAGTGAGTGCATTCTGGCTCTTTTGGCAGAGTTAAGGCTGCTGCCCTCCTGTTGTCCCAGCAGAACTGCAGGACCTCAGGGAGCTCGACCTAATTCTGTTTGGGGCCATCTGAAGGGAAGAGTGCTGTGCCAAACCAGAGTTTCACCACCTCTACAGGCAGAGCAGAGCATAGGGCTAAAGGAACAACATGTTATCTACCTCTCCAGCTGTTCACAACACTAAATCAGGACTGACTCCACCTTAGTTTCCCAAAACAGACTTTGGGGATGGGGGAATTCCTGCAACCTGGTGAATGTGATACAAAAGTAATGATCGAGATTCCTGAATTTGCTCCAGGCCCTTGATGCCAAACAAGTCTTCCTGATAACGAGGTGCAACTTTTCATCTCTCAGGAATCTTCCCAGAGGTGGGGGTTGGCCAGCAGAGCTAGAGAAAGGAAAACAAACCCTTCTCTCAATGCCCAGGAACAACCTGGGGCAAGAAGAGCAGACAAGAGACAGGATTGTGCAGACCTGCTATCCTCATGTCAGCCCTGGGCAGCCCCATGTCCCAGGCATGGGCATCTCCTGGGAATGAAGGGAGGGAAGTTACAGGCTCTGAGCAGCACAATTTGCTTGTCTCCCAGCCAAATCCTGACTGGACCAGTCTTCCCTTGCTTCCTGGAAAGCAGCAGATCCCAGTCTCTGCGGGGGGAGGGAGTTCCCAGCTAAGGGTGGATGCTCACTCCTGGAGCAGCAGGCTCTGCACCCCCCAGGACACAGTGCTGTGGGCTGCCACCTCTCAGCCAAGGCCAGTTTGGCCTGTGTGAATGCTACTGCCTCGTGCTGCTCTGTTCCTTTCCACTGATGCTCACAGTCAAGTGTTACCTTTAACCATCCCTGGGCAAAGCAGACTTCCCCATGGCCAATTTTATCTCAGTTTAGAGGTGTGGCCCCTGCAGATTAGCTCCCTTCTGCAAATTTCTTGCTCACAGCCTCGTAGCTGAGGTCAGGGCCTAGGCCTGTATACAGCAGCAGTGAGGTATGTGCAAGGCAGAGACAGCTCTGCTTGTCCCTAGCCCAAAAGCCAGGCCCGCTGGAGAAGTAACTGTGGGTGGCTTGATCTGGCCCAGTGCGTGCACCAGGACTCAAATCTGCTAAATTTCTGGCCCTCTGAGTCAACTCTTGCATGTGTTTAATTTCCTAATTAGCAGGGCATTGGCATCTGCATTTTCAGCATGTGATGCTCACACAGCTGAGCCAGTCCCCCTTAGCATGTCTCCTCTGTCAGTTTAGAAATCATTACCCCCTCTTTCTTCATGGCAGCAAGATAAAGATGTCATTAGCTGTGGCTGCTCCCTGCATTGCTAGAAGGACTGCACTTATGCTGCTGCTGAGGCCACTGCTGTGTCCCTCTGCCCTGCTGCCTGCTCAGGCACAGGCTTGACTCCTTCCTCAGGAGAAGGAAGAGTGAAGGAGCCTAACAAGAGCACAGCATGATGCAGTGAACTGGGTTAATGCATGCAGAGATCCCTTGCTGTACCAGGAGCAAATTGCATTCAGGACACATCCATCAGGCTAGTTCAGAAGTGTTGGCTTTTTTGCCCCCCATGCCTGGCCTAATGTTCCTTCTCTGCAGAGAACTGTCTGCCAGCTGTGGCTGTTCTTGGCTATTAGCTGAGTTGTTCTGAATTATGTCCTCTTTACCCACAATCTCTGCACTCCAGGCAAGAGGCCTGCTATTCTCTTAGGGCAAATGACTGTTCTGCCCTGATGCAGGGAGTGGGCAGTCACCTGACCCAACTGTTGGTCAGCTGCAGATGTTCTGAGCCCTACGAAACAACAAAAACTTCTCAAAGTCTCTCTCGTGCAGGACCACGTTGATGTATTTGAATGATGCTCCTGTGCAGTGATCAGATACTGCCTCCTGTCACCCTGAGGTTTTCCACACAGCAGTGACTCCAGCTAGGTCCCTCCCCTGCCAGCCAGCTCCTCCCTATGCTTCTCTGCAGGGTTTCCCTGCCTGGCTGCAGCCTACACCAGCACTCCTGTGGTCAGTGCTGGTAGGAGATGCTGCACCCTCTGGACAGTCATCCTCTAAGCTTGGGAGATTGAACAGGAGCCAGAGCCCAGCCCAGCTTTCCTGGCTGTTTGGCTGAGCAGCTGCCATGTTTCCAGCGTCTCCCAGTGTCAAGGGAAGGCGTCGATGATGGGTGTAGTCAGTTTGTTGCCTTCTGCAGTTTGAGCACAGTTTGTGCTCATCTAGGATATGGGTGTGTGCTGCTGGCTTCCTGTGAGGCCTAGATCCAAAAACCTCCCTATGGTTGGGCTGGGTCTAGGGGATGGAAAGGTTAAATTCCTCATGTCACAGAGGCACTGTCCAAACACCCTGCTACTCTTTTTTACAGGAAACACATTAGAGTGGTCATCAATTTGCAACTGAGGTTGTATGTGTAAGGCATGGGAATTTTTGATTACAAATGGAAGAAGCTAGAAATACTGAAGCAGGGGATAACATGTAATGAAGATATTTACCTCTAGTCTCCTATAGCATAAGCTTAGGCTGTGATGTCATTTTTGTTTTGTTTGTTCAAGTAAAATGAAGGTTTGTCACACTTGAATTTATCAGCACTTCAGCAACTGACTTATGTGCATCTGGTAGGACTGGACTGGCTTTGCATCAGCCATGTGGATGGGAGGAAAAGAAGTGCCTTCTCCCTTTACATTACTTGCTATGCTGCTCATTAGGTTCTAACTTTACTCTGCAGAACGAGAGAGTTCCCGAGTACTGACCTGTTCAAAAAGGCATTGCCAAAGGCGTTGAGTTTCCTGAACGGTTTTTTGGGATCCACCACCAACGCGTTCCCAGGAACGATTCCTTCCACATCTCCTTGCATAACTGCTATAAAGGAGTCAGTTGTAGGCTCTGGTCCAATCCTCATCCCTGGGAAATCCTGCTCCAGCAGGTACCTGTAAGTGAAAAAACAGGGTGTGGGCATGAGCCATGGGCTGCTAAGTCCTAAATGAGTTGTACTAAAGATTGCAGTGCAATTAGGAAGCTCAAGAGCAGATCCTTCCGAGACTATTTTTAGCACTGTCACTCAATTGTTTGATAAATGTCTTGGTGGCTTTTCTACTAAGGATCTCAACACTGAAAGCTCATTTAAGGTGGATTAAGAAATTAAGATGATTATAGCTGCTGGGAAGAGATTCTCATCATGTTGCATCATTTTGTGTACTTCAATCCTCAAGCCATTTGGAGCAGACTTAGCACAGCAAAGTAAAAACAGCAGTTCACTGCAATCACAGAGTTAATCCTACTACACACTACTGTTAAACCACTACACTCCTGAAACTGGCTCTTGGTGCCAATATCAATTACTTGGCTGCTGCTTGTTTCAGCAGACTCAAACAACTGATGTGATTAGCCACCAGTCCAAATCAGTTGCTTAAATGCCAACTTCCCCTGCACTTGACTGAAGTCTCAGTCTCTGTCCTTGTGTGCTTCTGAAATGCAGCCACAGGCCTGCACTACAAACTGCTCAAGCATTTTGAGCACTACACCTGGGTGGGGGAGTAAATTCCAAGCTGTATATCAAGCTAGATAGCACACTAAGTACAGCATCCCTTATTATTAACTCCTGAAGGTAGTTTGGCAAATTTCAGGGAAAGACAGTCACCCATGGGGTTGTAGGGCTTTGACTAGGCCCTGGCAGCACATCCCAACTGAGCCTGCCAAATTCAGGGTGGGTCACTGGTGTGTGCATGGGACAGTTCCCTTTGGCTCGTGAAGGTGCCAAATGCCATCACTGAGGCCAGGCCTGTGTTAGTGTGTGTAGAAAACCACCTGCTGATGCTGGGCTGAAAACTAAGACCATTATGTGCATGTGGCTTACAGAAGGAAGCTAGAACTGGTCTAGCCCTCAGTATGGGATGGTGTCAGAAGTGACAAGGAATAAGCTCTGGCTAGTTACATGAATTAAATGACTACCAGACTATGGAAGTTAGTATTAATAATGTGTTGCTTGTTGCCAGAGGGTAACTGGCACTCCCTCTTCCATTGCTTTGACCTAACCCTCAGTAGGTAGAAAGATTATTTCAGAATTGCTGCGATGTTAGATTGTGGGGATGTGGAAAAGGAAATAGGAGAAGGACTGGAAATATTTTTCATGATTGAGACTGATATGTCTAAGCACCAGAATCGGTTCACTCAGGTGAGGCTTAGGTGAGGGAAATTCCTGTGTGAGGGACTATAGGGCCATTGGCATGAAGGCTTGTGGTAACTTTTTAGGGGTTCCTGCTTTCACTGTCATTTTAACATACATAATCACTATCCAGGGTTTAAGGAGCAACAACAACAAAAAAAATTGTGCAGGCCATTTATTGATACCATGTCAGCCAATGTGTCTTCAGTTCCCAACAGGCAAGGCCAAATCAAATGGATCTAGAGGTAAAACAACCAAATGTATACTCAGGACAAATCACTGATACTTATCTGGCTTGGTACAACAAGATATACTTACTGCAACAAGAATACCTCCACAAATTATATCCATAATTCACTTAGGAGATGACCACACCTTCTTTACTGGTGCATTATCATGTATTTTCTTTTATCTTTTGTCCAAAGTGATTTCCAAGCCTAAGCTCACCAGAAGGCCACCAGAAGTGACTCTTCTTAACTGCAGAACTCTGAGATGCAACAGCAGCTGTTGAGCAGCTCTTAAAAGACCTGAAATAATCCAGGAAGAGAGCATCCCTCTGACCTCCTATCCCAGGGTGGATATATCCTATTTACCTAAACCTTACAGAAGGGTTTTCTCAAACTTTCCTATAAAAGTGGCTCATTACTTGAGAAAAGCAGACTGGAGGTAGTCCTGGTGTGTGCCCCCTCTCTGGCTAGTGATCACAATGCCCTTCCTGGCAGCCACAGCAGCTCCTCTCTAGCTTGAAGCACCTGAGAACAAGGAGGGCTTACTTCTCACCCACCAAGGGCTCTGTATGCTATCATCTGAATGTTCTTGGTTCAATTCCCTGGGAAGCTCTTTACACTATTTGCTAGGTTAGAAGCCACTGGGTCAGACTTTGGCAACTGAGCTTGTGCCTCCTTGATGGCAATTCATTAGTCCCTGATGGTCATTGCTGTCAAGACAGTGGCTTCATACAGATAGAAATTTACTGAATCCATAGAAATAAATCTTTGCATTCTCTCCATGCAAATACTAGAGAGAAAGAAATAGGGAGCATTAACAGCTGTCAAGTATAACAAGTGAAGGGTTTTTGAGAAAGGCCCCTTATTCCCAATGTCAGGTTGCAGCCTTGCTGTAAAAACCACCTTTTTTCTTTTTTAGAGGCTTGAAATGCACGTGTAACATGACAACTTTTGAGCAGAAGTGAAAATTAGTTGAGGGGGGGAGTTGTTTGTTATTTATAGACAAAGCTTCCCAGAAAAACTAACCAAAAGTCCTGTGTGGAATAGCAACTCCTCCAGACAGACTGTTTGAAAGAATTTTATCACAGCTCCACTCAGCTAACGTTTCAAAGCATTTCTGTGTTTATTTCTTGTGTAAGACGTAAAAAAACACAAAACAAAAAAATCCCAACAAAAGCACAAAAGAAGTAGCCACAC
This sequence comes from Molothrus ater, assembly GCF_012460135.2. Taxonomy (NCBI): domain Eukaryota; kingdom Metazoa; phylum Chordata; class Aves; order Passeriformes; family Icteridae; genus Molothrus; species Molothrus ater. Next base: position 6,453,025 of record NC_050480.2, on the reverse strand, counting down.
ACCAATGTGACTGACTTATGTGCAACAAGTGGTAGGAAACCAGAGAGATGAGGATTTGTACTGCCCACTATCACAGCATCTATTTTAAGTGAGGCCCCTCTGGGAGATTTGGGTACGCTGGGCAGCAGGGTGTCAGCAGCATAAGAATCTCATTGTGCGAAGGACAAACACAAGGGGTTGTATTGACACTGCCTGATGGGGGGAAGGCACTTCTGCTCAGCAGTGACACAGCCTGCCCTGGCTACCAGAGGCAAGACAGAGAACACATGCAGTTGTCACATTTGTGGGGATTTCTGGGAGAGAAGAGCAAACAACAGCTGGGGAAAACACCAACCACCAGCAATCTCCTCTGCCAGTGCTGCACGCCTTAAGCTGAGGTGCTGAACACCTTCAAAGGCCTGGGGGAGTGACTCCCAGCCAGGTTAGGGATGTCTGTGGAGTAGGGGAATAGGTGTTTTATGACCAATCTGCTTTTTAGAGCAGTGTCTGGGGTCGGTGTGTGGCTGGAAGCATCGTGCTGCCCGCCTGCTCCTGGGAAGGGCCAGGCCAGGAAAGCTGCATTAGTGCCGGCCCAGCTGAGGGACGCCTTTCCCAGGTGGATTTGGGGATGGGTGAGGAAGGGGAGGCCGGGCTCCCCGGGCAGGAGTGCCTGCAGGATGTGGGGGAAGGGGCTGCCTGCCTGCCTGCCCGTGATGAGTCATGCAGGAGCCCTGCAGGACGCCGTGAGTGTGGCAGCAGAGGTGATGCTGAGCGGAACGGGAAGGAGGGCAGAGCAGCAGGAAATGGTGACAGAAAACTGCCCCGTGCAGGCACAGATGAAAGGATCAGGGCTGCACGGGGAGGTCACAGCAGAGCTCTGTGTGCAGCCTGTGACAAACGGCGTGGAGGGGCCAGGACGTGTAAATGATTAGCTGTAGGAGGAAGGGGTGGCTACAGCAGAAAAGCAAGCTATGTTGACAGTTAGTAGGGCTCTAGCAGGCTTGTTTATTTTATTAGCAGGATGGCTGGACTTGAGCCAGGATTATTTTTAGAAATGACCAAGGAATCTAAGTTAATTAGGAGAGTAATGTTCTGTCCTGTACTCCCACTCTCCTACAGGAAACATAAGAAGCAGTAACATTATAAAGGCAGGCTCCAGTGAGATCCTGCAGTGGCTGTCACATATTCCCAGGTAGAGGTGTTGCCTTGCCCTAACCAGCAGTGACTTTCAGCCCCCAACCATGTGGAAAAGCATCAGCCAAAGGTATGCTGAGGAGAGAAATGGGAGTGAGCACAAAGAGATGATACAGCAGGAAGCAGGAATGGAAAAGCTGCATTGCAAAGCAATGCAACACCTTTCACGTAGCAGAGAAAGGCTCAGCTCTGTGTCCCTGCAAGGAGAAGAGGGAACAGCCTGGTTCCACTGGAAACAAGCCATGCTCTGGTCTTGCTTCACTGGCTTTGACCCACACAACTCACCTCCCTCTTCCCTGGCTCAGCCTCTAGGAATATTTCTCACTGCTGACCTTGACTGCCTTTTTTCTGCCATCAGCTCCTGACAAGAGAGCAGCCTCACTGCAAGATGCTACAGCTTAGGTGCTTAAGAGCTTTGCATTCCTTCCTTGTTTCACCTCAGATTCCTCAGAACAAGGAAAGAGGTTTGGAAGACAGACATTCCTTAGGTAGGTGACTAAGGGTCTTTTTTTTTTTTTGGTTAGGTATCCTGGGATCCAGGTAAAGTGGGGCTGAGTTCATTCCACATGATTGTTTACTGGCATTAAGTCATCTCCCAAAATTGCATGGCAGTACAAGCAGGATGCAATTTAAGAGTGGAATAGATACATAAGGATAACCCTAATTATCCTGACAAGATTGTGGACGGAATGTCCAGAGGCTGTTTCTTGCTTCACTCTATTGCTAAGCCATAATGGTTGTCAACCCTCCCACTTCCTCCCCCCAGCCCCCTTTAACTCCTCCCTGCTCTCAGCTTTAGCTCCCACTTGCCTTCCCACAATGACTCTGGATGCTAATCTGGTGCTTATCCCAGCTCTCTAATGAGCAGTGCCTGCAAGCTCATGCTGGAAGCCTGTCACGAGCAACACGAGGTTTCCCGGCCTTTGTCTGGGAGCACACTGGAGTAAGAGGCTCTCACACTACTCTCAGAGACCCTGGGGTTCTACCAAAGTTCTCAACTTTCACCTTCTTGGGCACTATTTTAAACACAAGACTCTGCCTTTCTGGAAGGCCCGTTTGGCACCCCAGTGAAACAGAAGCTGCCAAAGCTCCTGGTCACTTTTGCTTGACCATCATCTCTGTAGGCTGATCCCAGCCCTGTGCCCAGAGAAAACTGGGAGAAGAGTACACAGGCATGAGTGAAAAGCAGTTGTCAGAGGCCCACATCCACTTGCTGGCTGCAAAAGGGTTGTTGCTGCCATGCCACATGAGCAAAGACTCAATCTTCTTGTACCTGGAACGTGCTCTAGGCACCCAAAGTTCCTGCAAAAGGAGCTGAGGCTTGCAGAAGAAGGACTTCACTGAGCAGAGAGGGGCAAAGGCAGGAAGTCTCTGCTAAGAGCATGCTGGTGAGACTGCAGGGAAACACTGATGCTGACAACCCAGAGAAAAGAATTAGGAAGAGATGCTTTAGTGAGACAGCCTTACCAGGAATTCAGCAATTCCTCCTGTTCAGGCTCTGAGTGTCTGTAACCCAGAGGAGAGAAAAAGCTTTCCAAACAGGTTTGGTATCAGAACAGAGATCTGGGGTGGAACCAGGCATTTGTGCTATCCTCTCTATTTTTCAGAAGAGTAACTCCCTTTGCAAACATGTGCAAAATGCTTCTTTGGGTCTTCTGCACCCTTCACCTGACCTGCCCATATGAGAAAAGCCTTTTAACTCTTAAACTTTGTTTGCCAGGTACATGCCAAGGTAGCAGAAATGCATTCTGTTCTTGGCTCCCGACCAGGAAATTTAGCAGCAGGAATATTACAGCACATTGAAAAAAAAGCCCCTGCATTTCTCAAGGTCATTCCTTTAGAGGTACAGTCAATTTGATTCACCTCTCCTACTCTCTGCAGTTCCCTCCTTCACCAAGAAATACTGGTAGAACAAAGGGCTGGCTGCCTGTGGCTAGCGTCCAGATTTACACTGGGGTAATTCCACAGATTTCAACAGAGCCACACCAGAAAAAGGCTGGAATTTAACGCTTAGCTTATGAATCACATAGGAAACACGGACAGCGCAGCTTCAGCTATGATCCCAAGGGAGAGGCTGCTGCAAGTTGAACTAGCAGCATGGCTGAACACAGATCCCTGCAACCAAGTCCAGCCGGAAAAGTTTAACCCTTTCTCTGCGACAGTTTCACATCATCGAACTGAAAGAGCTGCTGGCAGCTGCTCTTTCTTCACAGTTCGAAAGGAACTCGCTGCTCCCAGCATCTCGGCCGAGCAGGAGGCCACAGTTAAAACAGGGCTCTCCTTCTGGAGCCCTGAGGAGGGGCAGGTCTCTCTGCGCACAGGCACACACATGCTCCTCTCAGTGGGATCTGAGCGCTGTCTCTGGGACAGTGCAGAAAAAGACAGACAGACGCAAGCGTGTAACAGCAACAGCAACGCCTGCAAACCGAAGCATCACTTTTAAAGCTGCCTCACCCCTCAAAAGCTGCAGCAAATTGAAAAGAATCGCTATCTCAAGGGTCAAGTCGGGCAGTGCAAGCACGGAATGCCCCGCGCATTCCCAAAGGCTTCCCAAAGCTTTGCACTTTGAGCGGCCAGGAGGGCCCCGGTGACTCACACACAGCTCCGCACTCCTGCCCTGCCTGCACTCCTCAGCCCTGCCCTGGGCTACCCTTTGCCACGTCGGTGTTTCATGGGACATCTTACACCACCCTGTGCTCGCGAAGGGATGCTCTGCTTTCGAGTGGAGTGAAATGAAATGAAAAGCTTCAATGGAAAGCTGTTGAGGGGACGCGAAGGGGGTAACAGAAGGGGGATCGAGCCATAGCACGGGCAGCAGTTCTGCCCCACCCCAGTGCCCAGGCGTCGAGGGTGCAGGCATGGCTGGGAGGGGGCAGCAGGCAGCGGGCTTTTACCTGATGAAGGTGGTCTTCCCGGTGGAGTACTGCCCCACGAGCAGCACCATGGGCTTGTTGTCGAAGTCGGCATCCTCCAGGGCGGGCGAGTGGAACTCGTGGAACTTGTAGTGTTCTTCCAGCGGCAGCAGCTTGGTCTTGTAAAGCTTCTTCAGGCCGTCGCTGACCGTTTGGAACACCTCCGGGTCCTTCCGCCGACGGTCGTCGGTGCCCAGCCAGCTGAACATCTTGTGGCCTCCTGACGCCAGCTCCGCGACGACCACCGGGGCTGGGCTGGGCTGGCTGCGAGCGCGGGCTAGCCGCGCATCCCCCTCGGGCCGGGCGGGCCTCACTCCGCTCCGGCGCCCACCCGCAAGGGCCGTCCGCCCTCACGCCACCTGCGCCGGCGATTTCAGCCAGAAAGCGCTCCCCGCGGGAGGCTGAAGGAGCGGCTCGTCCGCGCAGCCCCGGCCCAGCGGCACCGGCGGGCGCCGCCTCCCTTCACGCCGCCGGCTCCCGGCGTGGGCATGGCGCGGAGGCCCGGCCCTCCAGGAAGGGGGCGGGCGCCGGAAGCTGGCCGTTCCTGGCGGGCGCCGCCCGTTCTTCCCGGCGGGTGAAGCCGCGCCGGGCGCCGCCATGTTGGGCAGCGGGAGGGGCCGGGTCCCGCCGCGCCCCCTGGGGGCCGTTGGAGGGAGTTTCAGCCCGGCCGCCATTTTATTTCTTTGCTCGCCTCGCTGCGAAATAGGCCTTAAAACATCCACTGAAATGAACCGTGCGAGTGCAAATCTGAGAGGCGGCCGGCTGTTCCTGAGCACTGCCGGCCTCATCGGGGTCTCCATCCTCTCCCAGAATGGGTCTCTTGAAAGAGACCACAGTGGTGGTCCAACCTCCCTGCTCAAGCAGAGTCATCCCAGAGCGTGTGGAACAAGATTTCCATAAGATGGTTGTGGGAACACTCCAGTGAGGGAAGCTCTGCAGCCCTTTTGGACAGTATGTTTTGTGTGTAGTCATCAACACAATAAAGAAGTTCTTCGTTATACTCAGGTAGAATTTCCTGTGTGTAAGTTTCCTGCCCGTTGCCTCTTGTCCTATCGCTGGCACCGCTATGAATAGCCTTGCTCCATCCCCCTGAGATATCTAAAGGGGATATCTAGATATCTAAATAGATATAAAGAATATCTTGATATCTAAAGCCCCGCTTTAGATATTTACACACGTTCATGAGATGCTTTTAGTTGTATCTTGGACTGTGCTTTCCCCAGCCCAGTGATTGGGCTGCACTGCTGCCCCTCACTTTGAGGGCTCACGGCTCTGACAGGTGCTTGGAAAAGTTCTCCATCTAAGTAGGTGAGACGGGCAAATTATCTGCTGTCCCAAATTCTTTATTCCTCCAGCAATGACGGATGACAGGACAGCCACACAGGTTTTCCAGGAGTAGCCTGAGGATCAGAAGTCCTTGGGGCTGGCCATCAGCTCCGCTGCCAGGCTCTCCTCATCTCCACTGCAGCAGCTGGGATAAAGCAGGATTTTTTTTTTCCTAAAATATCTCCTAAAGGCTTTTTCACTTTAGTCCATCCCATGGGCCCAAAGAATGTGGCAAGAGGCAGTTTTGGAAACAGTCCTGCCGTGTGGCAGTTCCTGCCCTTTCCCAGCCATTTCAGCCGGGAGGAGCCCAGATCTTGCATAAGCAGAGGCAGTTCTGCATTAAAACTTTTTTTTTTTTTTTTTTTTCTCTACAGGAGGAGGGGACACATGGAGACTGTGTGGTCCTGTGTGCCTGAACAGTGCTCCAGGTCCATTTCTATACCTTGTACTGCAGGAGAAGACACTTTCCTTGTTCTCGTTGTGTGATCCTAGGCACTCATATGCTGACCCAGGAGGTGCAAGCAATGACTCCAGGGATCAATTTTCTTTTTCTGGAAGAACATAGCAAGCTGACTGTATTTTCTGAAGATCAGACTTTTCTGCTTTCCTGCCAATGCCTAGAGCTGAAAGTGGAACTGATGTTTTGAAAGCTCCTTAAGACAAATTTCCCTCATTTCTTTAGTTTTATAAATAGAGGCTTTTGGCTTTAAGAATTTGATGACTCCTTTCCAGTGAAAACTCCTGAAAATGAAAGGCCCCATAGAATTCAACATGTTTTGGCAAGAATTACTCATTTTGTAGGAAAAGACTTGCTTTCATCTTCTAGATAGTTCTGCCATTTAAGGGCTGTGCTCTGGCATTTCTACAGCTATATATGGAATCTCTTTGGTGCTTGCTTGTGTTATCCTCAGAGCTGAGCAAAGGCCAGGCCAGGAAGCCTTTGATTGTAAATCTCCCCAGGCCACCTTGGTGCCCTTCCTGAATGCAGCAAATGGGGCGAAAAGCAAAATTTCTGTTGTGTAGGCTGCGGGAGCTGACTGCCACAGGTATGGCAGAAGCACAATTGTTCCCCATTTACAAGGTGAGGATATTAATCATTAAACTTCACAAGTCGTAAATATGCATATCTGATGGCTAAATGGCCAAAAAAAAAAACAAACCCCAAAACCTTGCCTTGGCTGAGGAGAGTCCCTTTCCTGTGGATTCATTAACTCTGAGGCAGATCACAACAAAACTTGACAGTCTTTATAGACTTTCTGTAGGTATCTCACAAGCATTGCACATTTTTGTTTATTTTCAGTCTGTTTTCTTAGCCATTTGAGACTGACTTCCTCAACAACTATCTTTACCTTGAGGTACAGAGCTTGCCAAAAACAAAGGGAAGTAAAAATTAGGAAAGGAAATTTACAGTATAATTAGGTTTTTCTTTCTGCCAGAATCAAACTGAAAGTTTTAATCTGTTTCTATTAATCATTCCTTTTCATTTCTTAAACAGAGGTTTTCTGTTGGATAGATTGGCCTTAGTGGTGCAATCTTCAATAAGTTGTTGGGTTTTTTTTAGTAATTTACATTTTTAAAATGTAGAAACTCTCCCTTGACAGCCCTGCACAGAAGCCACTCTACTGCAGCGCTCAGAACATATTGGTGGAGTCTGCTACTGTCCTCTACTACAGAATTTGTCTTTATCTTTAAAGATATGATGGATTTAACTTTTAGTTCTGTAATTTCTGAGTCGTGTCCCTGCTTTTGGTAGCAGGGCTTGCAGTCACTTAGCTGGATGCTTGCCTTGACCAGGAGAGAGGGGCTTGCTGGAAAAGCTTCACTTCCACTTTGATGAAAGTCAGTGAGGCTGAAGTAAGTCATGCAGTATTTGCACACAAAATGAAACCTGGGGTTTTGGGGGGAAAACCACAATGTTGTAAAACAGAAACTTGTGAAATGGTGACAAATATGTTTGCTTATCTGCAGCCTTAGGTTGGACAGGTTTACTTCCTACAAAAGATCATCTGAGGATGGGGACGTTGAAGTCACAGAATCTGAAAAGATGTGGTGACTCAGACAGTTTCAAGAAGCTTGTGGGAGCAGTGTAGCTCAGTAAAATTAACTTCCTGCCAGCACAGTTACTGCCACTGTTTGTCCATTACCAAGTGTGAAACCTGAGGAGACAGTGTCAAAAGTTCAGGTGCTGATGGGTTCAACAGGGAATAACCAGGGTTGTGGGAAAGGAAAGAAGGGAGAGGAAGGCACAGCAGGCCCCTAGAATTAAACCAAATATACTAATTTGATAAGTAAGGGAGGGAGAGTTTCCTCTGGTTCAGCTGGATCAAAATTCCCAACTGCCTGCTGGTGCCATATTGCCTGTGTGGAGACATAAAATTGTCTCCAGCATAGTCTGTTCCTTTCCTCACTCATTGCTTTGCCTTTGCAGCTCAGAAAACTGCTGCCTTCCTCTCCTGGCCTCACTGCTCCTTCATATTCCTCTGACATATTTCTCATTTCCTTTCTCCTACCATTTTTCAGGTCTCTTGCTACACACTCACAAAAGACACAGTCCTTTTCTCCACCCTCCCTATACTGCTTTAAGCCCCTCATTGCCTGAGGTGGAACAAGGTGCTGGTATCCAGAAGTGCCACCAAAAATGGGGAATGTGGGGCTGGATAATGTACATCCAGTGAGTGGGAATCATTCTTGCTTCCAGGGAGCTCCCTCCTTAGACCTGTTTGGCAAAGAAAGCTGCTTGTATTGCACACAGGGGACCTGACTGATGGGATGTCTGTAACAGTGCTGGAAAGAAAAATCCTCTGAGCCCTCAGCCATCCTTGCAGTGCAGAAGCTTTGTCTATAACTCTTGAATGATTTTGTCTGTCTCTATCATAGGACATACACCTCCATCAAACTTACATAAATGTTCTTTGTAGAAATTTATATGATTAACTGATTGACAAAGTGTCATGTCCCTGTCTGTTCTGAGAAAATATAGGGGCTTTGAGATTATATCCTCTCTGAACTTTTTCTTACCTGAAAGCAGAAATCCTGTCAAAATGTATTAAGACACAGTTGGACACGTCTTCCTGTTCTACCTTGCCAGTGCTTTATGGGGAGATGTGGAGTTTTGTGCTTTGAATAATCAAGTGACAAACTAAACAAGGAAACTGCTGTCCACTGAAGCAATGGGTGAGTCAAAAGGTAGCCTGCATGATGGGCTGACCTGTTCTTTCATGTCTTCCGTGGAATATTTTGCATTGAGATCTCCAGAATTTTCTGTCATTGCTCAATATGTTTTTTTTTCCCCACCTCCTGCTTCTACCACGGTGTTTGATAGGTTGGGACAGGCTCTTGGGGTTACGTATGCAAGCCATATATATATACATGCACATAAATACACAGGGAGAGATAACAAATACACTATTTATGAGCAGCAGGCATCACTGCCAGCTGTCCTTTGCTGTGAGAACACACCTGGAGAAGGTAGGACATCAAATGCCAAGTGCTATGTAGAGGGATTTGGTGCTGGCATTTAGCAGTTATCTCTGGCTAGCACAGAATTAGGATTTTCCAGGGGTTTGAAGGGAGGGTAACCATGTTAAGATGAAGGCGTCCTCTGGGATCAGATGGGGGTATTAGTTACACAATGCAGCAGCTGCTGCTGTGCTGTTCTCTGGAGCTGTTGAAGGGAAAGGCAAAAGTTTGTATCAGCAAACGTGGGAAGGGTGGGTGTGATGTAAAGCAGCTAGATGAGCCACATCAGCTGCCCTGCATGTCACAGCTCCAGCTCTTCTGCCTGCCAAGTGGTTGGCAACACAGGCTGGTGTTTTAGCTAACCCAGTTTTTGTGCACCCTTGTTCTCTCACTTTTGCTGTTTAGAGTTGGTTTGGCTCATACTTGATCACTAAGTATTCTGCAGAGATCAGAAATTTCATCTGTCATTAGGGGGAGTTCTGGGTAATCTGAATATCTAATGATTTGGATGCTTATGAATAGGATGTTGTAACCTTAAGTGCTAATGCACAGATCTTGGGTAAATGGGATTTTCATATTGCCACTGATTTTGATGTAGCTAGGAAAATTTCCACAGCAAAAGGATAGGTATTCTTATATCTCATCCAGAGTCTTTAAAAGTGAATCTTTGGTCAGAGAGGTATTACTTGAAGTTCTGAAAGCCATCCAGGCATTTTTGATACAGACTTTTTGTTAAGATCAGTGGCAGCAGGTTCACTGTTTGACCTTGAAAATCTCAGCACCAGAAGGTGCTCATCAACTTTTAGGTCAATAATCTAAGCACAGGAAATGCAGGGAAAGGTCATCCACCTGTCTGTATATTCATTCATTTAGTGCTTCATTAGTTCAGGGCTTCTTTTCAGGATATTTCTGTTTGCTTTAAAAGCCCACAGGAAGAGCAGGAGTCAGCCTTGAGGGTTTTTTTCTGAAATACAGCACTCTGTTTAATCAAAGACTAGAGGTTGTACCTGCGAGTGATGTTTTTATACTGTTTGTTTAGAGACTAATAAAGATTAACAAAGCCTAATAGACTCACACTATCATTTTGACTAATGACTACTAATTTCTGTAGCTAACATTCTGCTGTATTACATGAATGGTTGTAAACAATGGCCCTGCCTCGTTTGTTCTGCTCACCCTAAAATTTATTATTTTGCATGCAAACATTTACTACTCTGTTCTACACAATCAGGAGCAGCTCCTCAGTCCAGATTTGGATTGTCTTTGTTAAATCAGAAGAGCTGACCTCTGTCATCCCCAGGTTTAGTCCTCAAATTGCCCACTGTCCAAGTGTTGCCTGAGGTAAATCCTCTCATAGAATAAGAGGCTCTCAGAGAATTAATTCACGGTCCAGTTACTTTTACAAAAAGTGAAGGATTTGCTGTGGATTCTTCAGCTTCTCATTTCAAGACTTACAGATGAGGCATTTAAGATCTTGAGAAAGCTCAGGGGACATCACAGGATGCTAATGCAGAGAAAGGACTTAGATCAGATGGTAAATATGCTAACTAGGGGAGTGTGCAAAGAATAGAGAATCAAATCCATTTAACCTACTGGCTCATGGCTTCCCTCTAAAGCTTTTAACCTCTGTCTGCTACACTTGGCTGCTTTCCCTTAGAAATTTTAATTGCTGGAAGAGACATGCACACACTCTGCTCCACCTGTGCAGGAGGATTGATTCAGTCTGGCTCAGTACCATTGCTGAGTGGAGCACAGGAATATACAGCTGTCTCTGGTGCCTGCTCATAAACAGGGTTGTGGCCAGACAGAGGTTAAACACAAGGTGGAACACTTGCTGTCTGAGAAGTGACTGTTCATGACACGTAAAATGCTTCATTGCATCTTTTGTTTGAAGATTTCCAGGTAATTTGGAAAAGAGTTTAAAACAACACAGTCAGGTTCAGCTGGGAGGTTTTCAAAACATACAAATTAACATCATTGACTCAACACACACTGTTAGAGTCAGGGGTGCTGGTTGAATTTCTTGAAAATATTTATTGATTTAAACCTTCATTTTTGAAAGCATTGGTTTATTCATACTATCTTTGGGTTTCGAGGCCTGTATATGACATTCAATTATTTTTCAAATAAGTGCTAGAGTGAAGTGAGAACTGGTGAAAAGTTAAAATAGTTTTATCAGGCACTGTGAGTACTCTGCACACCCAAAAACCAAGTCTCAAATATTTGTTCTTCATCTGTAGCTCAAAGTGTGCCAATTGTTCTCCACTTCTTTTCCTGGGGAGCAGCAGAATGAGAAATTTTTCTTCATACATGTTTTGTCTCCCTATGTAAAGTTCAGCTGGTCTCCAGGCTGTTTTCTTCCTTTGTTTTTCTCTTAAATCTATCTCTGTCTGTTGCTCGTGTTATTGCAGCCGTGAAGGCCAGTGGCTGTAAAAAGGGAGGGTTTGGAGGGAGAGACAGCATTTTTCATCTGGACAAAAAGTAAGCAAGTTGTTAGGCACTCAAATTCTTTTTCAGCTCTGAAATGTCTACAATACAACAGAAAATTGAATTTTCATTTCCAGCGTTATCTTCTGAAGATTTTTCTCTTGGTTGCCCTTGAGGGTCAAGCTTTGTGGATCACTTGTAGAGTGGGTTTATAACAAATGAGGGCTCTGTGTGGTTGAACAGTACAATGTGTGGTTGTTTGTTTTCTCACAGGGACTGCTGCTGACCTTCAGCTTTGATGAGAGTAACAATCAACTGGTGCCTAACTGAGACCAGCATCCTCGGGTGCCTGGGGCAGGGATTTTGAGTCCCAAAGAGCTTCCTGTGTGGGGGAGCTTTCCAAATACTGTATCATTATGGCATGTGAACCATTTCTTTAACTTTGCATCCTGGTTAGTGTTTTTCACTGTACTAACTGATTGTGGTCACCTTGTTAGCACTGATTTGCCTACTGAGATTTTAGTCATTATTTCTCCCAGCAAGGGGTGGTACAAATCTTTAACATAGTTGCTAATATTAAAAAAAGACCTAGGACATCACTCTCTGGTGTTTTTTAGTGGGGGGATGAGAAACATCTGTCTTGAATGTTACAAGGAAAAAAATACCTCAGCATGCAATTTCATGTGTGAATCTGTGATGTTCAGCAAGATGGAATGTGAACTCTGGGGGAAGATCATATCATTCTCCAAAATGAGGCAAAAAGGGCAAAATAACTATCATAGGAGTGTGAGTCGTGGCTTTCTAAAACATAATGTATTCCATCTTTCTGTTAGCCTTTGTTTTATCTTGCTTTTTTTTTGAGGGTAGGGGGAGGGGAAATAACTTCATGCCAGAAAGTGATTGAATTAAGACTGTCATTCATGTTGCAACACGTTGTGAAAATATCCTAGAGAGCCTAAAATAGTCAAGAGAGAGACATAGAATAGCCACGTGTATGGCTTCAAAGCTCTGGTAAAAGTCAGTGGGGTCACTTGTTTTGATTTCACTCAGATCTACAGCGATGTTAAAGCCTTGAAAATGCAGTGGTAAGTGCTCAGTTAGAATTGGGTGAGCTCCTACTTCTCCTGGGAATGCCACTGTTCCTACCCACCCCTGCTGACTAAGAAGAAAATTTTAAAAGTCAGGATTAAATTTGCTTTTTATACTTACTTTAACTGTCAGGAATTCTTCTGAAAAGACACGCCTCATCCGAGAAAACCAAGAGTTTCCAGCAGATCCCTCCAGAATCCTCACTGGAAGAAAATTATCCTGGTGTTATTGGAGACATCAGCATGCCTTTCCTGCTGTGCTTGAAAAAAAAGAAGCCACCTGTGCCTTTAGGCAGGAGCATCTTTCAAAAACACACCCCTCCCATCCAGCAGAACTACCAGGCTCTGCTGGAGTCATGCTTGAAGAACAAATGCTTGTTCACAGATGACACCTTCCCTGCTCACATCAGCTCCATTGGAACAGGAGCACTGCTAAAGAAACTGCCCCGAAATTTACACTGGAAGAGGCCACACGTAAGTGACTTTCAGTGAGCACTGTGTGTAAGAGGATGATTACAGATGATAGCCAGCAAATAGTTTTAGCATTGAACAGCCTACTCTTAGACTTTAATTTAGGTGTACTTTAATGTCTCTGGGGATTACATTTATTGCATCAGGTATCATTTTGGAAGCTGGGGTACATGGAGTCTCATAATTGCCTTTGAAGCATTTGTTGCCCAAAATCATGACCAGCTTTGTTCAGTTTATATCCAGTAACACCTGGAGCAGGCAGGGAGAGGAGGCAAAGGGAGCAGGGAGAGTTGGTTTCCTTGGAGCTCACGGCTACAGGGATCTCACTGTGATTCTGTGGTGACAGATGAGATCCTTCTCCCCACAGTTCAAGATCATGACCTCTTAGAAGATTTCTGAGTTTCTAGACAGTTCTTAGCCATGACCCCTCTCTCCCATGGACTGCTATAATGCTGGAGGCTGCTGCTTTCCCAGACAGGGCAAGTGCCTTATCCTCTTGTTGGGCTACTTTTTTTTTTTCCCTGCTTAACTGTTTAGTCTATTGTACTTGGAGTAATCTTTCCTCAGCTCTCAAGGCTGAGCTCCTATCACAACCAGTGACTGAGCATCAGTCTGTGAGTTGGTTTTGGTTTTGGGGCCTTTGTTTTCTACTTGTGCTCACATTTCCAAGGCCTTTGCTGGCATTCCAGGCTGAAACTAAACATCACAACAAGAGACACCCAGGTGCAAGGGCTGGTCACAGAGCACCTTCTCATAACAAAAGGGTAGATAACAAGTGTGGGAGGCCAGGACAGGGGCCTGGCACAGTTAGATAAGGCCTGTTATTAGCAATGCCAGTTCTGCTCTTACTGAGCCACTGAGCAAAGTATTGACAATCAGATCCTCCTGAAAGCAATGTACAGAACTATGTATTCAGAATTTCAGAAGTCCTTTTTCTGTAGGGAATTCTGCCAGGTAATATCAGATAGCATCTCCCAGCTAAGTTATTTTCTGCCTGTCATATTTTGTGAGATTTAAACAATTTCCCAGAAGGATTGAGTTTCTGCAAAAAAAAAAAAAAAAGGTCAGCACGAGTCCTGGCCTCTACAAAGCCTTTCAAGTGTCTCCCCATCCCTCAGCTATTGGAATGGCCTTGAAACTTCCTCTGTCTCTCAGTGGACTATTCTGCTGCTCTGCTATGATTGTTGGGGTGTCCTGTGTAGGTCCAGGAGTTGGACTTGATGATCCTGACGGGTCCCTTCCAACTCAGCATGTTCTGTGATTCTGTGAGTCTAAACCTGCCTTGTGAAGAAGGCTGCTGTTTGCTCTGGATGCCAAACTTTCTGAGCAAAGACTCTCTGAGAATGGATGCTTTGCATCCTTCAGTCCTCCTGTGCTGCAGAGGAGATGCTGAGATTGTGCCATTCAGCCTGCAGGCTTGTAGCTTGCTGCATCTATGAGTGATGGCCTGCAAACTGAGCACCCAAACTCACCAAGGGCAGGGCTTGGTGTCTAATTACTGTGACTGCCTTCTGAGGGAAGCTGTTTCTTTGCTGCTGCCTGCAGGGGATGCCAACAGTGTGAAACTTAGCTTGAGCAATTTCTGGATCATTCGAGTAAAATATAATTTTGACACTTAGGTTATTAATTTAACCCCAGAGGCACTTGTGAGGGGGAAAAAAATCACCACACCATTATCACTCTCTGTACAATTATTCACAGACCTATTCTTGTCACAGCAACAGGAATTCTGCAGCAGCCATCAGTCTGTAGCTCAATTGTCAGTCAAGCTGTGGAGATGTCAGCCAGCTTGGGTGAAAGTTTGATTCTCTGCCCTCATAACCTCTTTTGGCTGGCACTTGTGTGGAGGAGCAGGACTGGCAGCTTTGAAGGGTTGTCTTCTCAGCATGGTGACCATGGAAAGCCATGGTGATGCATCTGAGCACCAGTGACTTTGGCTGGAGACCAAATTCAACATAGACCAAGCACAAATGTGTGCCCAGGCTGGTGTCAGGTTAGCCAGAGCACATAACAATAGATTTATACCTGAGCCAGAACAATGTCTGCTGGAACAAAGGGCTCTCAGTATTTTAAAAGCTTTAACTTTCAAGCTAAATCAGCTCATGTTACTGGCTTAACTCTCTCCTCCTTTTTTTTTTCTTTCCTTTTCATTTTGTGCTTCCCAGGCTTTGCACAAAAGTCCTGTATTTTATGCTGCACACAGAAAGCAGCCTGATCTCTGCCAAGGATTGGTGGGTAAGGAAACTCCTTTGTATAAATATCTAAGTATTCTTACACAAGACAACATTTTGCATGGAAGTTTGAATGCATAAAACTTGGCATGGAAATAGAAGGTATCCATCTCCTATCTCCACTTGGCACAGTGTGGATGAAGCAATAATTTACTGGCATAGGCTCAGTAAATAAGCTGGCAAGCTTTGAGGTGGGATTTGAGGCATGAGAGGTGTCTCCACAAGCTGAAATCACCATTGTGTGTTGCTTCTGCCCCTGCTAATAGGAAGTGTTCCTGTACTCTTACTGGTCTGTGGTGTTGCTGCTTGACAATTGAACAGAAACCACAGAAGGGCTTTATATTTGTACCTAATGCTCAGCGTGTGTTCTCTTCTTAGCCTTGCTGTTAGAAAAATAATTTTATGCCTGTGTTGTCTAAAATAAAAGACTATATTGCCATCTGAAAAACAGGTAGAGGTGGGATGGGACTAAATTAGTTTTTAAGTGCTTTATGTCCTTAAAACCAAAGTTTGCTAAGTACAGTCTTGCATGTGAGATCCACTGGAAATTATTTTCCTTTCTGAAAAGCTAATGTTTTCAAAGAAAAATGGAAAAGTTTTTTTTTTTTTTAATAGTGTGCCTTTATAGAGCACAGAAAAAAAACCCATGCAATGTCAGTAAAACACAGAATGTTTCCATTGACAGTTATTGCTTGCTAAATTTCTTATTTAACCAAACAGTACCCAAATGAAAAGATCATGAGAGAGCAATTATAAACCAATCACAGTTTGGTTAAGTAAAGAACATGCCTGGATCATCTAATTTTGTGTGTATGATTTGTTAGAATTGTAAAGACATCAGCACAACAGCTCTTCTGCTGGGATCTTGGTGGTGCTGCTGAACTTGGCTGAGAGCTCTCACTTTTCAGCCAAGTGCATGTGTCCGTTTGTCTTGGCGCAGAGAACTGCTGGTTCCTGGCGGCCCTGGAAGCCCTGACATTCCACCAGGACATCTTGGCTGCAGTTGTGCCACAGAACCAGAGCTTTGAGAGGAAATACGCGGGCATTTTCCACTTCCGGGTACAGCTGCTCCCCCAGATTGCAGGAGCTCCTCAGATATCTCTGCTGTGTTTTGTGTCACACCCTTGGAGAATTTGTATATGTGGTTCCCTTTGGCCAGGGGCAAGTGGCCAGAGGGTATCCCAGGCTGGAGAGGAGCCCATCATCCCTCCCACAAAGTAGCACAGGCAGTGAATCAACTGCAAGCCACTGAGGAAACACCTCTGCTTGGCTGCTCTCTCCAGCTGTGTCCTACCCATATTTTAATGCCAACAAAACCCTTTCTCAAGAGTGGCAACAGTCAGCAGGACCTGAGCACATCAGCTCCAATCTTCTACCCCTTTGCCCACCTCTGTGTACAGCTCTGCTACCTTGCAGTTAGGAATTCCTTCCCCAGAAGTCCACCTGTGGCTAATTTCCCTGCTGACTCGTTTTACACCTGATAGATGCTTTGTTTACTCCTCTGGCTGAGTGGGGCTGAGGAACTGGCTCTGTGGGTGAGTCAGCACGTCCCACTGACCCACAGCAGCCTGCTCTGTACCCACAGCTAGGCTATCTTGCCTTTCCTGTTGTTTCAAGGGGAGGTCCCTTCCAAGGGAAACATCAGCTCATTCCTTTCCCCTGACAGTTCTGGCACTTCGGGGAATGGATTGACGTGGTGGTTGATGATCTCCTGCCGGTGACTGAGGCCGGGGAGCTGCTCTTTGTTTCCTCAGTCTATAAGAATGTGTTTTGGGGAGCCCTTCTGGAGAAGGCATATGCTAAGTAAGTGACTCATTTCAAGTTATGCAAATAGTCTCTCTGAAATATGTTGGTTGGTGCCTACGCAGTTTGTTCTTGTTTATAAATGCATCTCCTAGGCCTTGCTACATTTGGAGTGTAGTAGATGGCTCTCATCTATCTATTATTACACATAAAAGCTGCCATTGCGGTAGCTGTTATCAAACCAGGCCCTTGAGTTTAAATCCAAGGGTTTAGGTGAGAAAACAAGCCTATTGTGGGGGGTTGGTCCTCTGAGTGTTATCATTGTTTGCAGTGTATTGGCTGATCCCTTCCTTGTAAATACCACAGAGGAGTGGAACACCATAGATAGACATTTTCGAATGTGAATGATTTCCAAAGCCTCCTTTAATGTATTATCAATGTGAGAAACCTCCAAGGATTTTCATTTTGGAGGTCTGCTGAAGCACTGCACTTTGCTTTGGCAGTTGTTTTTGCTCTCAGGTCCTTGAAGCTGAGGCATGTCACAAGGCATGGTGAGAGCAGGGGCTTCCCTCCAGGGTGTTTTGCCTACAGTGGTAGTATCAGCACAAAGAAGAAAGCAGCATGGCCTAACTGATGGAGTTTGTTAATATTTGGCTGAAATAATCTTTGCAGAGCAGGGAAAAATGCTCTAGTTAACATTGAGAGAAAGATCACCCAAAGGTGAGAATGTTCAGGTATTTTCATTTGGTGTTAGTGTTATAATGAAAAGACTGGGCCAAGTTGCACTGGAGTGATAAAGAAAATCAGATTAGAGACTGAGCTCTCAGGACAGTGTCTCTCAAGGCACTATATCTTAGCTACAGCTCAGAGCCTGGTGATAAATTCAGGCAACATTCTCTGAGGCAGAGTTATCAAAGAATCGTGACGGGCATGTTCTCATTACAGTGCAGTCAGGGATGACAGCTAGTGAAGAGTCCCTTTCAGACTATGGCCAATCTTGGAGGCAATTTTGTAGATTCTTCTCTTCCCAAATGCCAAAAATTCCCTTAAAATGAAACATGAGTTACAGCCTTCCTTTTGCTTTTTGCACACTTTTTAAAAAATATTTTCGTTGGCAACCTGTTCTCAACCTGTCATCTGTGATGATAACCCAGAGAATATATTGATGTCTTTTTTTGCTAGACTCTATGGCTCCTATGAAGATCTGCAGATTGGGCAAGTTTCAGAAGCCTTGGTGGATTTCACAGGGGGTGTCAATACAAGGATCAAGCTTGCAGAAGCTCCTCCTGATCTGTGGGATATACTGACAAGAGCCACCTACAGCAGATCTCTCATGGGCTGTCAGACACACTTAGGGGTGAGGCTTGGAGTGACATCAAATGGCTTTACAGCCAAAAACCTTTCCAGACCCCTTTCCCTCTGCTCAGCTGGTCATTGTGACTCAAAATGTATCAAATCTGCCCTATGTGGCTTTCTGTAGAAGTCATATTCTTCATGTTAAACTTTGCTCATGAATTGATTCCATGATGCTCTCAGCTCCCTGTTGTTATGTTTAGGAGCTGGTTTATCTATCAAAGAAATTCTATTAAATAGGGACCTACTGCATTTTCCCCTTTGTGTTAAATAAATTTTCCATTTTTACAGGTGGTGCAGTGAGACACATATGGAATAAAGTTATAGCTAAGGTAGAGACATTGGTCATTCAGAACATGAATTGAAGTCTTGGCTTCCAAGCTTTAGGCTACCACCTCAGCTGCTGGGAAACTGTTTTGCTGAAAATCAAAACCTAACCTCCTGGACTTCCTTAAAGTGACATGGTGTCTAGCTGAAGACCCACAATTTAGGAAGGGCCATTAACAATCAACCTTCCAATTCCAAGCATACTGAAAATCTGGCTCTTAGGAGGTTCCATTTTATTTATTTATTTTCAGTTCTCCTGTTACTTTGAAAGTCATTGCTTACGGGTCTCTGGCATTGGTATAAGTATGCTGTATGAGTAAGGATAAAATAAAATGTTTCTTTTCTTTCTGTTTCTTGTATACAGACAACAAAGGTCCTGAAGAATGGGCTTGTTGCTGGCCATGCCTACACAGTAACTGGTATTAGAAAGGTAAGACCAGCCCAAATGTCCTGGGCCCAGGTTCATTTGGATATTAGCAATTTTTATTGCATTCAAGCATTGACCAGAGCAACTATAATATCTCCTCTCCAATACTCTTTCTAGGCTACAAGAGACTGTGGGCTTTGTTAAGATTGACATTTTAAGTGTGTCCATTTTAATTTGGAGGCCTTGATGTAAAGGACAGTTGTTATAGATCAGTGTATCTCTAAGGGTGGGAATGATTCATAGGGCTCTGCTGACACCATCACCTAGAAATGCATCTCAGCTGTTAAGAATGAAAGGCTTGCCTTTGGGGCTGCTGGGAGGATGTGCTGAAACTTGGGCATGTGCTTTTTACTTGGGGTAAAAAGTCTTCCTCTGAAGCCAGTGGAGAGGCCATAGAGAAGTAAGGATGTAGAGGCCAAAATATGAGAAACTGCAGATAGAAATATGAGTCAGGGGTGTGGAGTAAGGGAACTGACCTGTGCTCCTGTGCAGACAGTGCAGGGGGACCCCACTAATCTGCAGAAGTACTGTTGGAGTCCCCTTAGCATATTTGTCCAGAGGTAAGGGACTTGAAATAATACATCCCAAAGAGTAGGAGCTTCTTCCTCCTGAATTGGTGGATGACTGTCTTGTCCAGCCTCAAGAGGAGGTTGACAAGGATGGCAAAGACTGTGTGGGGCTTTGGACATCTTGGTGAAAGCATGTTCAGTGCCTGTAGCAAGAGATACTAGGAAGGGCAGAAGAGATGAGCTGGGTGAGGCACATCTGTGTCTCCCACAGGAGGAGTTTATGTGTGGAGTTTTTCAACAACGTGTCTGTCAGTCTGGCTCTTCTGATGAGATGAAGAGCCAGGCAACCTTAAGGGATTGACCAAGCATGTGGAAACAGTGTGAAGTCAGCTGTTCTGCAGGGTGCTGTCAGCAAAGCCCCAAATTGGGGCTCTCCTTCCACCACTTCAGGAAGCATTAATCTGTGTGGACACCCATGGGGGCTGCATTGTGCTGTGCCATTGCACTGGGGTAGGACTTGGTTTTCACACAAGTACAAAATGAGCAGATGCTGGAAAGGAAGAGGAATTTACAGTCAAGCCTTTAGATTAGGAATCTGTCATGTCTCTGGTTTCAGTTTAGAATGTAAGATGAAGCACATTAATCTCTTTGTTGCTGGCATTTAGAGTTGCATGTTCAAAGATTTTTATCATCATACTTGCTGGCATCTATGAGAACAAGCAAAATTGTTGTGAATATCTGACATAGTACAATGATATAAACCAGATGAGAACTGCTGAGACCTTGGTAAGCACAATGTTACTGTTTTCTGCAGGTGACCTGTCAAGATGGACCAGAAAACCTAGTGAGACTGAGAAATCCATGGGGAAAAATTGAGTGGAAAGGAGACTGGAGTGACAGGTGAGTTTACAAAAGGAAAGGTGTGACACTGAGCAAAGGAAAGGTTTCTTGGAGGAAAGATGCTGCCATCTTCAGGCATGAATTAATGTTGAGGGCAGCAGTAAGATAACACTTGCACAGACCTTCTGGTGTCAAAGCAATGATTCCATAGATTTATATGTCTCCAACAGACAGTGCTGCTGTAGCTGGCCTCACTTCACACATGCAGCCTCAATCAGATCAGTTCTACTTCTCATTTCACTAATGCCAGAGGAAACATAATATGAGCATGAGATGCTGTCCACCTTGCTGTGATGTGGAGAGCATGCAAAGGGACACATAGCTGTGCAGGAGGCTCTAAAAAACCCCCATCTTTCAGGACATAGTTTTTTATCGTGGGAGAGCCCTGGAAAAATCTTCCACAGGCTGCAAGGTGTTAGAATTGGATAAATAGGAAGGAGTTCTCTGTCCTGGCTGCTCAGGTAAATACAGCTGGGCATGAGATCAGAGGAGGTAGTGAGGTAAATGGGCTCCATATTTGCACCTACCTGATTTTTTTTTTCTTTTAATTTGGACCCATGAAAGACAGTGCTTTGCATTCTAGACCATGGGCTACTGTAAAGTTGTGTCCTGTTCCTCTTTGAAGTGGAGCATGTGTCTTGTTCCAAGCTTCACTTCATTTCCTGCACAGGCTGTTTGCTGAGGCTCAGGGCATAGAAAGGAGGGAAGAGTAGAGAGGTCATTGGGAATGTGAATGGCTTTCACCTTGTCTGCAGAGCAGTAACTTCTCTGATGCATGTCTGTCACATAATGACAACACACCAGCTGTTCTGTTGAAGAGCATAATGAGCAACATACTGCAGGCCTGCCTTTGAAATGACTCCCAGCTGCCTCTTGTGCTGTCCTAGTCATTCATTCATTATGCCAAACACTCTTCCTATTATGTCTCCTTTAACAGAAAATTAACCAACAAAGCGGGTCTAGATTTTTATATTTTAAGTACTTGGAAGCTGTGTGTTCAAGTGAAGGGAGTGGCTGATGGAAATGGAACATTTTTGGCTTTTACTGCAGAAAACTGGACCCATTTAGCTACATCTCATGGGACCCAGTGTGGTCGTGGAGAGTCTCATGTGGCTGAAGGCATAGTGGGGGATAAGCATGGAGATATGTAAAAACAGGGATTTGGCCTCTTTTTATAGAGGAAGGTCATGTCCTCTGCCTTGAATCTGTGGCCACATTTGGTTAGTGGCCTCATGTTTTTCCCCTTAGCTCTTACAAGTGGGAGCTGCTGAGCCCGAAGGAGAAGATTTTACTGAGGAAAAAGAAGGATGATGGAGAGTTCTGGTAATGGCACAGTCTTGCTTCTCCCCTCTCTGCCAGCAGCCCTGGGGCTGCACCTGGAGCTGCACATTGCCACTTAGGCCAAGGCTTAGGTGGTGAGCTTTAGTCCGTGCTCCTCTCTGCTTGATGCTGTGAGAAGCAGTGGCTGTGCTGACACGGAATGCACTGCTCTTCATGCAGGAGTGAGGGAGAAGCCGGGCATTGCTAGGTCACCTGGGGCTGATGGAGATAAAGGGCAGCCCCAGGAGCTTTTGTCCTGCCTTTTTTGTTGTTTTCTTTCTTTCCTTCGGGAAGCTCCTGTTTGCCGGTTTGTCTGCGGTTTCTCCACAGCTTTTACCACGAGGTGGCAATGTTGCCGCCCCTGTAATTTCATTGTGCTCCCTTTGCTGGCGAAATTATTTCATTCTCTGTTTCTCCTATCCTTTGCTGAAGTTTTAGTCGTGCATTCGCTACTCCTAGAGGCTGCTGTGGAAGCAGACGCTCTCTTCTTTACTGCCTAATAAAATATGAGCATTACCATATGTAACACAGAATGGTGTGGCTCCGAAGTTCCCCGCTCCCTTTTCTTTCCATTTTATGAGCCATATGGACTAAACTAAACTGCTGACAAGATGTCTCTTGGCACTCTTTTCCCAGGATGTCTCTGCGAGATTTTAAGATTCATTTTGTAGATCTGGTGATCTGTAAATTAACTCCAGACCTGATGAGCCAGGAAGATGGGAAAAAGTGGATGTACTCCTTGAAGAGTGGGAGATGGGTTAAAGGAAGTACAGCAGGAGGAAGTCTGGGATTCTATAACGGTGAGGGGTTCTCTTTTGGATAACTCTGGCTTTTGGATGCTCTGCTGACTCAGTTGCCAGCTCCTTATAACCTCTTAACATAAAATTGATGACAGAAGCATGCACTTCCTGTTTATGCCTCCACACAAACATCAGAAATTAGCAGCTGAAGGACTTTGACTGGCTTCTGCTATCACAGAAGATGCACTGCTTGCAAACATAGGGCAGTGGGCTGATTATAGCATGAAATAAGCTTTAGGATCCCAGGATCAATTGCCAGCACTGATCTGCTCTAGGGCATTAAACTTGTCTCTTAAAATTTGCATCCTCAGCACCTCCAGGCAGTGTGTTTTAAGTAAAGTGAATAAAATAGTGAGAGGCTCAGCTCTTCTGGAAGCAGAGCAGGTGGAGTCTAAAGTCAGCTAGCCTATACACCAGGGGTGAGAGAGGAATGGTGATACATTTATAAACAAAATGAGCTCTTAGTTGCATGTAAGCAGAAGTGTAGTTCCTTGTTCATGGGTCTTTCTCCTGTCTTAGACAGTAGTTGCACTGCTAAACTTGTAAGCTGCACCTTAAAATCAAATTCCTGTGGGGTGTGGAGATCCAGGCAACCTGTGACCTATTCCGTCCAGTGCCAGGCATCATGTGGGAGGCTGGCAATCAATTTTGTGATGGAAAATGACATCAAAATGTTTTTCTTGTTTTACTTAGGCAACTTTTGGATGAACCCTCAGTACTGGCTGAATGTGCTGCCAGTTGAAGACAGCAAGAAAAGCCCAAGCACGTGCAGTGTGGTCATATCCCTCATGCAGAAACACAGCACCAAACACCGGAACCGAGCCCCTCACCTTTTCATTGGATTCTCACTCTATAAGGTGCAAAGAATTCCTTTGCTTTTCTTGCTCTCACCAAACAGGAGAATTTCCAGCCCCTGTAGATCATAGTGCTCTGCAGGCCAAGAGTTTTTGTGGCGTGCAGGGTGATCTCTGCTCTTTCCTCCTGCCTGTGCCCAGTCTCCTCACACATCAGGGCTAGGTTCCCTGGGGCTCTGTGCCCTGCTTGCTGCCTCTCCAGCATGCTGTGTGTCACCCTGCAGAGCAGTGAGAAGTGCCTTTTGCTTCAAAGCACATTGGGATTTATTTTGCTGCCTCTGAGGGTATGTGCAATAGCTGGAAGAGGGTGCCAGGAGTCCCCTTACTTTGGGGTAGGAAGAGCTCTGCCTCAGGTTATTTCCAACCATGGTAAAATTGTGCCTAAAAATTGTTCCTAGTATGATGTGGCAGCTGCTCATGTGTGCATACTGCTAGCTCCCCATGTGCCCACAGGTGAGTGGATATCACCAGGAGTGAGAGTTTCCTACCTTTAATTCTCTGCTTATCTGAGTACCTTGAGGGCCATTCTTCTCCCTTGAACAGAGCCACAGGTCTTGTTGCTGCTGTAAGCTTGCACAGTTACAGAGAGGTGACCGTGGGGAGGGGTTTTGGGTGGAGGGGCTGAGGTTTCTGAAGGCAGAGACCCCATATAGATGTTTGTAGCTGCTCTGCTTCCCAGGAATGGCTTGGCTGTGTTTGGTGAGGCACAGAGGTCCTGACTGACAGATGCTGTTTCTTTTCTTCCTGCAGGTGGGCCTACAGGTGAGTCCCTTGTCACCACTGCTGGCTGTTGTCTGGGGGACCTGGGCTGGCACAGCTGTTAAGACAATGCTGAATGTGGTGTGTTTGCCCTTGTTCCTGGGCTGACAGCGAGTGCCAGTACTGGAATTCAGTGAGGCACAGCAAGGCAGAACCATCCTCTGACTCTACTGAAAAGCAGCCGTATCAGGAGAGCTCATTGGCCTTGAGAGTGGGCATTGGTGTTTTGGGAGTCAGAGCTGCCTTTCTGCTGCCTTCCAGTCCTGGCATGAGGTGGGAAAAGAGCCTGTGCCCCATGGGAGTCAAAGATCTCCTGGGGAGCTCATGTTCCTGGCTGGCTGATGGTACAGGTGTTTTCAGCTTCTTAAGGTCAGCTGCATTTCTAGCATTTTCTTTATCCAAGAGCCTTTGGGACCTGAGAAAGAGCCCTGGAATTTAAATCCTGATTAAGTCCCGATTTTGGCCCTGACCTCAGAGGGCTATTTAAAACTGGGAAAGATTTTCATATTGTCTTTAAAGGGCATATCTTCCACTCTGTTACTGCTCAAATGAGAGTACACCTCTTAAATGAGAACTTGGGCTGGCAAAGAACTAGTTTGGGTACATTATATGGGCAGCACAATTGTGTTCTTAGTTATTGTAGACCCAGCATGGTAACCATGAGGTAAGATGCCACTCCTTCCTGACTTAAATATCTTGGGGACTATCAGGGTTACCTTCAAGGTAAACTTTCTGGCAGAGGAGGTCTGAGTGTGGCCCCAGGACAGTGCTCTGCCACACCTGAGTGGGAATGGTGGCAGCCAGGACTTCAATTTCAGGTTTGTAGTGGTTGCCAAGATCAATACAGAGAGATGGCAAGCTGAGAGCATCTGAGGTATTGGAACTGCTGTCAAGAGAGTATTGACTGGAATATAAAAACTTTGAATTTAACATAAGGGGCATGAGGAGGAGTAACCCTGAACCCTTCATAAGAAAGATTGCCCTATTAGTAAGAAAAATACTGGCAAAGGAAGAGGAATGGCATCTCCCCATGAGGCTGCAGAGTAAAATGGTTAACTGTTTTGAGGAGCAGCCAAGATCAGAAGGTGACAGTAGTTTTAGCTAGCAGGGTTATTTATTGGGCTTGTGTACTGGGCACTCAGTGGCATTAAAATTAGTTTCATGTTGCCTGCATCAACACTTTATCCATCATCCTGTGGCAGAAAAGGGCCTGCAGAGCAAAGAGTGCCAGACAGATCAAGGACACTTGCATGAAGTCAGGATGAGGGCTTAGGTTGCTCATGCAGTATGCTCAGACCACAGGTGTTCTAAAAAATCCTCTGCTACCAGATCCCTTGTGCAAAGGACGAGCTGGGCACAAAGTGTGTGGTCCCTGTGGGAGAAGAGGTGTTCTGGCTAGTGAAGGGCAGTCTCTAGAGCAGTTCCTGCCTGCAGCCATTTTGGCCCATGTGGCAAAGACTTTTGCAGAAGCCACACTGACAGGAACAGCTTCTCGTCCCCAGTTCTTGCTGCTGTTCCTTACAGAGTAGTGTGAGGGTTTTTTGTAAGTTGCAGGAAGCCCAGTCTTTTGCCATATTAGTATTGGGCAAGTGTGACATTCACATTCTCTGAAAAAATTTCTTCACCCAGGATTTTTCTCCTGGGAAGCTGAGAGGCCTCAGAGAAAAGGAAAATAATTCTTGTCTCATTTGCTTCTCCTGTGTTGTGCTCCTTTGGAATGTGTTTGGAGATTGTTTACCCACAGGTGATTGTTTCATTGGACTCTGATGTGAGTTGTTTTAACTCTCTAGCCAATTGGGGCCAAGCTGTGTCAACACTCTGGAAAGAGTCATGAGTTTTTATTATTATCTTTTTAACATTGAGTAAGTATCTTTTCTGTATTCTTTAGTGTAGTATAGTATTCTTTAATATGATATAGTACCATAAAGTAATAAATTAGCCTTCTGAGAACATGGAGTCTGATGCACCATTCCTGCCTTGGTCGGGGCATTCCCTGTGAATACAATAGGCAAGGGTGCTGCATAGTGAGAACCACCATGACCTGGGAAGAGACTGAGTCCTCTGGGCTCTGCTACCTGCTTGTGCTGTAAAACAGGCTGAGATGTGAAGGCAGGCTGGCTGTGCTCTGCCTGTGAGTCTTCCACACCTTTTGTCCACGTGTTCAGCTGCAGCAGAACACGCTTCTCTTACCTTTCTTCCCTGAGCAGTACCAGGAGAGCAACAGAAAGCTGCCCCCAGGTTTCTTCACCCGGCATCAGCCTGTGAACAAGCACCAGGTTTTCCTTGATGAGCGGGAAGTGACTCATGACTTCCATCTGGAGCCTTGTGTCTACATCATTGTCCCCTCCACCCTGGAGCCTCAGCAGGAGTCTGAGTTCATCCTGCGTGTCTTCTCCAGGAAGCACGTCCTTCGGTGAGATGCTGCAGCACCTAATTCCTTGGGAAAGTCTGGTCTTTCTACTCTAATGGGGGCAGCATAAAGACTTAACTCTGCAAAAAGCAGCATAGTCTCTTTCAGAGAAGCTGGCTCTGGATTTTTCCTGCCATAGAATTTTTGGTGGTTGAAACACTGGTTTTGGCCTTATCCTTTCAAAAAAGGCTGAGATAGGCCCACACAATCCTTGCAGCATGGACATGTTTGAGACTGTGAGAATGATAAGAGCTCTTTAGGTTTTCAGCTCCATTAGTTTGCCAGGAACTCCCTGCTGGCAGTGCTAGGATGGTTGGTTGTACAGAAATGGGTGCTTTGGATACTTCAGATGCCAGCAGCTTTTGGGGTCCTCTGTGGATACGAGGCCTTGCCTTAGTGCAGCTGTAACACCAGAGAATAAAACACATGGCAAGAGCAGGTTGGGGCCCCATCCAGGGAGGAGGAATGACACCTGTGCTGAGACAAACACACAACTCTGAGATCTGTCCTTAATGTGTCTGCTTTTTTGCATCTCCAGGGAAATGGGTGGGAACACGAGCTTCACCCTCTCTAAGGTGAGTGGGTGTGTGGGGAGTGGGGGCTCTGTGGTTCAATCTGCAGCTCTGAATGTTGGGGTTTTAGTGTTGCTCTGCCCTAGAGGAGAGGCTGAGTGAGAATGTCAGTGCTTGTGTTGCAGCACTTGAAAGCACAGCTTGGGTTTACAGACAGAATCCTTTGGATCAAGGGGACAGATGCAGTCGAATGTGGGGGACAGGCAAAACTTTAGACAGCTTAGTTGCCCTTTTTGCAGACATCTTTTAATGACACCATTTTGCTTGCTCTAAAGTCTTTCCTGCTCATGGCTTTTTGGAGACTCATGGTCCATTCTTGCACTTCTCCCCATCCCTTTCAGGCCTTAAACATTTTGAGGACATGATGGGACCTTAGCTCTACTATTCCCATGCAATGGCCTAAAGGTTATTTTCAAAAGAACTGGTCTCAGTAACAGTGCATGCACATCTGCACATCTTGTGCTAGGAAATTTATGGCATAGTCTGTTCCCCTGGCATAACCAGGGCCTTTCCTGCCTTCATCTCCTCTGTTGGGCTGTATAAAGAGAACAGAGACTCTTCTCTCACAGAGTGAGCCCCATGCTTTGCACAGCTTGGGGTGGGGTGAGAGGAATCTTTCTCCCCACTAAATGTTATCTGAGTATTTCTCTCCAAGAAATAGCAGTTTTGTGATGTAGGGAGGTATCTTAGCAGTGGGCTGTATTAATGATGTAACACTGATTGCAGAGGTGGGCAGAGGGTGGAAGGGGCAGGGAATGGAATGCCATGCTGGGAAAGCATCTTTAATAATTTGGTTGACAATATTTTTCTTCTGCAAGTTAGTGATTTTTTTTTATACCTTCAAGGAAATTGTTGATAGGTATGAAGGCAAGATTTGGGAGGATTTCTTCACAAAGCATTTTGAACAGGTAAGTGCTTGCATGAGTAAACTCCTCCAGAGCTATTATGTAGCTCTGTGAAAGTAAAAGCATGTGGATGTGTGGGGAGCAGAGAGGGGGCTATGGAGAGGAGGTTGGACTCTGTGTACAGTGATGACTCCACACAGCAAATTTGCTTGTGAAGCTTAGCAATGTGATGACTTCTCTGCACAACAGGGTGTCAGTGCCTGGAGCTTAATGTGAGCGTGGCAGTATCAAGAGGCTCAAAAGGCATTAGGAAACTGATGGGCAGAAAGTCCATGAACAAATGCTAAAGGACTGAGCAGGGATGTACCCTCTGAGATCACTTTTCCACCAGGGAAACAGCAGAATGGACTACAGAAGCTGACCAGGCTCACATGCTCTCCCTCAACATGAATTCCTGTTGCCTGTATTGGGGACCAAGTGATGGGCTGTGTGGCTCCATCCTATCCTTGGGGAAAGCTGTCTCTTAGAGAACACCCCTGAAATATTGAACCTTGTCTCACACATACTTCATCACAGCTGGATGGCAACTAACCTGCTCTGAGATGTGAAATAGATATTGGGTATCCCATCATGTTTTCCCCCTAATTTTCCTAGTGAAATATGATCCTTACTGTGAAAGATTCTTTTTAGTGATTTCTCTGGCTTGATTTGGGATGGAGCTGAGCATCAACCACTGACTGTGGTGAGGGATGTAAATGTTTCACCTTTCAGAAAAGGTCACTGTGTTTATTTAGCATCATACCCTGCGTTTGGCAAACACAATTTCACAAAAACAGATTTGGACTTTTAATAGGAGTATCTTGAGGGAAGCTGTTACTAAAAACAAGGAATGCTTTCACTTTTTGCCCCTTGTTTAAGATTTTGAGAATGGTGTGGCTTTGATGTGCTAGAAATTGCCATATACTGTGAGGTGCTGGTCCTTTGCTGTCAGGATGTCCAAGTACACACAGAGCACCTACTGCCATTTCTGAAGGCTTTGCCCTGGCATCTGTCAATGATCTGAAAGCAGGCTTTTATTTTTGAAGAGTGACATTTAAAAAATCCTCCAAGCAAACGATTGTCACAGCCTTTAAAAGATTTATGAACTTTAGTATGACAAGGGGGAGGGGGAGTCTCTGCTTTGAAAAGTTTGGGGAGAAGTATTCCAAAGTTTCAGGTTGTTTGTTTGTTTGTTTGTTTATAAAAGATAAAATGGGAATGTTTGAAGCCGATCTCTTGACAGTGTGCTTGATGGGACAGATGGCACCAGGGCTGAAAGGCCTGCATCCTCACTCAGTGGAAATCTGTACTACTGCACTGATCTGTGTGGAGCCCTGAGAACTTAGCCCAGAGCACACTGCAGCTCCTGCAGGCTCAGGATCTTGTCATATTCAAAGGGAGTCTTTTCTATCGATTTTCACAGTGGCTGGAGTGGGGCCAGAAAAGCAGAGAATGAAGATGGGGCATGCTGGGAAAACAAAGAGGGAGAAAAGTGATTTACTACTTAGGAAAAAAAACAAAAAACTAAAATTCTCTTCCATATCACAGAATCCTGAAATAAATGCTGTTCAGCTCCAGAGGATCTTGAATAATATATCTTGGAGAAGTAAGTGCTGAGAAATAATGTTTCTGTAAAATAAGCTCTCTCAGAGAAAAGCCTCAGCTGTTGTATCTATTGCTTGAATTCTGGGAAGAGAAACTGGCTTCAATCTGACTGAACTGACTTTTCTGATGCCATGTTAGATTTCCAGAGCAAAAGGATTTGCTGAGGTGTGAATCAATATGGCAGAAATGTTATAAGCAGAGCTAATCTAGTTTGAATTTCAACAACTGAAATAATGAGGGAGGAGAGCAAGCATGGATGCAGATTTTTAATTTGGCCTCCAAACCCAGCTTGACCTCAGCTTTGATTCTGAAACTGTATCTCATCTCAGCCTGTGCCACTGCTGAGTCTCAGCAGCACCAAAGTAGAAGATGTGGAAATCCTGGTCTGTAGGAGTTGGTGTGGTGGAGGAGAGTCTTGCCTTTACTTTCATGTGCTTGGTGCATGCATAGGGCTGCCCCTTGCTCTGTGTTTGGGGGACAGGATGAGGTGCAGGTGGCCTCTGGAACCCATGCCTGTGAGAGCCAGGTGAGCCCTGAGCTGGTCCCTCTCACGTGTAGCATCACTCTGCTGGGGGCAGCCCAAAGCACTCCACAGGTTTGTAATTTGGGAACAAATAACACTACCTGGGCAGCAGTGAGGCATTGCAGTGGCTGTTCTCTCTGGACAATGACAATGAAATTACACATATAATGATGAATCCAGATTTTTTTCCTGGTTTCTTCACTGGTAACAATCAATATGCAACATAGAAAATGCTCTGTCCAGCCATTACAGGCAACAAAGAAGATGATCCAAAGAGTGATGTGATGCCTTTTTCACTTAAACTGAATTTGATATTACTCTCTTTTCTGCAAAAGATATCTTGGGCAAAGATAGTTCTTCTGTCTTTGTAAACTGACCCACCAGGCACTGTCTTATCTGTGAGAAAGCAATGTTGAACAGGGAATCTTTACTTTTAATAAATTATTGATTTTAAGAATCATTTTCAAATCTTTACAGTACTTGGTTCATATTTACTAAACAGGGCTATTACAATTTTAAAATTATTAAAGCATCCTGACTTCCTGCAGAGAAGGGATTGGTGAGTTATGATTCTATCCCTTACTCAGTGGAAGGGGCAGACCAACTGTAATCATGATTTTCAGTGAGATTAGAGCCTATTTCTGTTATTCTTCATGTAAGTTATATATGAACCAGGAATGCTAAGCTTTGAGGCAGCATCATGTTTTCAGCAGTGCCTGTACTTTTAATTATATTAACAGAGCTGGCAGCGTGTCTGTGAAAGAGAGGGAGAGAGAGATGCTTAGTACAAGGGTTTCAATTAATCTGCAGTGCTGTTCCCCAAAGCTCTTCAGGTCAAGTGACTTTGCTCAAGGTCATGCAGTAAATTCTGTTTGGGATTAGAGCTTTGGATGTCCTTTTCCTTCCATTTTCTCTAATAGCTGGAGATAGTGTACCATATTTCATTCTATATTACATGCCTGCAGGGAGCTCATATTGGATTTTCTGAGACTAGTAGAATCCATCCTGTTGCCTCATATTTTTATCATCATAAATGATACATCTTCTCAAGTGGGTGTAAAGTTTCACAAAGGCTTTGGGGCCTGAGCCCTCTCAGGTAAGGGGGGATTTTGTGAGTCCATTTTTCTGAGAGATGTCCAATGACTCCCCAAACCGATTTTTTTTTTTTTTCTCTCCAGATTTCCAGAGTTTTCACCTGAATTTCAGTCTGGATTCTTGCCAGGGAATCTTGGCACTCCTGGATGTATCCTTGCCATGAGTGATACTTCTGACTCATATAATACTTTACCAGAGCATTATTTCTTAGGCCAGACTGGCTGTTACTGTGATTTCTTTACCACCAGGACATGGCCCTGCTTATTGAACTTCTCACCCTCCATAATAACAGTTCAGCTGTGACAGAATGGAGCTGCTTTGGGAAAGGGTTGATTCCTGCTGCTTCTAAAATCAGCAGCCAGGTTTCCTTTGACTTTAGTGGGATGAGGATCAAGTCTCTAAATAGGCACATGGGCTAAGAAATCATTATTCTCATATTATAATTGCATGGGTGTTATAGTGGCTGCAATTTTTTGGGTTGTTTGGGGTTTTGGTTGTTGGGGTTTTTGGGTTGTTTGTCTTTTTTTTTTTCTTTTTTCATTTTTTAATATATGTAATGGGTGCTTTCTAATGTTTGAGATGTTTTGACCTTAATGCTCCCACTAAGCTGAATGCCACTGGCACACTGAGTATCCAGGAATTCAGAGTCCTGTGGAAGAGGCTGCTTTTCTATTTGGTATGACAGTAATTTCTATGCCCCCTTTCAATATTTCCCTGCTCACAATCCCTTTGGTGTCTCCTGCTGGGTTTTGGGTGGTTTGGTTTGTTTACAAGTACTCCCTCACCGCACAGGAAGTTTTCCAGAAGAGAGACACCAAGAGATCAGGAAAGCTTGACCTTGTGGAACTGCACGCAGCTGTACGGGAGACAGGTGAGCCCACAGCATATTTTGGCAAGTCTCATCTTCTTGCTGAAGAAAAAGCACAGGGCTGGGAAACATCTTGATAACTGTGTGTAGAGCTCAGGAGGAGTGGAAAACATTATAGTTTGCATGGCCTTGGCTATGTCATCTTCCTTCTTTAGCTGGGTCAACACGTCTGAAAATTATTTTGCCATGTGACAGGCTGCCCACTCTTTTCTCAGTGTGGTCTCACACTGAGAGTTGTCTGAAACAGAAGTGTCTGCCTATTTCAGATCCAATTTTTAAATCCCTTCCTGTGTGTTGCTAATTGAGTTTTAAAAGATTGTTTGGGGTTGTGGGGATGCAGGAGGCCAGATCTAGCTCCTATTAAATTGCTGCTTCTGCTGAAAATGACAGCTCAGGGACCAAAACTGGAAGTGTGAGACTTGCAGGGAGGCTAGATTGTTGCTAGACTTCACTAATGCAGTGTCTGAGGCTTGATCCAGAAATGGAAGATGATCCATATGGGTCCAAATACTGGACTGAGCTCTGCTGCTATTACTGTGCGTTGTGTGGGGGCTGGAGCTCAGTCTTGTAGCTTCCTTTGCATGTTTACACCTTAAATATCATTCCTCTTTTTGGTGCATGTTCACCCAGTTCATCTGAGTCAGTGAAAGCACAGTGAGAAACCTGGGCAGACCTCTGCTAAAGCAAACTAAAATCCCAGGCCATGAATAGAGAATGCTTTTGTTCCTTGCAAATGCTGCTGCTGCTTGACATTGGGATTGATGCTTTCTGTATGAGCTTCCTCTGGATTTTCTTTTTCATCTCCTTTCCTACCCTCTTGGGAATATTGCTCTTAAACCCAGCTGCTGCTATTACCCTCATATCCCATGAGCAAAAGAGGCCTATTTCTATTTTATTTCAACTCTGCAAGGACTGTAAGTATAGGGGAGCAGACCCGAACCATTTCAAATTTGGATGAGATATCTTCATGTAGAGATCTCATTTGGGCTGGCTAATATTTGATTATCTTAGGCCAGGCTTGAAAAACAAAGCTGTTGGAGAAGAGATGAAGACCATTCAGTTGTGCCATCTCATTCTGTGTTCCTTTTTTTCCCCCCCATTTTATGTAGGCATTTCACTCAGCAATGAAGTCTGTAATTTGATGGCAATCAGATATGGTGACCCTGAGTTACAGATCAGTTTTGAGAGCTTTGTTTGCTTCATGCTTCGAGTGGAGATCATGGGAGGTGAGGCTGGCGCTCCGTGTCTGGCCAGGCAAGCTGGGCTGCCAGCTGAGCCATGGCCCCTCTGATGCTGTTCCCACTGGCAGTGGCAAGGGGGAAAATTGCAGGACTGGATTTCTGAATAAAGCAAGAGTAATCAGTTTAAAGCGAGGGACAGATACAGAGGAAGCCAAGCTCTCTCTTTACCTCCCCAGCAGTCCCTTCCTACAGACATCCAAACTGTACACATCAGTGATTCAGCTCTCTGCACATTTGCACGGGCCTTCTGTAGGAAGAGGAAATTACAGACAAAAACTACTTGTTTTCCTTGAAAACACAACCTTGAAATACACCTTTTCCAGGAAGAAAAGAAAGCTTTGAAATATGTCTTTGGTGGACTGCAGTTTGATGATGAGAGAGCTGATACTCAGACCATGCTGCAGACACTTAGCACATGTCTCATAATTGTAGTGGGTAAGGTTGGGACCACCAGCATTTTGGAGTTTTACAGATGGATGAGCAGACAGTAACATGCCTGACTTTGTTCAGCTGCTCCCAGTGTTCCAGCCTTCAGGGATCTCCCAGGGACAGAACAGAGAGGCTCTGCTCTTGACAATAGCCTACAAACTCTGCCTTTGGGGTTTTTCCTGAGGCAGTGCCTTGGCTGTGGTGGTGTCTTGGCTGTCAAGTTAATGCTCCTCATTTGCTTCTTTTGCAGAGGCCTTTCGCAACTTAACCCAAGATGGCAAAGGGATTTACCTCCGGGAGTCTGAGGTAAAGCCCACCCCCTGACTGGCAGCTGAAGATCCCTTTGTTGCATGTGGCACTGCATGGTTTATTCTGTAGCCTTAGAAAAGGTATCCTTAACTGACCAGGGCAGGTTACAAACAAGGAGGTTCAGGCTTCTAAGTTTTCTGCTTTATTATGGCTTCTGTTTCTTCTGGAGGTAGAATATCTTCATTGCCCCATAGTCCAGTCTTGGTGTGAATATGGTAGGGCTTTCACATGGATGATGGATTATTTCAACCCCCTTTCCATATTATTTTCAGTGGATGATGATGACACTTTATTCCTGAAGCAGTGCTGTACAGGAGGAGACAACAAGACCTGTACCAGGATGAGGAAGGCTGCCTTGTTTCAACTTTTTACTTCATATGAAAAGGCTTCCTCAAGCAGACTTAACATGATAACCACAGACTTGGTGAACTGAAGTTTTACTGATTAATGTATTTATTTTGAGTCCTATTTCACTTCAGACAGCCCTACTGAGGAGAGACCATTGGATGCCAATTACCACAAGTGCGCAGTGTGACACCCTGGAGCGTGGTGGCTGAGTTGTTGGGGCCACCTACTTCATGCTGATGTAATGCTGCTGTTATAGGCACACATTGTGGCAGTGCCCAGAGGCTGTGCAGCTCTTGAATCTGTGAGGGAAAAGGCCCTGTCCTGAGTAACTTGTCACCTGATGGAGGGATCACAGCTCTGTAGCTGCTAGGCCCATGATAGAGAGCTGGAATCTGTGGGCTTCTGAGAAAGAAGGGGTGAAGACTCACACTCCTCCCTAGCCCTGACTTGGAAAGGTGATTTGCAAGTGTTCAAACCATCTCTTTTGCTTTCATAAATTGACATAGCTCTATTGAAATGGCCCTAATTTGATTTGACCAAATGATGAGCTGAGCCTCCAGTTGTTTGTTGTATGATGATTGTATTTATTTGATGATTGTATTTATTTCAGAAAGGCAGTGAGTTTTCTCTGCAGATTGAAAAGTACAGTACAGTGAAAAGTAAACTGATCCCATCTTAAGAGACTGACAGGGAATGAAGGTTCTCAGTAGGATGATACAGGAGCTGTCTGATAAAATATTTGGATATTTATTTTCTATAGGGTGAGCATGTGTGTGTGTACTTCTAAAGGATGCAGATAAATGTAGGCTGTAGTTAATTAAATAGTACAACCCAGGTGTGTGGCTGTGAGCAGTGTTAGAGAGCATGGAATAAGTGGGACTATTCACATCAAAATCCATGTGAGAGTTACTTGATGCATCTGTCTGTAGGATCCTTTTCCACTTTCTTACCATTGATTTATTTGGGCTGGAAATTTCCATGCTAAGTGACTGTTACAGGTTGCTGCTTTGATTTTTTTTTTCTTTTTTTTCCTTTTTTTGCATTCCTGCAGACAGCTCAATTGAGGCTCTTTTACAGTGCACAGCCTAGTCTGAGTCTGGGTGCTAAATGAATCAGAGCTCCAATGGGAATGAACATATAATGAAAGATCACTCTCTAATACCTTTGTAGGAAGGAGTTATATTAAGCTTGCATAGGCAGCGTTCCCTCTGGCTTTTGGTGACTTTTTAGGTGCTTAATCTCATAAATACTTTTTCAGAGTGCATGTGATATTCAGGAATGGGGTGGACTGTGGGTAAGAAAGTAAACTTGGGCATGACTGAGCTCAGGGATGTGCTTGCCACTGCACTGAGGCCTGAGCAATAGCATAAGCATATTTATAGAGGAACTCCTTTGCATATAAGTGTTCCCAGTCAGGAGGCATTAAGCAGTAAAAACAACAGCATGCACTTTATTCCTCAGAACAGTCTGTTTCTAAGCAATATCATTTTCATCCTGTTTTTATGAGAAAACTGTTAGAACCAGATAAATAGATGGCTGTGTTGGTACTCGTTTATTACAGATGATATATCTATCATCTATTGGGAGCGACCTGCTGTGGAGTCACAGGGTTCAGTCTGTGGAGCAGAGCAGGTTGGAGGGGACAGGGACACCCAGGGCCCCTGGAGCAGCCGAGGGCTCCGTGTCCCACTGGGCTCCCAAAGAGGCTCCGTGTCCCTGCCGGGCTCCCGAGGAGGCTCCATCAGCAGCTCCCCTCTCAATGCACGTCTCTGTTTCCTTTTATGACTAGCAGCTGAACATGATGGTGCAAACTAAATTAGCCTGATTTAATTTGCACTCAACTCAGCAGGGGATGTTATAAACACTGATTTACTGTGTGCAGGAGCAGCGTTGGGAGAACCAAAAGCGTTGATTGAGGGAGCGTAGGTCTCGCTTTTCTCAGCGTGTTTCGGAAAGGATGGTCCCTGTCACCCGTGGGAGTGTCCAGGGGCATCTGTGTGAGTGCAGAGTGTTCACTGCAGGCTCTGTGGGACATGATGGGAGGGAAATCTCTCAGTCCCAGCTGGGTTTGTTGCACATTTAGGGCTGGGAGTGTGCTGGACATTGCTCCGCCACAGGCTGTGTG
Source organism: Molothrus ater (assembly GCF_012460135.2). NCBI lineage: Eukaryota > Metazoa > Chordata > Aves > Passeriformes > Icteridae > Molothrus > Molothrus ater. The sequence goes on along the minus strand of NC_050480.2, from coordinate 6,416,537 downwards.
CAAAACTGGTGCAGGACACCCAGTTTCACGTTGCAGTTCATTTTAATGTTGTACACATTGTTTTTTCTATCAGATTTTGTACTTATTTACTTCACACCTCTTTAATGCAGAGCGATGTAATTGCAGGGAGATTATTTTGCTATTGATTACTTGATCCAGGAAAGAAACAGAATTCATCCATGCCATGAATCACTAAGCATTTGCAGCAATAAACTTTATTGAGCCATGTGACTTGCTGTTACAGAATTGTAAAGAATCCTTTACTGGAATGATTATACCAAACCATGTACAATTCAAACTGAATTATCTGGCTCACAATAAAATGTTTTTGGCAAGGGCACCTACTCGGACACTGTGAAGCTTTTATATTGCTAACAGAATAATGTTTTCTGGGCAATTCTGAAGATATATTACTCCTCATTTACAATGTGCATTGTGAAAAAAATGGTCTGAAATGCTTCTGAAGGATGCAGTTGTTTGTAACCACAGCATTTACAGGGATGCTGAGCTGTGCAGTGGGTGGTATTGCTCTAGCAGAAATGAAAGAAAAGTGGGACTATGGCTTGAGACTAGTATTGCTAATAAAAGTCCTTTTTGAAAAAGGCAGGTGCAAGAATAGCAAATAATGTCTGTAGTGGGAAGAGGAGATGGATGGTGAGGTATATTGTAACATTAAGGCTGAGATGAAATTGAAAGGAACTAATCAACCCTTTGCAAACAAAGTCTTCAGCTAGAGCTTATTGCTGCAAGCACACACACCTGAAGTATTTCATGTTTCCTGGATATGGCTGGTGTGCATGTTGAGGGTGCAGCAGGATACCAGTCGGCCTCACTGCTCACGTGCATTCTGCATGATCAGGGCTTCTGTCTAGATGGCAACAGGACAGGCTCTACTCTCAAGCCTAACAGGACTCCAAAAGATCTGAGACTTACAGGAATGACAAGCAAAGCTGGAGAGGTCATGGCTACAGGGAAGAGCTGTGGCAGTTTTAGGCAAAAAGGGGAAGAGCTGTCCTCTGGGGACAAGTAACCACGAGGCAAATCAGCCCAAGATCATGGGCCCTTGTCCTTAGGTAGCTAGGGATGACCACCCTAGAGATACCAAGCTGGCCCAGGTTTGAGATAGAAACTCACAGATTGAGTATTTCTGCCTTTCTGGGTAACAATTAAATGCTGGTGGGACACTGCAGTGTAATTCTCTGTCTGAAGGTCACACCTTGCCTTTTACCCGTTTTACAGTGGGGCCACCAGAATTTCTGCCTTATCTAATTGCAATCCTTTACTAAGAGGCATTCTATTCATGCAAAAGGCTACTGCACTATCAAAGCTGTCCAAGCTGTGTCAGCAGGCTTTGATCACACCACAAGATGCTCTGTGTGGAATGAATAATGTTGCTTTGGTTTTGATTATTAAGCAGTACATGTAATCCTAACTCCATGACCCACAAATGGACCTCTAAAGGGCAAGTTGTCATTGGACTGGCACCATGAAAATGAGAGCTTTTGAAACTTTTGGAAGGAAAAGCCTGTTGCCAGGGGCAGATGGTGCCTGAGAACTGTCCATGAGCAGAGTGGGTGCAAAGTGTCCCACTAGTGCAGTCCTTCGTATGGGGCAGTAATGGGATGAAGAGACAACATGCGGACATAGAGTCAAAGCCACTGCTAAATCCAAGTGTCCACCAGTCCTCAGCCACCCACTCTCCAGTTCTACAACCCCACCAGGAGACTCAATTCTGACAATGGGATTTCAAAATTTGCAAACCTAAGTCTTCTTTTATTTCAGGTCAATGTTTCATGGAAGGGGGAGACTTTTCTCCTAAAGTTAGTCCTGCTAGACTCTGGTTGAATGCAGACCTGTGCTCCAGTGTGGAAGAGGGTGAAAAGCTGGAGTGTGATACAGAGGAATGATGTTTTCATTATTATTCAGAAAATTGAAGGGCAAAAATCCCCTTTGTTAATATTTGCAGTGCCAGGGGGAGAAAGATCAGGTCCCCAGGGTGATGGCTGCTATGTGACACAAGAGCAGGACTTGCTATTTACTTAGAAAATAAGTACTTCTGCAGTTTCCCAGTGGGAGTGATCTGTATTCAGCCTGGGGCTCTGTTAAGAGATAAGATTTGACCTGACCTGAGCCTCCTGAGGTCCTCCTCCCTCTGCATACCCCAGCATGGCTGCTCTGTAATCCTCCTGCTGCTGGGAACTGGATTTTTCCCCATAAGAAAAGCTTCATTCTTGTTGGCATCCAGGAGCTCAAATTATGACCCCCTCCGCAAGGTTTGGGGCTTGGCAAGAAGCCAGTGCTCTCTGAGTAGTTCTTTTGCACCTCTCTCTGCACATACACCCCCACATATTCCTGTGAACCTCATGCCACCTTCCTTAAAAACTGTTGCAATGCTGTGGTGAAAACGAAGACGAAAAAATTATTTTTTTCCTTCCCTTGCTCAGGGAGCAGCTCCTAGCAGAATGAAATGCTAACGAGTGCCTTTGCCTTTCCTTCCTGCTGTGTCTTACACTGAATTAGACCTGAAAAGCAGTATCACCAAGCTTGAAGTTCAATTTATCAGTGCAGTCAGGATTGATTTGTTACACTACCTATTCTGGGGAAATGAATGTCTCCATTGCGCTCCCTTCCAGTGCAGGCAGACCTTTGTTTTGCTCACATCAGCCATGTAATGTAGGAAGCTGACATTCCACAGATAAAGGAAAAAGCCTACAAAATCCTGACTAATTCTACCCAGCCTGGCAGGGCCAGAGAGTGATGCCACTTGCGAAGGACACGCTTGGCATTGTGGTGGCTGCAGATACCAGGCAGAAGTGCTCTCTACCTGGGCTTATCTGCTACTTTTTTGTTACTGAATAAGTGTTTAATGCCATAAGTGTCCTAGAAAATTATTCTAGGGTGAATTACATGTCCCCATTATCACTATTAATGTTCTAGCTGGACCATTTTGTTGATCCTTGGAACTCAAATCCACAGTAAGAGTCAGGTTGAAAACGAACTTGTTTTTTGTACAAATTTTCAGCTGTTGTGTGAGACAAGAAAAATGGACTTCGCTACTGCTGTTGAAGAGGAAAATTTTCACTCATAATCTAGCACAGGGAATCTCCATTAAGAGAGCAGCAATTATAAATCCAGTTTTCTCTTGCAGCACATTTTGATGAAATATTTGCAATGAGCCACATACAAATGTGGAAATTGTGTTTTCAGATTCAAAAGCCCCAAAATGTGATTGCTATGAAGTGTTCCATCTTTTCTTTAAAGACCTTTTTTTTTTCTTTTTCCTTCCCTAACTTGTCATGCACACATCAAATGTGGAGGGAAGGGTTAAGAGCTAAGCACCCTGCAGAACCATGCAGAGCAATTCATGCTCCTGGAAATGTGGCTACGAGAAGGATGTCTATAGCTGGTGCTCATTAAGCGAGGTGAAATGAAAGAGGTAGTTGCTCTAAAGTAGCTTTTTTTCTTCAGGTAAAAGCAGGATTTCTTTCTCATAAATATGCTGCAGCTAGACATAAATGACTTATTGCTTGAAAGCAGCTCTGCGCTGCTGAAGAGCTGGAGCATAAGAGTGAGAAATTTGGTCTTAAGCTAGCCTGAGTGGGTGCTTTCAGCCTGGCTGCTGGCAGCAGCAATGCTGCTTTTTGCCTGGGCTGAGGCTGCTGAGGGCTTCTGCCTCTGCAGCTCCATGCTGAGCTTCCAGAGGATGCAGGAGTGTGATTATGTCTCTGGGTGGCCCATTACCACAGTCTCTCCCTTTCCACAGCCCTCTTCAAAACCAAGGAGTTAGCTTGGAATACTGCTCCAGAAACCGGGGCCATGCTTGCTCTGTGAGTTTTTGGGTACAGCTCCCCCCCATTAATGGAGTAGGTGCTTTTTGTGCTCCTTTAGAGCATCCAGCCTTGTTGACCCTTCTCTGCAGCTTGGGGGTTTATTGTAATTTACTGTGTTTCCTTTTAAAATGAAAAAAGAAAACAATATCAACATCACCCACTCTTCCTAGCTGCTCCTTGATCTCAGAGCTCAGCAGGGTCATAACCCTAGTCTTAAGAACTGTCTCCTCCTTCAGTCTCCTACTCTTAGAGCATAGGAATGCATGTAGCAAAAGACTATCACAGATGGCTGAGGTGTTCCCCTGATCCTCTGGCCAACATTAACTCCAGCTGTCCATCAGCCCCAGCTCTGCAAACTGATGTCTGAAGTCCTGCAGGAACTGGCTCACGTGGGACCACGTGTCCCAGAACCGGGGTGTGACTGTACCCAGGAGAGGGGTGGCACAGACCACTGGAGGTCTCATTTTATCTTGGAGCCATGCTTGTCTCAGAGCCCTTTTCTGAAACCCAGGTACTGTCCGTGCTGGATGCATCCCTTGTGCACAACTTCTGCCTTTCAGTGAGGCTGGGGAAATGTCAGCCTGATGTTAAGATGCTCATCCTCAGGGACTCTGACTCCCAGCCTCCCAACACTCACCAGGCAAATCCAGACAGGAGGAATAACCCTGAGCATCTCCAAAATAGTTTGATCTGAAGGGCTCATTATTTTTGAACAGCTGAGTTGAACATTACTGAGAACTCAATTTCCATTTCAGCTTGCTTTTCTACTTGTGCAGGGCAGAGCGTGGGAGCAAGGCTTGGGCACTTCACAGCCTCCCCGATATGGATCAATATTTTCCAATGTGCACAGTTTCCAAGAGTTTAAACCGCTGAGTTTTGCAGAACTTTAATTGTATCAAATGCAAAAAAGAAAGGGATACTCTATCAAACCAACACATAGCTAAGCACATAAAGAATTTAGGGGATGAATTACCAGAAAATAATTCATATGCTGCAGGAATAAACTGCTGAGTCCAGTACAAGGAACTCCCATTTATTCTTCATTTTTATTTTTATTTTTATGGTTTACAAGTACTTAGAAATACAAAATGGCGAGAGGAGTTTGGTGGTAAGGCCGTGTGGAGGTGCCATTCCTCAACACTGCTTTTTAAATTATGAAAAATGTTGCTTTAAATCTGTAGAACATCAAAGAACTTCTGTCAGCTCTGACCACCTGATGGAGCTGAAGGAAGCTGAGAAGTCCACATTACTTTGCTGAATTAAGGTGCCAGAACCTGAGCTAGATAGACACAGCTGTCACTGGAGAGCCTACTGTGACAGGAAATAAGCCCTTCCTGATGCAAGGCAGACATTCTTCCTTTCTCAAATTATTTAAAACAACCAGAGGCAACAGACCCTCTGGTGGCCCATGCTGCTACATATGCCTGAAAGTTAAGATCAGCTGAGAATATTTCTCCTCAATGACCTGGCATATAGAATCATAGAATAATTTGTGTTGGAAAGGACTTTTAAAGGTCATCCAGCCCAACCCTTCTGCAGTAAGAAGGGATATCTTCAACTAGACCAGATTACTCAGAGCCTCATCCAACCTGGCTTTGAATGTTTCCAGGGACAGGTCATCTGCCACCTCTCTGGGCAACATGTTCCAGTGATTCACCATCTTCATTGGAAAACATTGTCTTCTTATATCTAGTCTAAATCTTACCCTCATTCCCTCTTGTCTTACCACTACCTGCTCACATAAAAAATCCCTCTCCAGATTTCTTGTGTGCCCCCTTAAGGTACTGGAAGGTTCTCTAAGGTCTCCATGGACCAGGCTGAACAGTTCCAGCTCTCCCAGCCTGTCTTTGCAGTTGAGGTGCTCCAGCTCTCTGAGCATCTTCATGGCCTCCTCTGGACTCACTCTGACAAGTCCACATCCATCTTTTGTTGGGAGTCCCAGAACTGGTTCAGTACTCCAGGTGGAGTCTCACAAGAGCAGAGTCTCACAAGTAGAGGGAGAGAATACCTCTCCCTGGACTTGGTGGCTTTGCTTCCTTTGATGCAGCCCAGGATGTGGTTGGCAATATGTGAAGAGCTGCCTTTAGTTAACAAAGCCCAGAGAGAAGGTCTCCTGATTGTTGGTAAAGCTGCTTTCCTCAGAGGCTGTGCTGGGTGTTGTGCCCTTCCCAGGCTGGGTCCAGGAGCTGAGCTGGCTGCTTTGCAGGGCTGAATGGCAGGGTGAAGGCCTTGCAGCATCAGCTGAGGCTTTGTGTGAAGCCAGTGTTTTCCTTTGGTGAATAACCCTGGGCATTCCTGCAGCGAGGGATGAGGCTGCTCTGATGTCAACAGGAGGTGGCTGCAGGATCAACCCCTTCTGCATTGCTTGGGTAGCAGGGTGGAAGGACTCCATGGGTGAGCAGCATGGGGGGTGGGCCCACAGTGTCTCCATCAGTAGCCCAGCTCTTGGGGGCTGCCCAGAATATGCTCACCTGCCCTGTTCCTCCCAAATTGAGGCTCCTCCTGACTGGTTCTGGACTGTGAAGGGACAGCCAGCCTGGGACCCAAGCCCCTCCCTTCATTCAGCACATGGAGGAGGGTAATTAAAGGAGTCATCCTTCCAAGTCAGGCTTTTTGTACAGCTCTTCAAACCTAGAAACCACTCCTTTTTCTCCTGGCACTAGGCTCAGCTTGCTGAAACAAAGATTAAAAGCCTGGATTCCACTAAAGATTCTTCAGTGGCAGCCTAAACAAGCTCCCTAGAGAAGATTAACTATCCCCTGCACTGTTTGAGCTTGAGCTTTAGCAAAATGGACTGATGAGGAAAACATAGGTAGTACTGCAAAGATGAATTTGATAAAGGTGGGCAGAGCACAGTGGAGGCATGAAAGGCTGGTTAAGTGTTTGCTTTTATGTATAGCTGAGTTCTAGGTCTTTAGACAAGACTTAATCTTTTCTATAAACAAATAACACATTCATTTACATGAATAATCCACATTTCTTATGCAAATCATTTGCCTGCTGCTATTTCTACTGAGAATAATATTCAGTATAATTACCACATTTATTTAGTGAATCTATTTACACAGGATAGCTCTCTCTGTCCATGAACGCTCTTCACCAGAGAAGCCCAAAGAGCAACAGGGGAGGCCAAGCTGCCAGTCATGTGTGCCCTGTGCTTTCTATTTTTGTTCCCATGAAGCATTCTGGGACCGTTTGAGATGTCTGGGAGAGAACAGAAGGATGCCAGCATCCTGCCTCCATCCCAGGGAGAGCACCTGCTGCTAATGGAAGGCAGCTCTCCCCTGCTCACCAGCCTGCTGTTTGAGCTCCAGCTAACTATAATGAGGCAAGGCACTTTGAATAATAACTTTCCTTTGGGTATAAGGCTATCTTAATTTTTTGTGTGTTTAAGTTGGTAATTGCCACAGAGTTTGAAAATCTTCCAGGTTTTACCACTCCTAATTATGTTCTCATGCATATGCATCCCCTGCTTGTGTGCTCATTACTGCGAGGAGATCAGAACCCCGAACGTTGGAGCAGTTCCCTCCAATTATCTTCCAGATGCAGAAGTTCCTGTGAAATATCTCTCCTGCATGGGATGGCCCAAGGTGTTTGGAGAACATCTTGCTGTCCAGAGCACATTTTGCTCTGGGTGGTAAAATCAAGATGGGTTTCATCCCTCACGTGTCTCACCCAGACTGCTCCTACCTGATACGTCTCCTTGCTTGTAGCACCAGCCATTGAAATACTTGTTCAGGGGAAGTTATTAAGGTGTCCTAATGGAAAATATTTCAAGTTTCTAGGGCCCTGATTGCCTCTTTACCTGCTCCGTTTGCATCTATTGATCGTTCTGGTTCAACAAGACCCTCTGGGACTAACAAACGCTAACAGGTTTGAATGCATTCATTAGGTTCTATGCGGGGAAAGAAAAATAACGCTGTTGGGCTTCTGACTTGTTCTTGCTCAATAACAGCAAAACAAATGTGTGCAATTAAACATTACTTTGTTTTCTAAACAGCAGCCTTGAAATTTTGTCCTCCTAGTGGGGGAATCAAGCTGCTGCTTTGCTGTCTGACCAACACCAATGATTTGGTGATGGAAAAGGAGATGTTAATCCACCTGAGCACGTTCAGGGTAGAATACCATTCCCTTGTAGGTAGGCAGGATTTCTAGCACTGTGTGTGTTTTTGTGTAGGAGATCACAGTGGATCCTATGAAAAGATCAACGTGGAGCAAGCACAGCCATTGACATTACTCAGTCTTTTAGTACAGAGTAACTGCTTTTTAACTATTTGTCAGGGAGCTGTGGGGTTAGTAGTTGTCAGCCCCTTGGAACTTTTGTACTGTGAGAGAGGGAGGTTGCCTGATCAAATAGAAATCCCTGTCTTTATGCTTAAAGCATTGGATTGTGTATGAAGATGTCTATTCCTAGACACCTCACCTAAATAATGGGATTAAAATCTTAAGAAGTAAGGTGATGTGTGGCTCACTGTCTCCAGTTTTTGTGTCCCCCAAGAGAAGGGCGAGATAAACAGTCAGGATTTTTTTCTGGGAAAATTTTATAGGGGGAAGAGGGTAAAACTTTCCACCCAGCTGTGAAAACCCTCCTTCCCCAGAAGTGCCTGGTGCAATATTGCATATTCCCAGCTGTGTTAATAGATGCCTAGATCCCAGCTGGCATTGGGCCACGCTTACATATCCCAGAAATAGAGATTTAATTCTGAAGTCTGCTTAACACCTGCACACAAAAGGACAGAGGCATTAAAGGTGCTTTAAGGACAAAGCTTTATTTTAGCTAATGTGTTCTCTCACCCATCACATGACTTGTTCTTTATTCTGTTGAGTGTCACCTGTCCAAACCACAATTATGGGCTTCAATGTGTCTGAGAGACACAGTCCTGCAGCTGGCTAAAAGGGACTGATTTAGCACATTCAAAGCAACAAAAGGGTTTGGTCTGAATTCTGGCAGGGTTCTCTGCTTTTAGAGACGGATGTGGGGGTGAGGGGGTGTGTGCATGTGTGTGAATGCACACAGGAGCACAGCTCCTTGGGAGCCAGGTGAGCAGCTTTGCTTCCCCTGGAAGTCCCAGCAACACTGGGAGCATGTGTTTTACCAGAGCTGTGCTGAGAGCTGCAGGGTGCCCAGGACCTCACAGGTTCAGCTGCTGCTGGTAAAGATTCACCTGCCCTGTGCTCTGCTTATTGATTGTGTGCTGCAGCTTGGCCCATAAAACCCTCTGCTGCCTTTGGTCTCAAATACTCCTTTGTGGCCATTTGCAGTGCCAGCCACTGATGGTGGTGCAGTGACCTGGAGCTAGGCAGCTTACCCCACCAAAACAAAGAGAAAACAGGTTGGGCATCAGCAGCCACTGCTTATCCAGGAGCTTTTTCCAGAAAATAGGAGCATCAGGAGAGAATAACAAGCACCAGAGAAATTTGGGGACAGATAGGATCCAGAAAGATTTACTGTAGCAATAAAGCCCAGAGGCAGGGCAGGTCAAGGGTACTGTTCTTTGCTAAAATGTCCCTCAGTCAGACACTGAAGGGAATGTGTCTCCCTTCAAATCTCCAGTTGCTCTTCCCCTTGTTCCCACACCTGCTTGAATTGGCATCATTGAGCACCTGGAAATGCTGTGAGTAAAGGCTACATCTAGTCCAGAAAAACCTGTGCTCCAGCAAATGCAGACAAGGACTGGGGATCATGGGAATGAAACACAAGTACAAGTGGGTGCCCACTTGATTGCAGTTGCTGGGAGTGGAAAACACCTTGAGGTAAGCAAGAATTCCCCCAGCCTGCCTTCAATTTTACTACAGAGAAGTCTTTGCAGTTGTTCCAGTGGTGAGGGAGCTCAGTGCTGCCTCATCCATCAGTGCCACAGACACTAGCCTGGAGGTGGGAGTCTGACGTGTAGGAACTGCAGGCAAATGTCTGGGTGTGTGCTCTTGCCCATCAACTTGGGAAGCAGCTTCTGTTGCTGCAGCTGACTTGATGAGCGTTTCAATTAACAAATGCCATTAAAGTAGCTCTCCTCTTTATTTTATTTTTTTTTTAATGCATAGCATTTCCTGACAGCTTAAACGTTTAATTAACTGGAGATGCCATCGTGGAAAGTTTGCTGGAGAAGAATGCTTGCGGTTTAATTAAAAGGAAAAAAAAATCCTTCAGAGGTACTGGAAGAGATCTGCTTGCAACACTGATAGTGGCAAAAAGCCTGCAGGAACTCCTGCATTTCCCTTTCTGAGTGCAGCAGTAGGTGAGGAGGTGCACAGCAATATCATCACCCGGGAGGAGAAGGTGAGTGCTTCACAGCTTCACGTTTGACCCTCCCATTTAAGCTGCAGATGTAGGACAAGCTACAATTCTGTTACCTCAGCAAGGGAGAGGAGACAGCCAATAAAAAGTTTTGGTTTTGTTTTTTAATACTTTTAACTTACAATTCCCCTGGTATTAGGCCAGAGCTCTCTCTCTAACATTTTTGGTATTCTCCAAGGGCACACAGAGAGAACATTTTTCATATAAGCACTGGTCTGATTTTTTTTTTTTTTTTGGCTTCTGTTACAAAACAAAGGCAGATCTTTCCTGCCACAAAAAAAAAATGTGGAATACTGTTCACATTATCTTCAACAGCCATCATGAAAGCTGTTTTTTGAGGTGGCAGAGTACTGCCTGAGGTGGCAGAGAGCCTTGGCTGCTCTCACAATGCTGAGGGCTGTGTGAGATTTAGCTGTGGGTAGGAACCATCAGCTCAGCACACACTTGCACCCCTGCAGCAGCTTTCCACAGGGCCACAGCACGGTGGTGTCAAGTGCTGCAGAGCTGGGGACCCCCACAGCAAAGCAACAACCTCCTTGCTGCTCTGCAAAGGACTTCTGCCCTTCCTCCTCACACTGACCAAGGGACCAAGGGACTTCTGCCCTTCCTCTCCTCACACTGACCAAGGGACCCAGAGGCTTTTTGAGCAGCTACAGGTCGGAAAAGGGAGCTTTGTTCCCGTATTAAGTACAAACCTGGAAGTCACTGACATGACTGTTCACATCTGAAGCACAGCTCCACCCACAGAGGGGTATCAAATGGTTCTGAGTCATCTCGGGGAGCAGGCTGGGGCTGTGGGGTGCTGCTGGGCCAGGGCATGTGCTGGCTTGTTGTCCTGGAGCTTCTGCACCCAGGCTGGCACCTCTGCTGCTGGTGACAAGGGACAGCTGGGCTCCTGCTGAAGCAGGCCAGTGCTCAGCACCTGCCAAAACAGCAATTTGGGAGCACAGCAGCACACCCTCTGCCAGGGTGGGGAGAGAAACTTCTGAATGAGCATCTTCCCTTGAGCCTGGAGGAGCCACAGAGGCACCACTGAATGAAATCCAGCCCCCTGTGTAACCACCTATCACCATGCTGACCCTTTCAAAAGCTGATCTCTTATTTTTTTGCAAACAGAGTCTTTCTGATGTATGTGCTACTGCAAGCAGCACTTCTTCATGGGGATGGTGCAGTGCCACGAACAGCACTGAGTGCTGGGCTACACCAAGTTGGACCAGACTCCTGGTTAAAGCTACCCCTGCCTGAACCAGATCCTCCCCTGGCAGTGGAGCTCTCTGTCCTAGAAGCCCCTTTCAATCCAGAGCTCAGTGGGGCTTCTCCATCTTACAATAACCTCCCATGTTCAGCTGAGACTCCTCAGTATCCCCAAGTTGGGGGTGGATTTTGATCCTTTCCTCTGATCACTTCTCGACTGCATCTGTTTGAGCCCCTTTCAGCTTTCTGAGAAAAAAAAACTGCAAAGCATTTGTGATCCTTTTGGAAAAGAAACATTCTGTGAATGGAATCTCAGATGTGAACTGAACTCAAACCCCAGAGTACTCCTAGTAAAAACTGCACTGAAGCAGTGTCCAGCTGGTTTGTAGACCCAGTGAGGTTAGATTCCCTTGAAATAAGCTTTACAGATTTCCTTGAAACAGCAAGGAAAGCTACTTTCCCCTTCCACCCATTTCTCAAAGGACATGAAGGGCCATTGTCTGAAGTGTGATTGTGAAGAGTCCCCCTCCCACTCAGAAATCACGTTCTATCTTTCCTTTCACAAAACAATCATTTTCATCAGCTTTTCAATGCTGATACCAACAAATGCCAGCCACCCATTTCCTAGATTTTTTTTCTGTCTCTGGCTATACTGCCTGTAAATTTTCTTGTGTTGGAAACAGGTAATACGTTATGGACCTCTCTTGTGAAGCAGCTGAGATTGGCAGATAAAAAAAAAATTAGAGAAATGGGAAAGATATGGGTCAATAGTACAACAGAAGATTTTTTATTATTATTTTTTATACAAGTCTCAAATAACTCTGAACCTCCAGATTTGTATTCTTGCCTTATTCTTGTTTAAATAGCTGTTACCATCATCTGCTTGACATATTGTCTGTCCCAGCACACAGGCACACCGTCAGGAGGAAAATACTTCCTCGAGAATTCCGCATTGCCAGAGCTCCTGGGGTCCCCTGCCTCCACCTGGGACAGCTGCACACAGCTGGGATTTGCAGAGCATCCCCCCCCGGCTGCAGTGGTAGCAATGCCAGCAGGGAAGCATCGGCCCTTTGCCCGTTCTCTGCCAGGATAACAGCGAGTTATCCATCACGGCACCGAGCCCTGCCAGTGAAGCTTTCCCTCAGCAGAGGGAGTTGTTTCTCAAGGTAATAAGAAAGCATTATCTGATTGCATTTTTGTCAGGTATGTCCTATTTATTACCTTACCTGTAATCTAATTTGTAATGTATTTCCTTGATATTTTCTATACTTCCCCTCTGTATTTTGTAATAGCTTCCCCTGAAAGCCTGACATACAAAAAAGACAAGGTTTTTAATCCAGCTTTGAATGATAATACCCTCCAGGTGCCTTTATCTGGAAAAACTCTCCTTGCACAGAGGGAGGTCTGGTAGGAAAAACTCAGCACCCTCTAAAAATGTGTTGGGGGAACACTGTTTACCAGCAGCCAAGGTCACTTTGTCCCAGGCAGGAAAATACTTGTGGCTATTTTCTACTTGTGGCAAGGCAATCTTTTTGGTCAGAAAGCCATTCCTGATCCAAAGGAGGTATGTGAAAGGTAGAAACCAGTCTGTCCCAACAGCAGGAAGGCAAGAAAACATCTATAAGCAATATAAAAACTATCACTGATGTGCCTCAGCTGCTGAAAGCTGCCCAGGTGTTTTACCTTGGCTGTCAGGAAGAAGCATAAGGCAGCAGTTTGGGGAGAGAGCAGCACTTGTAGGTCCCAGCTAGGTTGGGCAGAGATGTCTCCTGGTGGCAGAGGTGAAGTGTGATGGTCCAGCTACCCTGAACGTGGGGCTGAGGAAGGTTAATTGGCATGAGAAACGATGCATGCCGTGGGAACAGGTTGCGTTTTCAGGTTGGTGTGGGCTTCCCATGTGACATCAGGTTGGTGGCTCACCAGGGCATGAGAGCTTTCTGCCCTCTTCCCACCTGGTTAGTTCTTCTCTCGCTTGGCTGTAAAGCAAAGTTCAAATTCACTGCCTAATGGACCTGGATTTCCTCCTTCTGGTAAAGGTGTTTCAAAGTCACACAGCTTTAAAACAAAGAAAGAGAAACGTCCCTTTTTGTGGATGCTAATGAAATTTTTATCTGGGCATCTTTCTGTGAATGTTGGGCCTGAGAGGCATGGATTATGTTAGGGAGAAGGGCTTATTGAGCCCTGGAAATAAATCAGAGGAGGACAGAGGATGAAGATCACAAATGATAAATTAGCAAGTGACAGAAAACAACTGCAGGAAATAATAAAGCCAGGAGAAGTGTGTGGGAAATGCATAGGGGAGGTTGTTTACAACATGTGCATTGGACTTTCCAGCATTTGACATCTTATCTCTATTTCATTCCATATGTTACTTTATGCATGGATTCCTGTTTTTATGGGGTTTGTTCTATAGTTTTTGCACTAACATGAATGACTCACATCTGCTCCAATACTTAATTTATTCTCTAATGTCTTCTGCAAAGGTTTGCTCAGCTCATGTAATACTTGTCAGTGGCCAGATCGGAAGAGCAGCTTCAGGAGGTGAGCAGGGATAGCTGGGTGAGACAGCTCTTTTCTGGAGTCCTACTCTGTAGTTGTGTTAGGTGGGGTTTTTTACCACTGTAATTCCCACTTTGGCTGCCCTGTGTGGGCAGGCCTGCTGTGCTGGGGCCGTGTATGGAGCCAGCAAGGAACACCCCATGGGACAGGGATGACAGCTGAGGGCTGTCCTTGCAGGACCGTGGCCCAGCACTAAGCTGTTGCCGGAATACCAACAGCTGATGATTATGATTTTATTTTTTAAGTGTTCTTGACAGCTCTGGAGACACACATCTTCTCTTCCAAATCCAGTAATTAAATTCCACCTACCTGAATTCCCCCTGCTGTTTCAATTGGTTAAATTAATCTTCCCATCATGTCTGAGCCTCCTCTGTGTGTTGTTGAACGGTGGCCTCCTCTCGCCCCGGAGTCGGGCGGGGACGGGGACCGGGACCGACCCGGGCCAAACTCGCAGCGGCGCTGCCCAGCCCCGGCATCCCTTGGCGTGCAAGCGGCCCGGGCTCACTCAGGGAGGCAGGGCAGAGGGATGGGCGTCCCCGGTTACACACGGGCACCCCGGAACCCCTCGCTGTCCCCGTCCCCAGGGCTGCCTCCCCGCCGGCGCGGAGCGAGCAGAGCAGCAGCTCCCCGGGGACCAGCCCGGCTGCCTGCGCGCTGCACCTTTCCCGGCGAGCGGCTCCAGCCCCCCTCCTCCCGGCGCCTCCTCCTCCCGTTCCTCCTCCCCTCCCCTCCCCTGCAGAGCATGCACAGCCCGGGACTCGCATCGCCGGCTCCGAGGCGGGCGGGCGGGCGAGACCGTGCTCCCCGCCAGCCCCGCTGCCGCTGCCCCCCGAGCCGCCCGCGGCTCCCCCTCAGCGCCTCCCGCTGCCCCCGCCGGACTTTTCGCTCCTGCCGAGGATGAGGCGGCCGACGCGGCGGCTGGCGCTGTCTCTGCTCGGGGTGCTCTGGCTCGCCGCCCTCCTCCTCTTCTTCTTCGGGGCGCGGAGGAAGTTGGAGGTGCCGGAGCCCGAGGGACACACGCCTGAGGTGAGGAAGGGGCGGCGGGGCCGCGGCTGCTCCGGCGGGACTTGGGCGCGATGCCGCCGCCGCCGCCCGGGGAAGAAGTTCCCGGCGGTTTTCGGGACCCCCACCCCATCGCGTTCCCCTTCAAGTTTGGTACCGGCCCTGTGCCTTTGAGGGGGGCACTGGAGCCCTTTCCGTACCCCCCGGGCTTGGTTTTCCCCCTCCCCTCCCTCCGCTGGGTCTCGGACAGCGGCAGCCCCAGCTGCCCCCCCGGCCCCGCTTCACCGGGAGTGCCCCGGCCGCGGGTGCTGCCGGCGGTACCGGCCCTTTGTCCCGCCGCCAACTTGGAGCATCCCAGGCTCCGGGGAGCGGGGGGAGCGGTGCTCCCCAAGGGAACCAAACGCGTGGTTCGTGTCACGGGTGGGGGACCGGCGGCTCCTTTCCCCCTGGGTCACGCCGTGCTCCCCGGCTCTGCCCTAAAGGAGAAGGGCTCGGTCCTGCCCGGGCTGACAGGACCGGAGGGGAGCACACTTTGCATGGTCCGTGTTTGGCGTACGCGGGCTGGGCGAGCCCGGTTAAAGCGGGGGCCCCCGCTTTCGCTGCTGGCTGTGGTGGGAGAGCAGGGTCGGGCAGCGCCGCTGCCCTGGGAGCCCCGGCCGGGCTGGGACGAGGGTGCCCGTGCTTGCAGTCGCGCCTTTCCGTGTCGTGCCTGAGTCCCCGGAGTGACAGCGCGGCAGAGACGCGAGGAGCATCTCGCTGCGCACAGGGAGGGAACCGGAGGAGTTTCACTGCCCAAACGAAGGGCAGGGGAGCTGCGAGCAGCTTCGGCTGAACGAGGTCCCGGGTCCTCTCCGGCTCCCGTGTCCTCTCCTCCTCGCCGAGAGCGGCTGGGGCTTAGCTGAGGGTTAACTTTCCAAAGGACGTAGATTAGATGCTGCTTAGTTGTACTGTTGTAAATCTTGAATTAATTAATCCGGGTTAGAGCCCAGTTCCTGAAAATACACCGAGATTGGGGTTATTGTGGCAGTGGAAGGGTGTGAGCCCTCACCCCCTTTTTTTTGCACTGGTGACACCCAGCAGTATTTGGCCCACAATATATGACAGCTTTACGTGTTTGCTACATCTTTGGAGAGTCTCAAATATGTGTCTGTCACCTCAGCAACTGAATTAACAACCTGATTGGAAAAAAAAAGAACTCATAAAGCTTACTTTGATTTTTTTCATCCTGAGGAATTATTGGTTTTCCATGTTTTTTAAATAAAAATGATTGAGGAGGTTTCTTCAGGCTTTTGTAAATCTTTCAATCCTAGAAGAAGGGAATGAATCTATGTGACTTCAGGCCCCAAAAAGACATAATTATCTATACACTTATTTATTTATTTAAGCTGGGGAAGCAATAAATAAGTCACTGAAAGCAGAGTTAGGAGATGAGGGCTTTCTTAACCAGAACTGTGCTTTGGTGTCGGAACTGTATTCGTAAAGATGGCAAAAAAAGACCTCCCTGTTTGACAGGGGCTACATAATCTCCTTGAAATGAACCTTGCTTCTCGCTTAGCACCAGCTGAATCGCTGCCATTTTGCAGCCCATTTTGACTTTCTGCTCCCATTCAAGGCTCCCCCAGCTCGGGGTGTTGGTTGCTGATGCTGGTACCGGCTGGTCTTGGCTCCCGCAGCAGGTGAAGGGAACTTCTGCCACACAGGATCTGTCCCCACATTTTGAAGCTGCCACCGCCAAGTTGCTGTAACTCCAGCAATTTGACTGCTTAAATTGCCTCTCCTTCATTTCTTCTGAATTTTCCATCCAGACAGTTTCATCCCCTTGAGATTCATGAAGTGCAGATTGTTTTTTTTAGTTTTTTAATGCATTGAATTTTTTGGCTTTGCAAACTCCTTTGGAGCAGTATGACTTATAAGCTGCTTATGAGCATGGGGATGTGGTGTCCCTTCAGTTAACATTTCTGAACGGCTGCAGAGCTGACTGGGCTACCAGAGCAGGAATGCTGTGGTCCAGAGAGGAGCCTGGTGCTGTGTCCTGTTGCCCTGGCCAGTGGGACTGGCTGCTACTGATGAAAACTTGAGCAGTTAAGGGTTGTCCTCCCAAATTCCTCGGGAAACCAGAGGAGGTGATGGATTGCTAACAGCCTCTCAAACATTGTAGGACAGCTACAGAAGAGAAATGGAGCAAATCCACATAAACTTTCCTGGCAGCATTTTCCAAGCTGTTCCCTCCCCCCTTCTCTCCCAGTTGGGCTGTGTTTCTGTGGATGTGGGCACACCGTGTATCGTGCCTTGTGTAGGTTTAACCTTTAGACCTTTCCAGTTAAGCTCCAGCTGGTATTGCTGCCTCCTGCCCGTGCCTGTCCCCACCAGGGATCCCAGCACACATCCATGTGCCCGAGCTGCCTGGCTGGCTGTGGCACTTTGGTGGCCTGCTGAGAGCTCACAGAGCTCATGGAGCTCCTTGGCTCCATGGATGCCCATCAATCACTGTTATTTTAGTCTGCACCCTGCCCTCTGCTTTACCCCAAATCCTGAGCCAGGTCCAGGCTTCAGCTTCCCAAAGGAAAGCTTGTGATGTTTTTCTTCCGGTCCTGTGCTGGGGTTGGCAGGGTCTCCAAGGGGCAGGACCTTGGTGTGAGGGGTGCAGTGCAGTATTTGAGTCCTTCCTTTGCCCAAAACATGCTGCTGGCTTGGCATCTTAAGGGCCTAGTTGTTATAGGTAAAAGTTAAGTTAAATTAGGGTATAGTTCAATTATATTGTATTAATTATGTTAATTGTATTATGTTAAGGGGAGGGGGGCTTATTAGAATGTTCTAGGAGAAGGATCTTAACTTTTACCTATAACATGGTGAAGGCAGGCGTTCAGGGAAGGTCTTGCAGCAGTAGCTGAGCTTCCCTGAGCTGCTCATGCCCAACGAGGTGGGTGCAGCAGTCTGTTGTAATTAACTTGGCTTCACCTTGCCCTGTAATTTTTTCCCTTGTATTCCCCTGCAATCCATCTCTGTGGATCTCTTGCTGCTGCCCAGTGGCAGGTAGGCAGGCAGAGGGCCCCCCCTTCTTTCCAGCCCTTGCTTCCCTCAATCCCTGCCACCTCCTTTCCCTCCTCCTCCTCTCTGCTGCCTGCAGCTGCTGGTGGTACATGCCAGGGCAGCAGCAGCAGGTTGAGGCTGGATTTTAGGGTGTGGGACTCCCTCCTGGCCGTGAGGTGTAGCAACCTTGCAGGGCTGGTAGGGTATGGAAGAACAAAACTGGCCGTGTTTAGGACCATGAAGTTGTTCCTGGGATAAGTTCACCAGTCCCTCCAGTGCTGTTTTTCCTGCTGTTGCTCGGGGTTTGGGGGTTGTACTTTCTCTCTTTTCCAGGGGACAGATCAAGCCCTGCTAGAACACTCGCCCTTTCGGTGCCCTTTGTGCAGTCCTGTGACTTGGCTGGGAAGAGGAGCTCTGGGGCAGAGTGCCTGCCTCTGCCAGGGAGCTTTACCCAGCCCAGCCATGGGCTCAGCCTGCAGGGAAGCCCAGCCTGATGGATGGGGGTGTGAGGACACAGGGGTCATGGATCAGCTGGGACTCGTTGGGCCTCCCTCCTTCCCCTGCCTTTTGGCGGAGGGTTTCCAAGCACTTTGCAAGCTTTAATTAGTTCCAGCCTGTCTCCTTGTCCCGGCAGTTTTCCAGCTGGATAAACCAGGACTCAGAGAGGCTAATTGAACTTTGTATCCTTCTGTCTCTGGTGGACTCCAGAGGAATTGGAATAATTTTGTCCTCTTGGAAAATCAGGCTGCCAGTGACCCACCTGAAGTCACCCAGGGAGGCAGTGGTGGGGCTTGGCATGAGCTCCAGTAATCCTGGGCTCATGGCCCCGTGCTGCTGCCTGGCATCTCCCCTGCCTCCCTCTGATCCATCCCCCTGCTCTGCTTTTGGGGGGGGGGACATATAAACTAATAACTTAATTACATTAGGAATAATGAGGGGAACTGATACGCGGGATTAATTACAAGCAAAATCCCAAATTAATTGTGAGGAGTACTTGTAGCTGGCTCTGCAGCAATGCTTTGCTGGTGTGCTGGTGCCTGTGTCCTGTGCCAGGCTGTGGCTGGGGATGCTTTGAGGGAGCAGGAAATGAGTAGGTGGGTCATAAACCCTTGCTCATCTCTTTTTCTGCACCTGTATCAGACCACAGTGGCTGTGTGGCAGAGCCCTGCAGCAGGGAGGGGTTTTCGGGGGTCTGGGCTCCCACACTCAGGGCCAGCAATGTGTGCAGGAGAGGCAGGACTAAAAAAATCTAGTTTTTGTTTGGTTTGGGATTTTATTTCCCTTCATTCCTTCCTGCATGCTAGCTTGCTCCCTCTGATGAATGGCTGAAGCACAGCTGACAGCCTCTGGAGGGGAAAGCAGGTCTGTGACGGGCTTGACTGCAGGAGAAAAGCTACAGAGGGAAAGTTTCCTTTATTAAAAAGAATGACCTGTTCTACTTGACTTGTACTGGTGTTTGCAATGCAACATCTCCCTTCTGAGTGTGCTCAAATGCAGCTGGGGAATGGCTCCTGGGAGATGTGGAGGAGCCCAGCAGCCTCACTGCCTGCCCCACTGCTCAGCACCCTGCAGGGTCAGACCTCAGTGCAAAGGAACTGTTGCCAGCTTTGTGCTTGTGTGCCTTGCACCAGCCTGTGCTTCTTTCTGCATCATCGCCATCTAGAAAGCCTCAGCACCTGGAGCTCAGCTGACAGTCTCCAGATATTAAATTCCTGTCAGTTTTATAGCAGCAGAGCCACTTAACAGATTAAAATAACTGTGTATCCTGCAAAAATTCAGATCTTGACAATTAAGGGATTGAAGTGGCAAGGCTGTTGGGAACAAAAACCAAAAAGCCAGGCAGAGTGTTTAATACCCAGGAAGCTTGTATTGACTGGGACTTGGCTGGGGACATGGATAGGTCTAGGATGTGAGAGAAGAGGAAACTTATTTCCTGCTTTGTTGGTGAAATCCCACTCTGAAATCTCTAGGAGCAAAACCAGGCTTTCTAGGATGTGCGGAGTTTTGCTTGTGAAGGAGCTGTGATGGAATCCAGTTCCTCTCTCTCCTGCTTGTGTGTTTAGTGCTGGATAAAACAGGAAGCCATGCCCAAGCAGCCCTCATCTGTGGGATCAGGCAGGACAGGTCTGGTGGAGCGGGGGTGAGGTGAGGAAGTCTCCTCAGTGGCTAAACCAGCTGTGGACAAATGGTGAGCAGCCTGCCTGGTGCACCTCGATTAATTAACCTGCCTGCTGTGCATTACAGTGCTCCCTGGGATACCTGTGGAACAAAAACCAGTCAATGAAAACCCTCCTAATTTTTCACTGGTAATTGCAATGAATGAATTTTGCCTCCATTACACTGTGGTGGAGCTCTGTGTTGCAGCTGTGACTGATGGGGGCATAAATATTGATTGAACAAGACCTGTTTGCTTTGCAAAACAGTGAGCATTGGAATGTACAGGTGCCTTTCTCAGCTTGGCACTTTTAAAAGAAATATCAGGGAGGGAAGGAAAGGAGGCAAGGATTCTGCTTCTCTTCTGGTAAGAGTATAAATAAATTTCTGTGCAGGTGGTACGTGTTTTGTTGACAAGAACTGTTGAGCACCAGAAGAAGAAAAATACTTTTTATTGTGCTCTGAAAGGAAAGAAGGAGTTGAAAGAGTCCTGCTGCTTCACTCTGAAGGGGTGTTGGAGGTGGTGATGCTCTGAGGGTGGGTTGAGCTCAGGAGTGTCATGGTTCTCTTGTAAATTGCTTCTCCTGCCAAGGTCCCCGTAGAGCACCCTGCACGTGGAATTGCTGCGGGCTGCAGCATCCTTCTTCAGCTGATGTGACACGGTGTGGCATCATCCTTTCCTAGGTAACAGAGAAGGGCTTGAGCCCTTGCTGCTGGGTTTTTCGGAGGACTCAGCTCTGGCTCACAGCCTGCAACCCTTGGTGACCTTTAGGGCTAGGCTTGACAAAAGTCTTCTTACTTTTGAGTGAGGAAGTCTCCAAAATCAGCTCTGTGTCTGGATGCCAAGGCTTCAGAGACACAGCACATATGTTGAAGTGTCTCTGTGCTTGAGAAAGATGTTGACTATCAGGGAAGATGTTTTGTCCTATTTATCCTTTCACCACCTCAGATATGCACAGAGTTGGACTGTTTACTCAAAAACTCACTGTTTTCTCCTTGCTTTTCCTTTCCTGGATAAGAAGGCATCATCCTGATTTATTTTGATGGGCTCATGGCCCAGGGCCTGTCTTGGCTGGGTTTATTGCTTGCTCTGCTGAGACATCTCTTGTCCCTGGCTCTGCCATGTGACCTGTGCCTCCCCACAGGCTGGGGACTCTGCACATGGGATGGCTGCAGGGTGAGAGCTATAAATGGGAATGTTGTGCCTGGGGAAGGCAGGTCCAGGGAGCATTTTATGGTACTGTGATTAGAGATTTTTTTTGTGCCTCCTGAAGCTGAGAGGTTGGCTGTATGTGTAGAGACCAGGGCACACTGCTGAGCTGCTGTGGCTCCTCAGGTGTGAGCTGGGCGAGCTCCAGCATGGGAAGGGCACTGCCAGGAGATTCAGCCTTGCAAATAAAACTGTCTTGTGATCCCTCATGAACGCAGGTGCAGTGTTATTGTCCCAAGCTGACAAATCCCCGTGAAACTGAATACTGGGGTTTTGTGTGCCCACTGTTTTCCTTGGGTCCATGGATGTGTATGCACAGCTGGGATGCCACTTTGGTACCTCTGGCTGTGCTTCTCTGTGCTGTAATCTCTTTGCCAGTGGGAAAAGCAAGCTTGGAAGAAGTTGTGGAGACGCAAAAGCAGCGTACTCCGCCTGGGAGAGCCTCATCTGTGAGGGCAGGCCAGCATTTGGTGCAATAAAACCAATTAAGGGGAATGTATCTGCGAGAAAGCAGAAGTAGGATCTGTTTAAGGAAGACGTTTGCGTGAAGGAGTAATTACGTGCAGCCTAACGACAAAGGGTGCAGCGGATTGACTATTAATTGGAGTAGCAGGAGCGGGAGATTGCTGGCATTAGCTCTGTGTTTCTTGCTGGCTTCCTCCTGTTTAAAGAAGGAAGGGGTGAGGAGCAGATGATGGGGGGGAGTTTTCTCTCAATCCACTTTCCCATGCAATGAAAAAGCCATTTCTCCCCCTTTCTCTCACAGCAAAATGTTCCGATTTTGCCAGCGACGCTTAGTGCAGTTGCTTACTAAGCTGCAATTAAATTGATTTCCCACCCTCTTTACCCTTTTTGGTTCCAGAATCTCAGCAGGAATCAGTGTTACAGGAAGAGTAAGCCAAGGAGGAGATCTTGCTCCCCATCTTCTGCTCATCTAACTCGGTATTACTCCACTCTTGCTATGTATTTCCAGAGGAGCTGGGAAAGTGAGGCTGCCTAAGTATAGGGTTTCCCATATAGCTGCTGCTGGGGTGGGAAGGGCAGCTCTAGGTCAGGCTGGATCAGTCTGTAGGGTACCTGAAAGGCCTCCTGCTGTGGGACGGGCACTGGGTGCCCTGGGGTGCCTGGGGCTCTGGGTGCCAGCGGCGCAGAGCTGCTGGGAGGAGCATCAGGAGGATTTCTTGTCTTTAACATGTGCCTTTGGTGAAAATGATCAGTGGTGAGAGGTTCAGCAGGAGTTCACCCCTTTGTTCATGGAGGTAGCACTAGTTGTACTGATAGTTTGCCCCAGTCCTGCTGTTTGGAAACCCCTTAAGCAGCTTGGTTAGCCGTTCGTGCAGCCCGAGGGAGTGAGAGGTGTGGTGCTCCTTTGTGGGTCATTGGAGAGGTGTTTGAATAAGGGACAATGTGCCAGTGTCACTTCTCCATGGGGGGACAAGGTGACATGCTGGATGCTGTGCTGTCCCCAGTCAGCAGGTGCACAGGTGGGTGGTGGCACTGGGAGGGTGTGGCAGGGCTTGTGTCCCCTGGCCAAACCCTGCCTGCCTTGCCACACACAGGAAGAAATTAGTGATGATTTACTGCACAGCAGCTCGAGCTCCAGCTTTGTGATATTATTTGGAGGAGCAAGTGAGCTAATGATTGCATCTCATCTCAGAAAGTACTGCGGGAAGTGCAGTGCCAGGAGAGAATTGATTCAGAAGCAAAACAGGTTCATTTTCAGATCAGGCTGAAAGACAAGGGAAAGAGAGATTCTCCTTTTTTTTTTTCCCTGTTTTTTTTTTAACTTTTGTTTTTTCCCCTTAATCTCTAGTGAGACTGAGGGTCTTAGCCTTTCCCTCTTTGGTTTTCTTGTGGAAACATCAGCAATAAACCTGATTGGAAAGTGATACGAGGAGAGCAGGGTTCATGCGGTGCAAAAACAAATGAGCTATGAAATCACCCTCTATTCTCCAAACATTATTCACAGAGCCAGGAAAATTGAGACGGATGATTCTTTTTCTTTTGAAGCCACTGAAGGAGCAAGTCCAAAGGATGTGATTTGGCCCATGCCAGGAGAGAAAGGCTGCTTTGTCCTGGCTTTCCAAATAGCTTTGCCTGCATTTAGACACACACCATTTCCTCCTCAAGGACCACCGTCGGCATCCGCCAGTTACAACCACACCTCATAACCCATTATGGAGACACATGGCTCGCAAATAAGACATGAATATGTTCAGTGGTGCCTTGGCTGCAGCGCCCCCCCCCCCCCCCCCCCCGGCTGGATGGAGTTCCTGCACATCTTTTCTTGCTTGTGCATTGAATTTTTAGTTGCTTGTTTTTAGGTGAGATGGAGAAAAATAAGAGGGAGGAGTTACAGGTGTGGGCAGACTCGCTTTCAATGGCTGCTTGGTTCTTCTTACAAAACAGTGATTTAAAAAGAATATACTTTTATTTAAATGACAGGTTTTTTTCAGCTGGGTCTAGGTAATCTGCTTTACCTGGTGGGTTGATTCAGGATCATTCAGGATGGAATCATATCCTCTGATATCCTTTGGGATCTGCCTTGGGGGATGTTTGGCATGCAGCCCTTTGCGCTTTGACCTCGCCTAGACGAAATGCGAAACTCGGGGTCTGGTTGGGGTGGTAGGCACATCACATTTTCTGGTGAGGTGAACAGTGGGAAGGCACTGGGAGCTGCTGGAGCTCTGGCACTGTGGGAGCCAAGGCAGAAAGGAGACTTGTGTAGCATGGTCCTGCCTTCCACAGGAATGGAGCGGGGAGGAATTGTGGCATTCATAATGCCCGTTGCATTTTCCTGGTGCCACAATACAGTGTAATTTGGAGAGAGGCAGACTCAAACATGCATTACCCAGCCATCTGCTGCTGCCACTGGGATCCAAATGGATGAATATACACATAGCGCTCGGATTAAACCGTGTACGATGTGTAGGCTGCATATGGTTTGCTCTCGGTGGTACAGCAAAACACTTTGTGAAGAAGAACCTCCTGTCCTGCCCTCCCATCCTGCAGGAAGATCTCTGCTTTAAGACTCTTCAGAGAAAAAAGAACCAACCCCTGTGCAGTCCTTGGGGGTGTGCCCTCAGCCCAGCAGTGTGCTGGCAGCCATGTCTGCTGGCCATGGCGTGGGAGGAGCTGATTTTGGGGTGCAGAGCCCTTGGCAGAGGTGATGTGTGAAGGGTTTGGTCAGGAGCATTAGAAACGGTGAGAATGTGAAATATCTGAAAATTGAAATTAGATTTGCAAGTAGTGAGAAAGGGAATGGAATGATGAGAAAAGTGTTATGTTGCCTGGTGACATGGCCTTTGTTACTGCACCCGGGCAGGGATGTGTCTCTTCAGCAGGGACCTCCTGGATACACCTGCGTGCTCAGGAAACAAAAATCAGACATAAAATATAAACACAATCTGCCTTGAGAGGTGAGAGTGAGCTCCAGCAGGCATCTGAATGCTGGGGAAGGTCATTCAGATGCTGTTCTTCAGCAAGGTGAGGACACCTTCCCTCCTGAAGGCAATGTCAGCAAAGGAAAGGCAGTTTCAGTTTGGCTTTTGCAGGCAGAAGCTGTGCTCTCATGGGGGAAACAGCAGGAAATGGTGTTGGTGCTTTCTTTAGGGCACCAGCTACTGGGAGCTGGAGGGCAATCAGCTTTCCCCAACAGGCACAAAGGGCTGTTCTGGAAAGTGGCATTTCCTTGCTCTTGGTGCCTTTCCGCATCCTTGGGACCACAGCTCCTGCTGCCATCATCGTGGCCAAATCCTGGCTCTGTGAATGAAAGAGAAGTTTCATTCACAGGAGTGAAGCACATCTCTGCTGTGTAACCAAACCTTTGCACATCTTCTGTTTACCCAGAGCACTGTGCTGGGACAGCAGCCGTAGCACTGGGGCAGAGCTGGTGCAGCAGCAGGTACAGGCCCAGCACGGGGATTTGCCCATGTGATAGCTGGAAATTAACTCATTAAATAAAGTAATTTGCACCTTTTAATCTCACTGATTCCTGTGCGTGGGCACCTGTATTTAGGAGAAGAGCTTATTCTGCTTCAATTAATTTTATATCAATATAAGCTGAATAATTAAAGGTGTGAATGGAAGGCCAGGTAGCTAATTCCCTTCCCTCTGGCGCACAGGCTGCACTGAGGTAACCTGGAAGAGGGAGTTTCTGGCAATGCAGATGTTAGTCCAGCCAAAAAAGCCAAACAGTCCTGAGTTTCTATATGTAAATATCAACTGGGATCAACTATTTTTTTGCTGCTGATCTCCTCGTATTGATCTTGGTTTGTGCATTGGCACCAGCTGTGTGTGTGTGGCTTTGGGCAACCCAGCATTTCTCTGAATGCAGGCTTGGCTCTCAGGATGTTCTCCCCATCTTCAGGCAGAACTAGCAGCCATTACTGCATCTGAGAGATAAAGCAGATAAATTTGCACTTTTTTCCCTTGTTTCCAGAAGCTGTGTCTCAAGTCTGTAGGCCAGGAGTGGCTGTGTTTCACAGGTGTTTCATTATAGTAGGATGCCATTGATAACAAGCTATTTTTGCCTCAAAATCACAGGGAGCTTTTCAGAATTGTATTAATCCAATGAAAGAGTAAAAACTTCCAAAGTGTAAAAGCTGGGGACATTTCTTCTTTGAGAACAAGCTAATGCTTGACCTAAAAAGTGTGATCTATCTCAAGTCCTGAGGCACAGCTAAACTCATGCCATGCTCAGGATTTCTTCTCTTCCCCCAGTGATCCTTTCCCAGTGCATCAGACAGGTACAGGAGATTGATTTGCTGAAGCTCTTAATGTTTGCATCATATTACAAGGACCCAAATTGCACAAGAGGCTGACTTGCACTGAGGGAGGCTCTCAAGCCACCCAGTTCATCCCAGTGGTGTGTGCTTAAGGGCTTTTGCCACGTGGGATTTGGTTTGGGGAGAATGTTCGGGGAAGGCAGCGCTCGCTTTTCTGTAAGCAGGGCTGATTTCAGTCCCGTAAGGAGCACGGGGAAGTTTGATAACCCAGCAGCATGGTTCAGTGCCTTCCCTTGTGCCGCCTGGCTGTGTTCTTGCAAGGAGCCACAGTGTGATTACAAGGGCTGTTAAACGCCCTTAATATTCACGCTGTTGGAGGGAGCATTACTCCTGCCAGCTCTGCTGTCTGCTGCTGTTTGCAGTAGCATCGCATTGATGATTAAATCACCAATGCCACAGTGAGTAGCGTGTGAAGCCCCTCCAGGCAGGAGATGCAAAGGCAGAGTTAAATCCCTCCTGTTTGTCCACTTCTTTTATTTTTTTGCTGTCTCTTAACAGCATTTTTTTAAAGCAAACAAAGCACAGCGGAACAGTTTGGAGCTGTGAAACGAGATGGGAAATGAGCCCCTTGCAGAGAGGTTAAGAGAACAGAGCACAGGAACTGTGAGGGGAAGGAGCTGGAGGGCTCAGGGCAGCCCATGCTTGATGCAGCAGTGCTTTGCATGCTTCTTCTCCTCATCCTCTTTTCAGGCATAGATGGAGAAGCAGCAAAAGTGAGTAATACATATTTGTGTGTATACAGTGGTACGTACTTGGTGGTGCAGCAGAGCAGGGGGTGCTATGATTGTGGTGTGGGGAGGCTTTTGGAACTGAAGCTAGGGGCTGTTTTTTGTGAGAGAGCCCTGTTGCATCCTAACCTCTTCTTTGTACCCCATCATGCCTGAGCCACCGCCACAGCTCCCGTGTTTCCTTGTCTGGCACTGGGATGCTGCTGTTTCTCCAGCAAAGCTGTGTCCCTCAAGTGCAGCCTCAGCTGCCTCAGACCATCTTCAGTATGCCAGGTATTTGAGGGAAAAGAGCCAAAAGCAGATTCTTGGCACCCTGTTCCGCTTGTTGGTCTCTTCTGCACCCCTCTCTGTCCCCCAGGGCTGTGTTCACACTTCCTTGTGTGCCCTCCTGCTCAGCCGCAGGTATCTCTAGCAGGGTGTGGGGGACACCTGGAGGTGTCCCCACACTTCCTATTTGGCCCAAAATGTGCAGTGACCATCCAGCCATAAAGACTTGGATTTTCATTTTGGGGCCAGGGGTCTAGAAACTTCAGTGGTTGTTTGGGAGAGAACTACCGAGCCGAGCATCCTCAGCTGCAGGGAAGTGCTGGGGACTTCCCCAAGGCCGGCTCCCGGTGGCACTGCAGCATCCCCCCCTTTTCTGCCTAAGTATTGCCGGGGAGGAGGCTGGCACTTCCACAAATGCCTTGTTTGCCTGGCCTGGCCTGGCCTGCGGGGTGTGGGTGAGGAGGCCTGACAGGGTGGCCATTAGCGGAGCTGTCGGGCAATCGCTCCCGTCGGTTCGAGTTAGGGAGAGCAGGGGCCGGGGACGCCTGGCTGGGCGCCGGCAGGAGCTGCACTCAGAGCCTCCATTGATTTCTGAGCTTGTCACGCTGTTCATTAGGAGAGGGAGAGCAAACGAGGTGCTTAGCAGAAGTGCTCCAAGTCGATCCTGATGGAGTGTGTTTCTCTGCTGCCTGGTTAGGGGCAAAAAAAAAAAAAAAAATAATTCTTGCCCAAGTCTCTTCTGCTCGTAGAGTGTTCAGCCTCCAACCTCCTGTCTTCCAGGAGTGTCCAGCAGGATCTCCCCTGGCACTGCCCTGTCCTTGCAGACTTTCTGCACTCCCTCTCAGTAGAGCAAGTTGTGCTGCTGGTGCTTTTGCTTGTGGGATGATTTTGCTCCCTGTCCCTCCCTCTTGTCCTTCCAGGTTCCCACAGCTGGGTCCCTGTTGCATGCTGAGCTTGCTGTGTCTCTTTTTCATGCTGGAGCTGCATTGATCGAGGCAGTAAATCAGCTGGCTGGTGCTGTGGGTATAAATGATGGATGTAATGAACCAAGGGGGAGAAGAGGAAAAAAAAAAAAGGAAGGGGAAACAGAAGGAAAAATGGGGAAGAAAACAGCATACTCAACAATGGATGGGCTATGAGATGAAATATCTACCACAGCCAAGGCCCCTCAGCCATAGTCCTAGCAATGTCTGGAGGTGCTGCAGGAGGACCTGCTGGGGGAAGAAAAGGGGGTTCCTGTGCATGCAGAGCTGTGCTGGCACCCCAGCTTGCCCCCACACTTGCTGACAGCAGCTAATGGATGGTGGAGATAGGGATGGAAGCTGGTATCTGCTGCGTGGGCTGCATCACAGGGCTGCATAGAGGGCACCAAATGGAGCTAAATCAGAGGCCAATTTATAGTCTTGCTGGCTACAGCTGCAGGGAAGGTTTGAGATACTATTGTTTGAATGTCTCTGCAGCTCTTAAGGTTGCAACCCCTTCATTTGCTTTCTGCCTTAGCTGGGTTTCTTTTTTTTTTTTTCTTTTTTTTTTTTTGAGTTTTAAAGCACTTTCCTGCTGGTGAAAGGCTGAAAGCCCCCAAGGCTTAAGCCTTCTACTGATTTCAGCAGTTTCTAGGTCTTTGAGCTGGCTGTGCTCTGTCCCTGAGTTTTGGGGATGTAGAAGGAGGTTTGGAGCTGAGTCAGTGGCATCTCCACCTGTGGGTTGTTATCCAGCTGAACAGAGCCTGGCAGCTCCCCGTGGGCCACAAACCAGATGTTGTGTGGCAGTGATTTAAAGTCTCCGTCATTTAGAGACAAATCAATGATAATGAGTCTCTTTTTATAGAGAGGGACTTTGAGGCACGGGAAGATTTAATGGCAGACGCTCTGTAAAATTAGCTACTTAGCTAACTTTAGCAAAATCTTAGCCAAATTAACTAAAAATGAGCTAAATTCAGCGAAAATCATTGGAGAATTGTCAGTCTGGATGGAGGAAAAGCAGAAATTGAAGGGGAAATTGAGGCTTTAGTAGCACTGATGAAGTTGTAACACCAGTTGGTAGTTCAGGAACGTGCCTCTGCCTTGGGGATGCTGCTGAGTTTTGGGATGTCTCATTGGGATGGATCATGGGTTGGAAAAAAATTAAGGTGGATGATGGGAAGTTAGTTGCAGGGAGATGAGAGTAATTGTCTGGTGGACCTCACTGCTGCCAGGCTTTTGTGGCTTGAAGCACTTGATGGCTGGCAGCAGGAGGGTTTGATGCCTTCACGGTCACCCTCAGCCACAGCTTTTGTAAGAGGAAAAAGACATGGGGGGGAAAAAAGTGTCTCATGACTCAGGATGGTATCTGGAGGGCAGAAAAATGGGGCAAAGCATCACTCCTCGGGGAGCTGTGTGTAGCTGTCAGTGCAGAGAGGTCTGCACCTTCCTGCCCTGTGCTGGAGGCAAGGTGCCTGGTTGGATGGGTCAGGAATGATTCATTTTCTGAGGTTGGGTGTGGAGAAAAAACAGGGCTATTGTAGTCTTGTGCCCTTGGAAGTGAAATACGAGGAAGGAGAGCTGAAGAAAAGCCTCTGAAGTGGCTGAAGGAGGAGGTGAAAGAGAGTAAGATGAAATCCAATTCTGTGAGCCTGGCTGTTGGCCAGGAGGATGTGGTGAACTTCTGCTGTGTGCCTCGGGATCTGTCACGACCAGGAGCACTTAGGAGCTATTTTTCCTCCAGCAGAGCTACATCTTTCTGCAGATGTTAAGTTGACAGAAACAAGATGGATTGTTGCAGAAGTACAAAGGGCTTGGATGTACATTTTTCCCTTTATCCCAATTTATGTTTGAGATAGTTGTAAGCCCCATGGAAAATTATCCCTGGTAGAGGATCTGGTGATGTGCTAGTGGCTTTCTGGCTTTTGGCTTTTCCCAGAGACAATTCCAGTGGACTGACCAAGGGTGTCAGTGTTACTGCCCAGCAGTGGTGAAGCCAGTCCATGGGGTCCCCATCTCCTCCTCCATTAGCTCGAAAGCTTATGGATCAGGAGGGGCTGGAGTTGTGGTTTTGTGGACTGTGCTTGAGCTGGCTCTTCTCTGCCCAGCTTTTTTCAGCCCTTAGAGCGGGCAGAGTTGTTTTACCCCAGTCATTTTTTGAGTGGTGCAGAGTCAGGAGGGCACGTGTGGAAGCATCTCTGCCTGCAGCAGTGGGACTGGGGACCACAAAGTGGGACTAAGGCAAACCCCAGAGCCTGCACTCCTGGGAGGGATGAGAAGGAAATGCAGAGCTGTGCAGAGTAGTGCAGGGGTTTGCTCAGCATTCCTAGTTGGCTTCTGGGACAGGAATTACTGTGAGGTTTTCAGGAAAGTGGTCTTGGGAGAAATACGTAGAGGCAGAAATACAAGTAATCTCTCAGTTTGCAGACTGTTCTGATAAACTGATGCCTTCAGGAGTGACAAACCGGTCATGCAGTTTTTGGGCTTCCTCCAGAAAAAAAACAACCCCTAAATCCCAAAAACCAACACCCTGCCATTTAACGTGGTGGGTAGTGCAAGGAAGAAATACATCTCTCTGTTTCATTCACTTCATCAAATATGTTATCAGGAAGCATTGTTTAGTTTAGGAATTTATTTCTCCTCTCTGGAAAGCTGTGCTGGCGGGGCAGGCCCTAGCAGAGGGTTTGGCAGTGTTCAGCACGTGGGTGAACGTGACACACACAGTTTCAGTTCACTGGCACTGTGCTGGGCAGGGTGGGCTTGTGTCCCTTCCTAACCTTGATCTCAGTTTTCCTCCTGCAGCTCCAGTGTGCCCAGCAGAATGTGGGGCAGCTGGGACAGCTCTCACAAGCCAGTGGAGCTTTTTTGGGTTTGTGGGTAATAATGAGCTGCCATGGGAAATAGCAGTTTCTTTTAAAGCAATCTTCTCTACCAAAGTCCCCTTGAATTTAATGAAGACTTAGAAAGTTGTTCCTGCAATTTTTATGCTGGCATATAGATATCCATAAAAGGGCCCTCCCGTAAATGGAACAGAGAGGAAACCATTCATTTTAGTGTCTGTGCATTTATGGATTGATTTTTACAGAATCCTATTAGTTTCACTGCCAGTAAATGGCATGAGGACTCTATTTCAAACCAGACAATGTCAAGATAGAGAGGTGGGCATTAAATATCATCCCACCTGTTGCTGTTCAGCTGTGCTGCTTGTGTCTGAGCAGAATGTAATGGCAGAGGGCAGGAATCCCAAGTCGATCTTTTCCAGCTCTTTGTTTTGTAAAATCATTAGAAGCCACAATAAGGTAAGAGGCTGGCATTACACTGGTTCAACAGCCCATTGAATAGATCTGATCATTTTTGTGCAATGCTTTCTTAAAAGCAAAGGAATAAATACTCTCCTGTAGCTGTTCGTGGTGCTGCTTTTGAGAAAAGAATGATTTATAATGCTCCTCTTAAAAAAACAAGTTAGATACAATGAAAAAGACCCCCAACCCCATAAACCACAGACTGCTACTCTGCCCCAAAATGCAGACAACTCCCAGATTTTTTTTTTTTCCTCCCCCTCTGTCAGGTAGAGGACAGAACATTCTCTCCCAGCCCGGAGGGCTGCTGACAGCCCAGCTCTACCTGCCCATTTTACACTCTTCCTTCACGTGATGTTTGAGCTGCTGACAGCAGGATGGTTTCATAAACAGCCACCTCTCTTTGGGCCAAGGGTAGCTCACCTTCCAGTGTCATTACCCAGCTCTCAGATTATTACAAATGAAAACATGCTATTAGTGTAATTTCCATTTCCCCCCTCCCTCTTTAAGCTCTCTGCTTTGTGCATCCCACTTGATTTTTGGCAGTGTGATGCTTTGATTTTTGTTGGTGGGTGGTTTTACACTTTGATTTCAATTCCAGCTGCATTTGGTTTGCAGAATGTGGGGACTTTGCAATTAAAACCAAAACTGAGCCACACACATTGAAGCAAGGCAGGAAGAGCGAGAGGCTGGCACTTTGAGTGTGGCACAGCAAGTGGGGGACATTGCTTAGCCATGGCCATGCCAGTCTCCTGCTTGGGCAAAGCAAATCTGTGGTGCCTTACTGGACTGCTTGGAAAAAGCAGAGTATGTGGAAGTCATACATGTATATATCCATATGTGTATTTTCCTATATATAGGTTTTCTGCAGCTGAGAGGGAAGGGGTTGTTGCCAAGATCAGTGGTGTAGCCTCAGATGCCATGTGCTATTTAGGGAGTTGATGCTGCTGGTTCTCAGCCATCTGATCACAGACACAAAAATGTGCTTTGGAGTTGTTTCTCCTGTTTTACCTCTGTGGGCTGACCAGGTCACCCCTGTGCTGGTGCTGCTGTTGCAGTGGAGACTCGGAGGATGTCACTTCAGAAAGAGAAAAGGACCTTTTTGAGGGTCAGAAGAAAGAGAAGGATGTTAATAAAAGAGCCTGACCCTGAGCTCATCCTCTCCCTGGCTGTTAGGCTGCTGCTCACATCCTTGGTCTGCTGTATCTTGCAGCAGATACTTGTGGAAGTAGAGAGCTGTCAGGATGGACACTGGTGCCCCAAATCCCTGCTGTTCCCCTGCCCATGGCAGGCACCTGCCAGCACAGCCTTGCCAGGTGTGTTTTCCTGCCTCAGTGCTGGGGAATGGTTTCTAGGGTTGGAAGAGCACGGGGCTCTTTCCTCCCTGGGCAGCCTTGGGCTTCCCCAGCAGAGTGAGCTCTGCCCGGGGGCTGCTGAGACTTGTGGGGAGCCAGCTCAGCTCTGAGCTCCCAAAAGTGCTGCAGATGCTTCAAAAGTGATGCAAAAGCTTGCCCTTTTTGAGATGTGTAATTTCTGAGTGCAGCAGATGCTGGGAGCCGTTTTTGGTGTGGGTTTGTGCCAGGGCACCTTTAAATTGCAGGGCTGAGTTCCTGGCAATAATAGGATTTGGCTGTAACATCTGTAGCCTAAATTTCATCCTGTCCCAAGGCTTCTGAGACTAGCTGGAGCTGGATTTTTAAAATTTAATTTAATTTTATTCTTTTATGCTGGAATTGGATTGTACCCAAAGAGCTGCCACATAGACCTGCAGCTCTGGGATAGCACAGCATCTGGGCTAACAGCTTATAGCATATTCCCTGTGGGTTTACACCCCATGGGGAATTTCGGGGTCTCTGTGGGCCGAGCAGTCACTGTTCCACACTTCAGCTGTCCCATCAGGACATGGAGGAAGGATGGGGAGGCCTGGGTGAGGCTGTGCTGTGCTCTGGGGGCACAGAGCAGGACACCCTGCACTCAGGTCACTGCTCAGGGCTTCCCTTCCTCAGGGGGAAGCCTGGGAATGTGGCCTAGAAGCATGGCAAAAGCTCACTTTGCTTCACCCAGTCTGATAGTGAAAAGCAGCTCCCTGGGTAAGGCTGTAATGAAAGTTATGCTCAAAGCAGGGCTAAAATCCCATTTCTTTTGCCCTTTAATTATTTAATTTATTTTCTATATTTAACGTGCTTGCTCTTCGTGAGTCAACTGAATTTTCATGGGTTTTTTTTTTTCTCCAATATTTATCTGTGTTGGCAGAGGGAACATTTTAAAATGAGCTTCTCAGAACTTGCCCTGGATGCCCTAGTGTCCCTTCTGGCTGCTTCTGCTATGGAGTGGTTACTTGCTCCACATTTCCCACATTTTCCCTGCTGCTACCAGTGCAGATAAAATGTTAAATCAAAACACAACGAAGAATTTTAATTTTATTCCTCATCTTCACCACTTGGGAAATAAAAGGCTGGTGGGTTTAGCCTGGTGCTGGCAGCTGAGCCCTGCTCCAGTAGTGCTGGCTGCCTGTTGCTGTTTGGCATTGCTGGAGCTGGGCAGGAGTGAGGGATAAGCCACAGTGAGCCTGCTGGAGCTCAGCTGTGACATGTGAAATAGCAGAGCCCCTGCCAAATGCCCTGTGGAGGGGAAAACCATCTTGTCCTGGTGTACCAGGATCCTGGTGCCTTTTAGCAGCCTGGATTCGTATTTTAGAATGAGGAGGCTGTTGCTGCTTTTCTTGTTGTAGTCCCATTTAAGTAGGGAGACAGAGGACAGGACTGCCATGTGAATTGACAGCAAATCCTGCCTGCTTTTGCTCCCTGCCATCTTGGAGAGCTGGAAATGGTGCGGGGGGGGGACATAAGGTGATGGCTTCTCTGTAAGAAGTAGCCTCAGGCTGCTCAGTCTGGGATGGAGGACAGGGGTTGTGCTGGAGGTCTGTGAAGTCATTAATGGCAGACAAGTGGTGGGTAGGAAATAGCTCCCATCTCTTCCTGGACAAAAATCTGGGATTGTCAAAGAAAGCTGGCAGGGGCAGGTTCAGTGTGCTGGGACACAAGCTGCTTGTGGAGCCCCAGACAACTGCTTTTTCTAGGTGCTGAAAGTCTGGCTGGGTTCAGCAGTGGCTGGACAAGAAGCATGGGGAAAAGGTCTGGACAAGTGTTAAATGAGATCTTCTTTTTCCCCTGCTCCTCTGAACACCGCCTTCCTCAGCTCAGCAGTTTCAGAGCTGGGTGGTCCAGCTGGATCCAGCTGAGCCCCTGCCAGTGCAGGCAGCTGGGCAGATGTTTCTGTGCCTAGCTAGGACAGGGAGGAGGCTGCATCCCTGCTGGGGCTGCTCTGCATCCTGCTCAGGAGCTCAAAGCAGTGCTTCCCAGGGCCAGAGCACAGCACAGACCATTAGTCTTGCTGAGTACAGCTATGATTGTGCTTAGCACTGCCTTCCTATCTCTCCTGGCTGAACCATAGAGCACTTTGCAATGATTAATTCAGCATGAAACTCTTAAGTGAGCATTATTGCCCCGTGTTAAAGCAGACATAAAGGTTGCTGGCAGAGCAGGAGCAGAAACTCTCTGCCACACAGATGTTCACCAGCCTGGCTGTCTGCAGACACCAGTACATCCCACTGGCCTTCTTTTGTCTCAGCACTTTTTTAGGTCCATTTTGTTGCCCTTGAGATGTTGTTCCTTTTGCTGCAAAAAAAAAAAAAAAAAAAAAAAAATTGGGGGGGGGATGAATTCAGATGCTGAGCTGTACCCAGTAGTTTGGAATTAAAACTCTCTTTGACTGCATAGATGAAAAGTCTTGGCTTGTGTAACCAGTTATTTCTGGTGCATCTCTCCAGGCATCTGCCTTGATGTGGGCAGCAGCAGCAGCATATGCTGCTGGCTATGCAGGGACCAGTGCTGTCACCATCTGTGTGCAGGCTTGCTGGGGCAGTGGCAAGCATTGCTGCTGGGGCTCTGTGCCCCTGCCTTTCGTTCCCAGGGCTGTGCATGAGCCAGGGGCAGGTCATCCAGCTCAGAGCTGGGAGCCTGTGGTGCTGTGCCCAGAGCTCTTCACATCTCAGGAATTTTTTCTTCTTGGGGCTCTAGCGAGGGTATAAAGATTATGAAAGCTCTCAGCTGGAGCTTTGTGCTCTGAAGGTGCTTTTACAACAGTAAATCAAATATAAAAGCAGTGAGGTAAGGGTTTTTTACAGCCATCAGGACCAGTGCTGGAGCCTTATGCACAGCTGATAGGACCTCTGCACTGGCTGCTGTGTTTTTGGGCAAGATCATGGAGTAGCATGTCTGCTGCTTGGCACATGTTCTCTATCCCATATGGTTTCTGCTCTTCCCTGAGGTGGTGTGGCTTTTGCTTGCTCCAGCATGCCTCTCAAAGCCTGAATGTACCCCCAGGCATCTTCTCCCTTATGTTTGAAGCCACACTGTGACTGGTGCCAAGGGTTGTGGTAGTGAGGGAAGATAGAGACAGGCCTGGAGCTGGAAGAGAGGAGCTGCTGGAGTGTGTGGGAGAGGGTAAGGATGGAAAAAGGTCTATGAGAAGAAACAAGCCCTAACATTAAGAGAAGCAGCATCACCAACTTGGGACTTGCCTTGTGCTTTCAGGACCATCCAGACAACAGAAGGTTGTGTTTCATCTCTGGTTACACAGGCCCAGCAGGGGTGGTGTCAGACACTTCCCTCCAGCAGCGTGAACCTCCTTTGCAATTTCTACTGCCCTGGTTTCCAGCAGGAAGCTCAGCTAAGGAGGCATGGCTCCTCAGCAAGGAGATTCCCTTCCCATGTAGCTGTGGCCCATCAGGCACTGTATGTCTGAACCTGCATGCATTAACCAGGTCTCAGCCATATCCCTCCTTTCCTTGCCTGCCTGGCCAGAGTCTACCAGCATCTTGTTTCTCTCTGGCTGGAAAGACTGGCTCCTCATTTCCTTGCAGCTACTGCCAGCAGCAAACACGACCTGATTTGTATTATCCCGTGTCTGATCCCACCTAATCCTTAATGCAGCTCTGCAGGCAAGGGCAGTGTGTTGCTGCTGGAGCAAGAGGGATCAAAGGCATGTGGGCTGGGATGTGGCCCAGATGGGTGATGGGACTGCCTAAATGTGGATCCAGCCTCTGCTCTGCACTCCTTGTGTCACACAGGGGACTTCCCTCCCATCCCACAGCTTTCTGAGGGCAGGGAGCTTTGCCTTCAGCAGATAGTGCACAATGGAGCTGATGTGTCCACCCAGCATGAGATGCTCCCCATGGAAGAGAGCGTGGGGCTGTTCCAGAGCTGACTCTTTGGGTTCAGAGGTCCTGGAGGTGTTGCCTGGCAGCTTGTTTCTGGTGTTGGGTGTACAGGCTTTGTGTGGTGACCCCTTTGTGCTGCCTAGGCCAGTAAGTGGAATGTGTGTTGTCTTGCCACCCAGCTGTGCTGCAACAAGCTGAACTGTGCCCAGGACCATTGCCACTGTCCAAGCCTGATGCTGCCAAAGCATGAAAAGCCAAGAGATTCAGGGCAGCTTATTTCTGCCTGGATTTGAGCTTTGCTGCTGGCTTGTAGTGTGATTGCTCTGCTTGCCCACGTGCATCTTGTGACAGAATGTCATCTATGGGACTGCTCTGCTGGCTGCATGGAAGGGGATGAGGTTTGAGGCACTAAGATATGTGGCAGGGCTTGCTGCCCCCACAGTGTGTGGAACTGTGGAGCTTAATGTGTGTGTGCCATGAGCTATACTGCCTGGGTGGAGGAAATCTCTTCCTGTATCAGACAAGGGGACTGGTCCAAGCCCAAGCAGGAGATGCTCACCAAGACTTCCATACTGTGTTTTCGTGACTGAGTACTTCAAAAATGCTCTTTTCCTTATTGCAGTGAAATGTGTGTTTGTATGTGAGAGAGAGAATCAGTGCCAAATGCAGATTGGGTTTTTTTATGATAATAACAGCAAAACTCAGTGCTGGTTCCTGGTTTCCCTCCAGATCCCCATGCTCTTGGATGTTTTGAGTTTGCTGCATCAAGAGACTTAGCATGGGTTTGGTTTTTATGATGCCCGTGCTGTGGCTTCCGTGCCCAGAAGTGGCTCTGCTCAGGGTTTTCCCATGCAAGCAGCAGGGCTGTGCTGCTGGAGGATGGCCAGAGCCTGGAGATCTGCCTGGCCAGGCCCCACCAGCCATGTCCTGCTTCTGTTTTTCCCCACTCCCAGCCAAGCCTGCATCAATCCCAGGCACAGCACTTGGGGCTCCTGCAGCGCCTGTGCTCACGGCTGGCCAGGACCCACAGTCCTTCCCCAGCAGGCTGGATTATTTTAAAACTTGCCATCCCTTCCTAGGGTGCATGTCTCACTAGCCAGCACTGTTTTTTTTTATTTCTATTACTGAGCTGAGATAGAGGAAGGCTGGGCTGACACATGTGCTCTAAATTTTGCTGCTGTATCTCCGGTGCTGTCAGTCATGGTGTACCCAGGCCGAGGATCTTGCAGACACTCCAGCAGCAGGTACCTGAGGATCAAAGGTTTAGATCCGTTCTTGCTGTCACAAATGTTTTATATCTAGTTTCTCCTTGAGGGGAGTTGAGGGGAGGATGGGCTGGTACATCTGAGGAGTACACACACCCTGGAGCATTGTTGCTGTGACCTGAGCTTCATCTCCCTGCACCTGTGTGTTGAGGACCAGCTCTGGGCTGCAGAAACACCTTCCTCTGCAAAACGTGTGTGTTGAGATGAGGACATGGGTCACCAGTGCTTTTTGACAGGGGCATGGTGTCTGACAGGCAGGCACTGGCAGGTCCTGAGCTCCAACTGAGCCTTGAGAGTTTGCCCCATAGGTCAGTACCCCACAGCCTCTGCTGCCCCTGCATCCTCCTGCAACATGTGTGTTAGGGCAGCTCTCATGTTTCCCAGTGATGCTTTTAAATCTATTGGAGAAGTCAAGCTTTGTCCAGGAATTTGTGCACTGCTGCCACCATAGGTGCTTGGTATGGTTTGGGCTGGGCTGTAGCTCATCACTGCAGAGTGGGCAGGAAGGCTCTCTGCAAGGGCTTGGGGAATTTTGGTTAGTTACCAGCAAGGGTTTTCCTCTGCTCTTCTCACTCTGCTAGAGGTGAGAGGTGGGAAAAGGGAGAAGAAGCCCTTGTACTGGAGCTGCTAAGCCATGCTCCTGCCCAGTGGGAGCCTTGTGACTTAACTGTAGGAGCAGGGAAGCTGAAGCGTGGCTGGAGGGAGTCCAGGGCTTTTCCAGAACCAGAAATCAAGTGCAGAAGTGGGGAGTTTGGTCTGACAGCATTTCTTGTCCTTGCTGAGCTCCTTCCTTGGAGCAGGCTGTGCCTTGGTACATCTCTGCTCCCCAAAGCAGTTAGCTGTCAGAGGAAGGGGGAAGGGTGAAGCTGATGGCTTCTTAAAGGCAGCTAAAGCCACGAATGCACCTGTCCTGTGTGCTTGCAATTATTGTGTTTTTGTTTAATACCTATTTTTATGATATATGTGGTTTTTTTATAACCTTTCCCTCCCTTGGAGACACTTCACATTCATATGCTGCTGTTACCATCACTCCTGTTGCTGCCTGCCTTGGAAGGGGGGCTGCTCAGGGAAGGATACTAGCATTAGTTTCTAAAGCAGTGTAAAGATCCTCATGGAAGCAATTACCAGATGGATTACCCCTGGCTTTGCTGCTGTGAAAAGGCCATGTTGGGTCGAGGATGCTGACTATATTAACAGCACGATCCCTTCCTTCTTGGGAGGAGTGGTTGGGATTAACCTCCTGATTTTTAAAGGGCTGGGTTCAAAGCAGGACATTCAGAGCAGGGATCTGCCTGGCTGGCTCCTTTATTCTTCCCTCCCTGTTCCCTTTTCCCTTTCCTTTCCCCTGATGTGCCCTGTCCCAGGCTGTCCTCTGGCACGTGGGAGCCACAGCTCCATGGGGAAGGGGAAGACCTTCCCTGACCTCTGAGGTGCTCCAGCTCTCTGTGGTTTGGTAGGAGTTTTGGCTGTTCTGCAGGAGGAGGAGCAAAATCTCAGCTGGAGACTGAGTACAGCTATGGGCTCCTAAGTACTAAATCATCTGCTGCTCCTGCTGGAGCCTGGGAAGGCTGGTTCGACCTTCATGGCTGGGAAGCAGCTCATGTCTGTCCTGAAAGGCACAGAAGGAAAACACAACACTGTCTGTCCATGTAGGAACTCCCTTTTGCTACTTTATTTACCCACCATCGCTCTGGGCTCTTCTCAATATATTTGATCTCTTGTGATGCTGGGAATGTGCTGAACCTGGGTGGTGTGGGGGCACACATGGGATGTTGCCTTCATTTCTTTCCCAATGAGTGCCCTTTGTAATTGGTGATGACCTTTGGGGAGCAGCTCTTGCACTCACCCACACACCAGGCATGCAGCCAGCAGAGGATGGGGAGGGGCTGCCTGTGGGGCACCAGGTAATGTGTTACCATGGCCCCAAAGATGCTCCTTGGCATCTCCTGGCACCCTGGTGAGCCCAGAGGGTTGCTGAGGGGATCCCCTTTGGCAGGGGGAAAAGGCATTTTTGGGAATTAGCAGGTGGAGAACAATGAGAGGGCCCAAGGGTGCTGTGGGCATCCCACTGCTGATGGGAGTGGCAGTGGGAGTACTGGTAGGGGGCAGCTCCCATCAGCTCAGAGGACTTGGCTTGGGAATTGATTCTCAACTCATTGTGAGGCTGCTGCCAGTCTAGATGTTTTCCACTTATTTTGGGTTTTTAAAACCTGAAATCTTAAAAAATGAAAATCTCAGTGAAAGCAGAGACTCTTAAAACGTATTTTGTCTGGTTTGCTGTCCAGAATTACCATTTGTAAACCCCTATAGAGGGGTTCACAGGTGCCAGTGAACTTGGACTGGCATTGCTCATCCTTTTCTTGGGGCTGTGGGAAAACCCAGAAGACCAGTTTTGAATAGAAACCTGGGGAGACTGATGCAGCCCAAGCACAAGCAGCTGAACTAAGTCCTGCAGCATCCTAGGAGAGCTGTGGGCAGGCGTAGGAGGAAATGACCAAAACTCCTCTCCATCCTTCTGCTTGACTCTCAGTACAGACAGAGCTGGGTCTTCTCTTTTGTCCAGTCAGCAGCTTGGTTTGTGCTGACCTCCTAAATATTCAGCTCATTATACACTCTAATGTATAAATAAAACAGAAGGAGGCAGCAATATTCTCCAGGAGGATATAATCGGCTTCCTTTCCTTTTTAATTACACAGGATTTGTCTCCATGTGTCAGGCTATCCTATGGGCTAATTTATAATTCTAA
The DNA here is from genome assembly GCF_012460135.2 of Molothrus ater. Taxonomy (NCBI): domain Eukaryota; kingdom Metazoa; phylum Chordata; class Aves; order Passeriformes; family Icteridae; genus Molothrus; species Molothrus ater. The sequence goes on along the minus strand of NC_050480.2, from coordinate 6,375,991 downwards.
AAGAGTTAAGATCTGTGTTCTTTATGCAGTGAGACGCTTATGAACACACCTGATTTTGGGGGTCCAAGATGAAAGAGCATTTTTCTAGATGGAAATGCAGGGAATTTTGTTGCTGGATGTTGTTTTTAGAGGTCGGTGGCCTGGACCCTGCATTCCTTTCCATTGTCACAGAGTGGTATGAGGTTCTTCACTATACTGGAGATGGTGAGGGTCACCATGGGAATTCCTGGGGTCTCTCTGGGGTGTGTAATGCTGGCTGCTAGCATTTTTTGTCCCTCTGTAAAGGCAGGTACTACAGCCAGCAGCTAGGAGCATTGTCCATGTATGGAGCTCTGGCTCTGGCTGCCTGTGGGAGATGTGGATATATTTTAACCTGGCACCACTGCCAGTGCAGCAGATGCTTGCTGATAAGTGTGGTGTGAACTCTGAGCTGACTTGTTTTCTCCTAAGGGAAGCCCTTGAAACAAAATTTGGCTTTTCATCAAAGCAATGAATCTGTCATCTTTCCCTCTGTGCAGCTCGGAGTCCCCTGCTCCTGATTTGCAAATAAATTCCCCATTTTGGTGGCTGCCCTGGCCATCCATTTTAAAATTAAAGCTTTGGTGCCCTTACTGGGAAAAGCATCAGTAATTCTCCAGTGGCTTTTCATGCTGTTGTATTTGGCTGGAGACTTCAACAGATTTAAGCCTCTGGAGGGTGTTTCAGACCATGTATATTGTTTACCACAGATACAGGCAAGAAGATAAACAAATTGCTGGTTCTATCTGTGATTGACTTAATGGTGGCCCAGATTCCTTAGCCCTGGGTGAGCTGCTTGCACTGACTCAGTGGCCAACAACCTGAGCTGATGTCTGAGTGTAGGGACGACAGGAGGAAGATGCTGAAGAGCCTTCTCCAAGGCCTTGAGAGGGATGCTTCCATCCAGGCTGGAGTTGCAGCTGTACTTTGTGAGAGTCAAGTTTTCTTCCAGTTCTTGAAGGTCACATCTTCCTCCTTGGCCCCTTTCCAGCCTTTGTCACTCCTGTTGCCTGATGTAGCAGGTGCCTTGGTTGTGTAAATGTGTGTGTGCACCACAGGAGAGATCCAGGCTCTGCCCACACAGGAGGTGTGAGCAGCAAGGGCAGAGAAAGTGGGGACAGTGTGGTCTTGGCCTCAGGGCCAAGTGAGAAAGTGGGACACTGAAAGGTCCTCAAGGACTCGTGCTCCCTGCTGAGCCAGCAGAGGAGGAGGAGGTGCTCCATCCTTTGAAGATGGAGCAGAATGCCTGCGGATGTGCATGAGCAGGAAAGGGTCAGTGGCAATGAGAAGTTTGATGGTGAATGTTCAAAGCTTCTCCAGGGACCCCAGCTGGAGGGCAGGCTTTGTTGGAGAAGTGCTTTGCTTTAATTAGGTATCTGTATTAATATTTTATTTGATTTTTTTTCTTTTGTTTTGTTCTTACTTCCTCCAAAGTGGGGTCAGAACAGGCTCAGATCAGAAGCTTTTCCTTGAGAGACAAAAAAAAAATCACCTCCAAGCAGAGGGAGGTGCTGGTCCTCTTTGGAGCAGAGTGGGATCCTGGATCTGCTGTGTGTCCCCATGGGGCCGCAGAGGAGCTGCCACCAAGGTGCTCATGCATGTTGTGCCCAGGTACCAGTGCAGGAGGAAGAGGAGTTTCACAGCCCTCAAATAAATGAACTGGAGCTGAAATCTCCATGGGTCACAAAAGTAATTAGGGCAGATCGTAGTCGGGGCCCAGAGCTGCCTCCATTCCCAGTGTGTGGTTTGTGTCAGCACAAAGCAGGGCCACTGAGCCAGTGAAGCACTTAAGCAAGTACTTAGCTTGAAGCATTTAAACAGGGGTTTCTCTTGGTTCCTACAAATGCCTGGAGTCACATTAGTTTGTATTTAAGTGCTTGATTGGCTCAGGGATTGTGCACTTTGGGGAAGGAGGGTAAGAGAAAAGAGGTGACTTCCAGAGTTGGTGTGAATTTCATGCTGAAGGGTACCTGATGCACTGGAGGATGTGATGCAGGATGAATACAAAGCCTGTTTTCCAAAGACCCAGAGCCTGCTTTTGGCACCACCACATTCTCTTTGGATGGGACAGAGACTGGCTGTGGTGCTGCCTGTCTCCCCCTCGTATCCTGGGGCTGAGGCCATCGGGATGCACAGCACTGCTCGCTCAGGGCTAAGCTGAGGCACCGGGCTCTGGGGTTGAGGAAACTACACCAAAACTTAACTGAAGGATCTTGTACCTCAGTGCTCCATCTGGGTTATTCAAGGATGAGGACAAAGGCAGTCTGACACTGTCCCACTTCTTTTCCCTCTGATGCTGCTGACCCTCTTAAGTGCACGTGCTGGCACAGGGGGACGAGGAGGGATGAGCCCTATCCTGTTTGAAGTATTATAATCCTTTCAGATGGCATTAGTGCCTGGGCCAGCAGCAGCTCTATAATTGAACCTCCTGTTTGCAGGGGCCCTGCGCTTCAGTGAGACTTCTAAATCTCATTTGTGTAATGCCTGGTTGCAGTTCCTGCTGAAAGATTGCCCTCTGCCTCCAGTGCCCCCGAGCCTGCTGAGCACAAGGATGTCCTCGCTGGCAGAGGAGTGACAGAGCGTGACTGGGCAGCAGCAGAGTGCTGCATGGCATCTGAGTTTCCAGAGCTTTCACCTGTTTATTGGACCTTGTGATAGGCTGATGTAATTTTTAATTCCCCCCCCCCCGCCCCTTCCTGGTTTTTTAATGCCTGAGTCCCAGAGAATGGGCTCAGTGACAAGTGCTCAGTCAGGTATTTTGTAGGGATGAGATTTTCCAGGGAAAGCTGGGTGTGAGGGGAATCGAGGTAGGGGCACATTTGGCTGCTACCAGACTCCTTTGGGGTCATCTTTACACCTGCACAAGCAAAAACCATTTTTCTGGCCAAATGGTTTCCCTGGAAAACCCTGTCAGCTCTGCCAGCCCCCTGGGCTGGCTTGGGTTTACTGCCTCCTGAAATGCCATGTGTGTCATTCACATTCTCTGAAAAAATGCCTTCGCCCAGGGTTTTTCTCCTGGGAAGCTGAAAGGCAGAGAGAGCAAAAGAAAAGAGAACAGAAAAGAAAAAAGAAAAACAGTTCTTATCTCATTTGCTTCTCCTGTGTTGTACTCATGTGGAATGTGTTTGGAGATTGTTTTACCCACAGGTGATTGTTTCACTGGATTCTGGTGTGAGTTGTTTTGACTCATTGGCCAATTGGGGCCAAGCGGTGTCAGGACTCTGGAAAGAGTCACAAGTTTTCATTATTATCTTTTTAGCATTGAGTAAGTATCTTTTCTGTATTCTTTAGTATAGTATAGTATTCTTTAATATAGTATCATAAAATAATAAATTAGCCTTTTGATAAGATGGAGTCAGACGCATCATTCTCTCCCCTCGTCGGTGGCCCTGCATTTACAATAAGCTCATGGCATTGGTCTGATTCACTCTGGTCTGAAGGCAAAACTTAGCAGACCCAAAAGGAAAACAGTTTTTATTTTAGTAAAGGCTTAAGTTCTCTATGTTAAAACAGTGCCACAAAAGAAGAAAGTGAGTCAGAATCTCCCTTTGGCTCGCACTGCCCACTCCTTGTCTTGCTGGGCAGCTGGAGGCTGTCCCTGGGGACTGGTGTGACCGGCCCATCCCTGTCCCTGCTGGCTCCTCTGGGGAGGCTTTTCACCTGACATGCCCTTGCACTGCTGGGCTGCCTCTGGGTGGCCAAAGTGCTGTCCCAGCTGCCCTTTCCCTGCCAGTGTCCAGCCTGGCCTGGCCTCCCGTGCCCTGCCAGGGGACGCCATGGCCCCACAGCAGCAGCCGCCGCTGCTGTTCCTCCTTCCCGCTCCAGCAATCCCTGCTGTACTGTAATCACACAATTATTATGCCGTTAAAATGTCATATTCGCAGAAATCCACATAAACAAGGCATTAGCAGTTGCCAGGAAATTGTAGTTTTACTGCTAATGACCCATTTTCCCCCTGCAGCACCACTTGTTTTTTTTCTTAAATATTATTTTTTCCCTTCTTTGTTTCTTTGGTGGTTTTTTTGTTGTTTTGTTTTGTTTCTGAGCTCTGATTTAAGAGGCAGATGACGAATTACATCTTTGCACTGAGAGGCTTTTAATCTTTAATGTACAGTTACAGTGAAAAGCTGCCTCTGGTCTGTGTGCCCTTAGCCAGCGAGGGTGATGGGTGGTTTTGGAGGAGGTGCCTTTAGTGGGTTATTTTTGGGGGATGCTTTAGTGAAATGGCAGAGAACGCTCTTGGTGACCCCTGCTCTTGGCTGGATGCTGGTGTGAGACGGAAGCTTCTCTTCTCTCCATAATAAGTTTTGTCAATGTCTTTTTGTGGGTGTCCCTGTCCTTGACCACCCCTGGGGGACTCCCCAGGGTGGTGTTGGAAGAGGCAACACTTGTTTGCCAAGAGCAGACAGCCCCTCCTTGGATGTATTTTTCTTCTCTTTCCTTCTGCTCATTGAGTCTCTCAAACTCTTTTAAGCGTTGACTGTGTTTCCTATAATTAATACCAGTCATTAAACTGCAGTGTTGAAAGAGAAATTACCTAATTCCAAGGAAAAAAAAAAAAGAAAATTTATTACTAGCACGTGAGAGAAAATGATTAGGAAACTTGGAGAGATGAGCCCTGTAGAAGATAAATAGAAAGGCAAGTGGAGTATTGACTTGATCCTTTTCTAGTGCAGGGTAATTTGGCCTCTAAAGTGAGTTAGATCATAATAAATTAAATTTAGATTTCTGCACATCAGTTAAATAACTCCCAAGACAGAATTCTGGTGTGAGGAAGAGGTGATTATACATTGTGGAAATATTATAATGAAGACCTTATCTGGTAACCTGTAACCAATGTGCTGTCCCTGGGTAAGCAAAGGGGATTTCTCCTGGTGCTTTAACTCTCATTCCCTGTCTCAGATCAGGTGCAGGTGAGAAACAGGTGAGTCCCTGTGTGTGGGTTGGTGAGGTCTCCTGCCTCCTGCTGCTTGCAGAGCTGGGAGCTTCTCATGCTTTCCTCTCCTGCTTTGAGCAGCTGTGTTTTGCAGAGGTCAGTGTGCACCTGTGTCTGAGCTGAGCATTCTGCTCCAATTTCAGTTCCCTTTTAGGGAGGCTTGGGATGGAAAGAACACCCAGAAGATTTGGGCAGGTGATGCAGACCAAAATCTACCTCTGGCTGAAAAAGTGAACCCAATCCCTGGTCTTGTTGTGTGGCCAGATAGGGATTAAAATAACTGTTTAATCTCTGGCATCTAGTTACTGTAGATCTCAGGTGTGTATTTAATTACCCACTATTTAGTACCCATCCCACAGGTAGCTTTCCTCAGCCCAAAAAGAAGAACCTGGGTGAATCAAGGTGGGCTGGTGTCTTTCAGGTGGAGATTGCACAGGAGTATTAATTAGTCACTGCAGAGTTAACCAGGAATGCAACCCTAGAATGCAAGATATATCCTGAGCAGGATGAGAGGTGAATACTGTGGGGTGAGGTGCTGGTATTTGTCCATTTCCTGCTGGGACCCTACCCCTGGTAACAGCACATTAGTGGAGTTAGATGGAAAATGCTATCCCAGACCCTGGAGGACCCTGCCACATGCCAAACCCTGCTTCTGCTACCTGACCAGAGCACTGCTGCACTTACAGCAGGTGCAGAAGCTCCAGTTTTCTTGAGGGAATCCACCAGCCCTCCCACCTGAGCCATCAGTCAGATTCTTGCCTATCTGTACCTTTCTAGCTGATCCAGCTATTGGGTATAACTGACATCACAAAAACCAAAACAACATACACACCCACACCCTACAGCCTTAAGTGCTGTGTGGCCACTTTCGAAAGCCATTTCTCTTCTTATTAAGTTTGATAAAACCAACTTTTATTTTTCTTCACAGCATTAAAATTTAGGGACTGCAGCTCCGGTGGTTGTTTCAGCAGTGCCAGGCCTCCTGGGGTCATCGTGAAATCTTACAAACATCAGGCTCTCGCTGGCTCCGCGATGCAATCGCCTCACTCTTCCCTGATCTTTTACTGCCGTGCTAAATCATGTTTTGCAAGATGCCTGAGAAAAAACCCAACATAAACAGCATTTATCACCCCGTGCACGTCGGCCCTCCCCAAAGTCCGCGGCTGGGTTATGTGCGTCCTCCTCGTAAAACTCCTGCAGGGACCTCACTGGTTTCGTAACTTTCTCCCAGCCTTGAATGACTTTATTCCAGTCCTGAATAACTTCCTCTCAGTGTGGCTGGTGATTCAGGGGTTTCTTCTCATCTCCTCACACTGGGGAAGGTGCTGGAGGAGGTCCTGAGAAGGCCATGGGGTCACACCAGGGGAGGGTGAATACAACCCTGTATCTGGAAACCCTTGCATCCCTGGAATTTCTTGGCTCTTGGGAGTGCTTGGGAATGCTCACGTCACCATAACCCAGAGCAATATGGGGCATCCTCTGGCTGGAGGTGCCTGGCTTGCTCCTGTGGTGGTTTACTTGCAGGAGCCAGTGCTCCCTCCTCCCCTTCCTGTGACTACAAAAAATGCACTGCCAGATGCGAGTAAAATCAATTATGGGATAAAAATCGCCCTTTTCAAAAGCTTCATTTTGCGCTATTAGCAGGCAAAATCGACTTTGAGATGGTGTGAACTGAGGAGGGAAAAAAAAAAGAAAAGCAGAAGTAAAGATCAATTATTGGATAAGATCACAATTTTCTTTAGGGCTGAGATGTGTGTAAATGTTTGCATCTCTCAGTGTTACAGGTAGGCTGAGATCAAAGAGGTTGTGCTGCTGTAGCGATGAGATCTTATCGGCGCTGTTTTGTGCCGGCTGCCTCAGACACTGCCAAAGGATGCTTAAACCCCCGGCAGCTTCTGCTGCTCAGGGATGCTTCAACCCCGACAGCACCGAGCCACCAAGAAATGCTTAAAACCCCCCAAGGTTGTTGAAGCTGCTGGGTAACCCCAAAATGCAGCTCTTCCATCCTGGAGCAGGGGGGATGTGCTTCCCTGCTCTTGTCCCTTCAGTGGGGCTGAAGTCCTCAGTGGGAGACGTGTGGTGGCAAAGATGGACTGAAATTGGGCTGGGAGCATGATGGCCCCCTTCTTCCAGGGTCCTGTTGCTGGAGCTGGGGCTAGGATGTGGCTGTGGAAATGTGGGATTACTCCTTTCCTGCCTGAAAGGTTATGGGGGCAATGGGCCATGTGTTTTAAAATACCTTTGTTTTTTGCCTGCAGAGAAATTAAAACCCTTACAAAATGTTTGTGCTGCTTGAAAGGGGCATCCACCAGAGACCTGAATTTGGGTTCAGATTAGTCATTTTAATTCAAATTGCCAGACTCTCTTCTACATATTGTTTCAGGACAATAAATAAACCCTGAAGACATGTTGCCTTCTTGGGAAGGCCGCGGTGACCTGGTTTCGGAGTCCAGCACGGCAATCCCCTCCTGGGATCCCTTGGGGCCAGTAACGGATGCTGACACCAATGTGGTGGACGGTTAAAGGCCTTTATTGAGGGGTCTCAAGGGTATTTATGGACTAAGGGGTTTCTCTACGTCAGACAGGGGTTTGGCTATACTTTCTAGGGTTAGTATGGAGTGGAAAGTTACTGGCATGCATAGGTTAGGGGGGCTACATGTTTGACTACATTACAAGGGTGATCCTTATCTATGGGGAGAGGGGCAGAAGGAGTCCTGTAATTTTCCGTCACAGCCCAAAATCTTCCGAGCGCCTGTCCCTTACCTACCACAAAGACCTCATGGGATTCTATAGGAGTGTGCCTCTTGTTGACGGAGTGACAAAACTATCCTTTGTCCCCTCAAAAAGGAAAGAAGCCCAGAAGTTTCTCTTCTTGATTAGGTGAAAAAGCCACCTCATAGGCCTGGGGGACTTCACCTCAAACTTAAGGATAGCTAATTAGAAGAAGCCAGAAAGTCCCACCTTTAGTGCAATTTAGTAGAAAAAGAAATGACCGAAGAAACCAATCGCTTTTGTAAGGTGTTTCACCAGGAGCAAGAACCTCTGGCACCTGGCTGGGTTTTTCTCTGTTTGTTACTTTGCCTTTTTGTTTCCAACACTGCAGCAGAAGCCATCCTGCTGATTTTTATGCCTCCAAAGGTAGCTGAGCCATCTTGGGTGTGTTGCAGACCTCGGAGAGCTTATGAGAGCGGGCTCGAAGAGGCTGCTCTCACAGGACTCCTCGCTGGCCGCTCTCGCAGCGCTTGCCCGCGTTGCGGGGATGGTGGAGCTCCGGTGGGGCTTGGGAGGAGCTCTGGAGCGGGGTCAGGCGTGCTCCGCTCTCTGCTGTGTCTAACGGGGCTGGCTTTGTGCGCGCAGGAATCGGAGGCGGACTGGGACGACCTGTGGGATCAGTTCGAAGAGCGGAGGTACCTGAGCGCCCGGAGGTGGAAGGGCGGCGAGGACCCGTACCGGCTGCACGCCTTCAACCAGCGGGAGAGCGAGAGGATCCCCAGTGACCGCGCTGTCCGCGACACCCGCCACCACAGGTGCTGCCTCCTCCTCCTCCTCCTCTTCCTCGCCAAACTTCATGGCGTGGCGGCTGGGAAAAAACGCCAACCGCTTACTTGTTTTTAAAATTTTTAAAAGTTTAGTAGTAGTAAAATGGTCATAAAAAATAGTAATACCATTAGAGTAACAATAATTTGGACAATAATAATAAATTGAATTAGGACAATCTGAGACAATAAATACAAAGAGTTACAGATGTCCGGGTACCTTTTTCAGGGTAGCACTAGCCCGAAAAAGGACCCGCTTTAACAGAGGATTAACCCTTAAAAGCAGCAGCCTGTTGCATATTCATACACCTCATCCATGATGCATAAATTCCATTCAAACACAGGATTCTGTTTGGTCATCATCAGCTTCTTCCTTCGAATCCTAACAGCGCCTTCGAGGCAGGAAGAAGTTGGTTTCTTCTGATAAGAGGGCAGTAAATTCTTTTTCTCTGAAAGATTTAGGTGTCCTATGGCTGCTATCTCACTGTGAGTCCTTTCTTTGAAAAAAGTATCCTACATAGCATAGTTTCTATTTTAACATTTTTTAATAACCTAAAACTATATTTAACACAGTACTTAAGAGAATTAATAGAGCATTACTTTCTAACACAACACATATAATATTCATTTTAATATTTGCGAAAAGCCAATCATAAAATACATGCATTTTTCACAGGGGCCTAGTCCTGTTCCCCTCCAGGGATGTGGTTTCGGGTGCTCTTGGGATTGGGTCTGCCTGGGTTGTATTTCTGGGATTGAGTGTTTCCCTTTGCTTGATTTCTTGGCATGTCTGGAAGTTTTAAACCTGCTAATTGAAACTGTATAAATTATTCCCATAGGGAAAGAAAGGGAAGGCCTTTATTTTCCCTTTAGAAAAGTATTGGGTTTGCAAGAGCAAGTCTCACTGTTGGGCAAAGTCTTCACAGGTGCTGAGAACTCCTGCTCTGCAGATGCACTGAGGTGATGAAAGGGGGATAAAATAACTGCTGAGTGCTGAAATTGCTCTGCAGAGAGAGGAGTGGGGAATAAGGGGTAATTGCTGAGTGAGGAGGAGAGAAGGGTAAGAACTTGTTGGATTACGAGCTGCTCCAGCACCACTGAGGTCAGAACTATCATTTGGTGCCCAAAGGAGCTCTTGGGAAAGGCAGGGAGGATTGCAGCCTTGTAGATGGAGCTGCACTCCCCTGTCAGTGTGAGAAGAGTTAGGGTGGGAGTTTTGGTGCTCCCTTCCTTGCTGAGGTCTCAGCTGTAGTCTCCCTCTGGTTGCCTTTTCCAATCTCTCTAGGGAAGAGCTGCCCTTCCTGCTGAAGGTCAGTGGGGTTAATTGTTAGTTTGCTGGATGGGGTGATGCGAGGATGTCCCAGTGGTGAGGGAAAAGCTCCCAAGGTCCCCTCAATGCAGTTTTCCTCCTTGTCCTCCTTGAGGACACAGTGTATGCCTGGCCCCTGCTGTCAGTCACCAGTCCACAGCTAGTGCAAGCTCTTTCCATGGAGCTGTGCCTGGCATTATGTCCCAAATTGCTGGCAGCAGCTGTCTCTACTGCCTTGTCCTGGGAGCCCTTTTGGGGAAGTCCTGCTCTGGTGGGAGCTCTGTGCTGGACCCAGCCATAGCACCCCGCTGCCTGTGCTGCACCTTGCTCCCAGATCAGAGTGACTCCACTCCTGGCATCTGACCCAGCTCTGAACTTCCCCCGTTCCGGTTCCAATGCAGCACTTGGGCTGAAATGCTGAAACAGCACCAGCTCCCCAGCCCTGTAGCAAGCCATGTGCTTATTTATTTATTTAGCTTCTTTTTGTTGTAAGGACCAGATGCTCCTTTCTCCGGAGAGGAGCTGTCAGCCCTGACGGACGCCTGTTATAGCTGAGCAGAGAGTGAATGTGCTATTCCTGGAGAGAATTAATGCCAGGGATATTAACCATCTGCCCTATTAAAAGGGAAGATTGCCTCGGTTGCCCCTTGCCTACCCTGGCTGTGCAGTGGCAGCCACCTTGTTCCTGGGCAGGCAGATGTGGCACTGAGTGCTCCTGTGAAAGAAAAGTCCTCATTAAGGAGGAAGAGAGGGCACAGCACGTGGGAGGGGCTGGGGCTAATTTAATTTGTTTCCAATTTCCTTAAGCCGGTAATTGGATTCTGATTTATTGAATATGCCTGAGGAATGCTGCGGATGATGCACCATTAGCCAAGCATTAGAGTAGCCACGGAGGAAATGGAGCTGCCGGCAGGTCTGGGGGAGGCAGGCGCTGATGGAGAGGATGGAGGAGGGAGAAGGATCAAGGATTGGTGGTTGAGGGAGAGAGGAAAGTGAAGAGCTGAGCCCTCTCTGGAAAAATAATCTTTACTTAGAGCACAGGTGTCCTGGGAGCTGCTGCAGGTGATGGTCAGGCCCTGCCGTGCAGCCTGGAAGCTGGCCTTGAACTGTGCAGCAGAAATGTGTGGGAAAGCATGGATAAGCATGGCCTGCTCTCGGAGCAGGGAGAAGTTGCTGGTGGCTGTGCAAGAACATAGAAAGGGAATGCACCATGGGGTTGATTAGATGCCCTCCTGTGAAGGGGAGAGCAGGGTTGTGTGGAGCAGGCTGTTGTGGGAGAAGGGACAGCTGCAGTGCTCCTGCTGCATGTCCTACTGGAGGCTGTGTTTAGAGGCTTGGTTTCAATGGAAAACTTGGATTAAGCTGCTCAGAGTGAACCCAGAGAGTTGGGCCTCAATTCTATTCCAGCTGACTTTGAAGCAATGCAGGACCCCACACTAAGCGGTGCCACTGTGCCAAGAGGCTCCTGGTGAGCATGTGCAAGGGTTTTGGAGGCTTTGGAGAGGGTCTCATCCATCATTTCAGCTCCTTGCCATTGATAAACAACTTCTCCCTCAGCCTCTCGGTGAGATGTTGTGCTCTGCTTTGTGACAAGGTTTCCAGTGTGTTGGCTCTCCATCCTTCTTGCCTCTGCATGATGTGTGACAGCACTGAGATGGACCTTCAGACCGTGGTAATGCCCAGAGACCCAAACATTGGATCCTAATCCTAGGCACTGGGATGTGGGAATGCTGCTCCTCACAGCTTCTCTGTGGGGTGTTTTTCATTAGGATGGTTGCAGAAAGTTTCCTGGTGTTTTCTCTGCTAATCCAGCCGAGCATCTGGACTTGCCAGCGATAGCTGAATATACAAAATCTGGCAAGGGCTGAGCAGCAAGCTCCTTGCCAGGAGGTCATGGAGAGGGCAAATACTTTCAATGGGATGGGATGTGGCACTGACAGCCAGTTGCTTAGCAATGTTTGCTGGATTGATTTTGTTTTTAAATTGCAGCCAGTGGAATAGTTTCAGATGGAGAGGAATTGCAGTGTTCCAAGAAATCAGAGCAGGAGAAACCGTGGTGGCTCTCTTTGTCTGCCTCTGGCTAGTGCAGGGCTATGAACTTCAACTCGATTTGTGGGTGATTTCAGCCAGGGAGCTGTCATGCTTTCTGTGGACTACTTTGTGTCACTTGGCCTGGGAGATCTCACAGCTGGAGCGTTGCTCCTGGTGACTTTCTTGTGTTTCACCGCATTCCTGGTTGCACATGGACTATGCCCTTGGACCACATAAAGGGCTGCCTTTCTCCAAGGAGAAGACCTCGGATGCTCCTGTGGTGGTGCATCCCATCTTCCCCAAAAGTCAAGGTTGAACCATCCCTGTGATTGCATCAGCCAGACCGGACCTGGAGCTTGGTAGTTATCCAGACTGTGCACAGCCAGCTCATTCCTCCGGAGTGGGTGGCTAGTCTCCCTCCACCATGGTAGCCACATGCACTGGGAATTACCTCATCCCCACCTCCCACAACTCCCACCGGCAAACTGCGGGACCGAAGCGGCAGCGAATGAGTCAGTGCCGGAGGAGAGGAGCGGAGCTTTCCAGCACTGCTCAGCAGCTCGGAAAGCCGGCAGGAGCCAGGACGTGTCGCCCCCAGCCAGAAGATTTCGTCGTGATGGCTCCTGGGCTTTTTCCATCTGTGGCAGACAGCTCCTGGGGAGGCTGGTGCTCACCACGCCAGTGCTCCATATGCTGCTTGGGCTGCCCTCCGCCTCGCCGTGCCCCGCTGGCTCTGATGGATGCGCGGATGCTGTTGTGGCTGCCAGGCTCGGCTGGGACCCGGCACCGGCCCGGGCAGGGGGTTTGTGCTGGCTGAGGGGGGAATTTGGGGATAAGGAGAGGAGATGAGAGGCTGGAGGAGAGGTGAGAGCCTCCAGCAGACTTCTCCAGCCACTGCAAATCACGTCAGCCAGCTTCAGGCATCTCCCAGCATCTGTTTTCCTCTATTTGTTTTGCTTCTTATTTCAGCAGTGCTGGTACATGTTTAGTAGTGCTGTCTCAAGAGCTGATAAAGCAAGAAGGCCAAGGATGGAGCCCTCTCAAATTCTTGCACAAGATTGCATTTTTGAAATTCCCTCCTTCCCTGAGTCTCAAGTGCTTTACAAGAGGTCCTACCTACCCAACTGAAGTTTAATTTTACAGCTGCTTAGGGGTGTGTTTGTGTATGTGTGTCTGAGATAGAGAAAGCAGCTGCTAAGATCAAGTTGTGATTGAAGCACGAGGCTGGCAGGGATGCTGCAGGCACGAAGATCAGGGTGTTGCATTGTCTGCTGAAGGTGAGAGCATCCTGGCAGCCCAGAAGCCAGGTCCTGACAACTTGTGCCCCCTAGAAAACCTCTGCTGTTATAGTCTTATTCTCTTTGAGAACAACAGCACACACTCTTAAGATTTCCTCCAGGTTTCTTCTCTTAAATCCCTGTGCTAAGCCAGTTGGAGAGTATCCCCTGGGTAGGAAGGCAGTTTAGGACTGGTTGCTCTGCTCATATGGTCTGTTTTTGGAGGGATGGGAAGATGCAGGTGATGCCTGTGAGGTTTCCCTAAGGCAAGAGCTGCTGTCTTGTGTTCTCAAGGTCCAGAAATGCCAGGATTTCAGCCCTCAAGTGGAGCATTACACACTGCAGTGCTGTTTTGACCCATTAATTCCAGTTTACATCCCAGGGGTGCAGAGCTTGCACATTTCACATTAGGGTGGAGCAGCTGTTGTTGGGGTAGGCAAAAATACCTGGCTGTGCTGAGAGTGGGCATGACTGGAAAGAACAGGTGGTCCTGAGGGTCACCTCTGCTGGGTGTGGTACCTGTGGACACGGGCACCTGGGGCTGAGCATGGCTCTCTGCCCTTCCCTGTGTCCCTCTTGGGCACGGCTGGCACGTGGGAGCGCATGTTGGCATCCCTGTGCAGATGGCAAGAGGGCAGCTGTGGCACGGGCAGGCTTTGGAGTGGCTCTGGTTTTGGGTGAGGTGATGATTGCCACCCAGGAGAGGCTCTGGTTTTGGGTGAGGTGATGATTGCCACCCAGCAGTGGCTCTGGTTTTGGGTGAGGTGACGATCGCCACCCAGGCGTGGCTCTGGTTTTGGGTGAGGTGATGATTGCCACCCAGGAGAGGCTCTGATTTTGGGTGAGGTGATGATTGCCACCCAGGAGTGGCTCTGATTTTGGGTGAGGTGATGATTGCCACCCACGAGTGGCGAGCACTGAGAATGTGGTGATGTCTTCTTGGGAATGGGAGTTGAAGGGGAGAAAAGCTGGCAGCAATGCCTTTGGTTTGGCATGTTTATGATGCCCTTGGACTTCTCACATTGCCTTGTCTCTTCCAGCTTCCTCTCCCACCAGACCAAAACCACTTTGAGGTTGTTCGTGAGGTGAACAATGGGTCTCAGCAGCCAGAAATGTGGGTTTTGCCCCACATAGGAATGTAAGCATCTTACCTTTCTTGCCTGGTTTCTTGAGAGTCCTCAAAGGAGGAACTTAATGTCTGGATGCCAATATGTATGAAAAAGCCCAGGCAGGACAGAGTGGGGGCTCTGCTCTGCTGTCCTCAGTGATACCTGAACATCAGACCTGCAGAAGCAGGTGAGTCCTAGGGTCCCTAGCAGGTAACCAGACCCACTTTGAATTTGAGGGAGGGTTTGTAGGGACCTAGATGGACCTTGCACAGTTGAGAGCAAAACCAAACCGACAGATTTTTGAGGTCTCCTGTTATCTTTCACTTTGCTGACTCCATACATTTCTTACTTTGGCCTCTGGACTGTAGCTGGGCTAATCCACTTTCCTGTGTAATGCAGACTAAGTCCTGAGGGATTATTATTTTTAAAATGTGCTTGTTCAAGCAGTGTCTCATGAGTTGCTGGCTCGGGGGGTGCTGTGTAGACCAGGGCAAGAGGTGGTGTGGGCAGGGGTGCATGTGCTCATGGTCTTCCTGTGCCTGGTGCTGCTGGGTGCATCTCCTGGGGCACAGGGGTGGTGGGCAGGTGTGAGCAGAGGAGCCTTGAGTGCAGGGCAGATGGGTGGGCCCGTCTCGGGTCAGCTGTTGATGTTCTCTGCCCCGAGATGTGCAGGGTGTCTCTGCTTCGGCCCGCGTGACTCAAGAACGAGTCTGGACTCTTCGCTTTTTGGTCTTGAGGTTGTTTATTAATTCTTATCTATAAAATTTTCTTTCTGCCCAGCTGAGATCTGCTCAGCAGAGCAGCCACAGGCACTCTGACCACCCCCAAGGTGCTGTTGTCCTTTTATACTACAAACTACGTGTATCGTATTTACTCTTAATTCCCGATACCTATCACCTGTGTTAGACAGTGCACTTCTACTCTAAACCAATCCCAAAGTGCCAACATCGCTGCAGAAAATGGAGAACAAGAAGAAGAAAGAAGAAGGACTAGACACGCCCTGATTCCTCCATCTTGTCCCCATAACCCCCATACCAAAAATCCTAAAATCTACATTTTCACCCTCTGAATATCTTATTATTACACTATTCAAACCCGTGTGACTTTCACGTCCTCTTACAAAGTTGGCAACTCACTGCAAGGGTCAAAATCGAATCTCCAGGTGTTCTGGGCAGCACGCCAGGGTCTCCGAGCCCCCTGACGGGGTTCTCTGCAGCTCTGGACATCCGAAGGGATGTGCTGAGTTCCCACAGACCCCTGCCCATGGGTTTGGATGAAGGAGGGAGCCAGGTGAGGAGGATGGGGAGAGAGGGAGTGCTCACGTGCTGCCACATCTCTGGAGGTGGCAGTGGTGAGAGCTGGAGGAGGTGTCCTGCTGTGGCCAGGTGTCTGTGCTGCTGGCTCTGCTCTGTCCTGTCCCCTCTTGTGCGGATGTTCCCCCTTGAGAAGTGCCTGATGCCCTGAGGGGAGAAGAGTGGCAGCACCTTGTGTGAGCTTGGGGTGGCTGGATGTGAGAGAGTCCAGGTTTCTTCTTGCCTTTGGGGCTCTTTATTAGCTGCTTGGTGGCTGTCAGCAATGTCCTGAGGAGTTTTTTCTGTCGCTTGATTTATTATTCCAGCTGTTACTCTGTTTTCTGGGCAGAGCCAGGATATTTGTCATTTCATTGCAAAATAAGATTTATCACATTTCAGCAAAATCCGGTATGTGTGAGGGCTGTGCAGATCTTTTGCCTGCAAAGCATTTTGGGGCTGAAACAGCTGGGCAAGAGAAGATCTGGGATACCCCTGCCTTTGGTCTTGGTCTCCTTATTTCTAGTGACAGCAGGAGCAGAGCACGACCCTGCAGGTGAGCAGGTACACAAATCAGTGGCAGAAAACACATTTTACACAAAAGTATTTCTGTTAGGAAACGACGTGATTGCTTTTTTCCCTTGGACACCAGACCCCAGAGGTTAGCTCTCAGTGCTGTGTTTTTCCATCATCTCCCTAGGCTGAGATCTCTCAGGATGAATATATGAGAAACATCCTTAAGTAGAGTAGGGGCTGGCCTTTCCCTTTGGGATAAACTAGAACTGCCAGCATTGGTCAAGGTCTTGGTTGTGCCCTTGGTCAGATGGCTTTTGTGGCCTAAATCTGAAACGTTCATGTTTATATGGAGTGCTCACCTCTCATAGTGGCATTTTCACTTGTTCTTCTGGGTGAATTTGGACTTGAAACTGCAAGGGGGTTTGAGGAACCATTGTGTGATCAAAACACAGAGAGATTGTTTTCAGGTAGCACTGAGAACAAGGAGTATTGAGGTTGGCAATTCTTGGCAGCTAAGCAAGGAAAGCAAGACAGCTATTAATCAGAAACTGGCACTTCATAAAATCATAGAATAATTTGGGCTGGAAGAGACCACAGGAGGTCTCTGATCCAGCCTCCTGCTCCGAGTTGGGTCAGCTCTGTAATCAGCCCAGGTTCGTCTCAATGCAGAAAGGAATGAGCCCACTGGGACTCCTGCCTCTCAGGCTTGCCCCAGCATTTTGTAAAAGCTGATGCAATTTAAAAACCCTGGTTGCAGCACATAGAATTTGTAGTTCTTTCCCTCCAGCTACCTGTGTTTGTGAAACAACTTTGAAGTTGCTTGAGGTGCTGTCATCTCCTCTTTTGGTGTTCATCACTTTTGGGTTATTTTAGCTACCATGCTCATGGATCTTCTCTGGCTTAACACTGCAAGCCTTTGCCAGCAGTGGGGTTGAGACAGGCTTGAGAAAACTTGGTCAAAGACAAAAATCCCATGGAGTCTCCACTCCATTATGTTGCTTGAAAGTGGACAAAAATATTCATTGTACCATTTTAGCCCTGCAGAAATCCAGTATTTTGTGTTTTCCTGCTTCTGCTGGAGCTGGTGTCTGGTACAGGTGTGGGAGTACCTGCACTGAGGTGCCTCTTTCTGATATTTGCACCTTCTGTTCCTGGAGAGCTCATGCCAGAAGAGTGATGGGTCTCTGTGGGGACTCACCAGCTGCAAACTGAGCTGGACATGCACAATCCTGGGAGACAGCTGGGGAGTGTCCAGGTCCCCATACTGGGAGTTCCTGTGGCCACCCCAGTGTCTGTGACGTTTGCTGCCCCACGTTTCTTCTGGTGGAGGGCTCAGCTGACCTGATGGGTTCTGAGGCAGGGACTGGTGGCCTCAGAGGACAAAAACAGATGAATGCAGTGATCTTTTTTCAAATATCTTTCTACATACTGTCCTCTTTTGAAGCCTTCTGGGTTTGGGTGTTTTTTTTTTTTTTTTGAATGTGGTAGGGGAAGAAGGGAGTAGATGAGAAGGATCTGCATGAAATGGGATTATTGTGGGTTGGAGCAGTGAGAGAAGTTGCATTCCCTGGGGATGGCTGCCTGTGTTTGAGCTGGGATCTCTGCTTGGCCAGCACTCCTGGCTAGACCATCATCCCAACATTCTCTTGTCCTGAAGAGCCCATTCTTCCTTCCTCAGATGTGACAGGGCTCCTGCCATTGCCCACATTGGATGTTCCTGTGCCTTTCCAGGGGAGTTGCTGTGCTTCCTGGGCATCATGGACACCCAAACCACCCTGTGGGACTTGCACAAACTTCCGTGGAATGGAGAGAGGCTTTCAGGCACTGAGATCCCAATCCAAACCCAGATGCCTGAGGCAGCCTATGGTACTGCTCTGTGCCATCCAAGCCCTGCCTAATCACTCCCTGGAGCTAGAGATGCTGGGTTGGCTCACTCAGCACTGCCTCCTTGGCAGGGACACAGGGTCATTGTCACCACCCCAGGAAAACGAGCTCCTGCCACCCTCTTGGTTTCAGAGGTGCTATGTCTTCCTCACCCTGGCAGTATGGTGGCTCTGCTCAGGCTTTTGGAGCACAGCTCAGCTGATCCCAGGCTGCAAATCATGCCCTGCAGTCATGGGCTCTGGATGTTGGCTGTCACCAAGGGGCAGGAGCTGAGGTGAAGTGAGATGCTGCAGTTTTGTGTCTTGAGGGGCTGCCTAGAGAAAAGGCAGGCTGAGGAGCTTTCATTAAAAATGGTTCTGGGAAGGAATGCTGGGGCTGGGGGAAGCTGGTGTTTCTCCAGGAGCAGGGTTGGTTGTGTTTTGGTTGTGTCTGCTGTAGGGAGGTGGCAGATGTGACAGCATTTATCCTGCAGTGGTGGATTTTCAGTGCTATTTGTCCCCTCTTCATGAGAAGGATGAGGGTAACTTGAGAATCAGCTGAGGAGTGAGCCAGGCTCTCTGAGGAGCTGATGGAAGTGTATAGGCAGGTGTTTGGGATGCAGGAGGATGTGCCAGTTAAATGGTTGTGTTACTCTTTTTTTTTTTTCTGGAGGGCAAAGCTACTTCCATCTGAATGGGCTGTGCAAGGAGTGTGAGTTATGGCACTTGTCTGCACAGCGAGCAAAAACTACTCCTGAGCTGTATTCTTGGCTAAAAGATGTCTGCAGGCCCAAGGGGACTGGCAGGGTGGGTCCTGGGGGAATCTGTAGGGACTCAGTGTCATGGAGTCTGGCTGCAGGCAGTGGGGATGACTGGACCGTTCCAGCAAATATCCTGGTAAAATACTACATTTCTTACTGCTGAGTTTTGTTTATCCAAGTTGTCCCTCCTCCGAGCCCCTCAGTGCCTTGCTGGGTGGGAAAAGCATCTGCATGGACAGGCATCCTCCCAAAGAGAATCTGAGGAGGGGGAGCATGCACAGCTTCCATCCCAGCTATTCCTTCCCTGAAGAATACCTTTATTTTCTGTTCCTTGCCAAAAACTGCGGTTTCAGAGAGGGGAAAAAAAGCTGAGAACTTCCCTCTCCCCTCCCTCCCCCCCACACAGTGATGTATTTCTTTCCCCTAAGTCATTTTGGCTTTGTTTCCCTATGAGACAGTTTTGATTTCATTTTGGAAATTCCCCACTCACCCATCCCCACTGCATTTTGCCAAGAAAAAATGCACATACAAACCAGCTCTGGGTCGATTTGAAATGACCCTTCCCTCGTCCTTTTTCAGTCCCTCCATTTTCCCTGCTTGCATCCCAGCCCTGTGGAGAGATGTTGTGCATTGTACTGAGGACTTCTGTGCAGGCACTGGGGGAACCTCCTCCTGCACAGTCCCTGTGGGAATTTACTTCAGCTGCTGGTTCCCCCATGAGAACAGGTTTGGTTTTGGGATGGAAGAATTCGGAGAGCCCATGGGATTTCCCTTTTGTTGTGCAGGCCGGTGCTGGAGCAATGGGGGAAGAGAGAGTGCCTGGGGAGAAGGGATTGGGACTGGTGCTCCAGTGTCAGTGCTCCTGGCTGAGTCACAGTGCCTTGGTTTTTTTAAAGCATCCTTGTACCAGAGGGCATGGAATGCACCAGAAGAATGTGTACAGCCTTTGAAGAGAGGGGTTTGCCTCTGTTAATGTCCTGTGGCAGGTTGGTTTGTGTTGAGGAGTACCTGCTGGTGAGATGCACTGTTAGCCCAGAGTTGAGCTGCTGTCTATCCATCAATGCCACGTGTCTCTCTCCAGCCTCTTGCTCAATCCCTTGGGAAATGGCAGAGCTACTGCTGCCAGGGCTAATTATTCCTCAAGACAGAAGACATTTGATAAAATATTAACCTTTTTCAAAAACAGAGCCCCAGTTAATTAGCTCCACTTTTGTGACACACTCACCCAGAGATAAAAGCTCATTCCCCAGATATCTGTCTGTGGAGCAGTGATCTTTCTGCATGTCCCTGTCACCATGGGGGACACAGAGGAGTGGAGGAGTGAGAGCTGGGAATTTAATAAAAGACAGTGACCTGCCAGTCACTGCGCCCTGAGGACAAACTGCTCCATTTCAAGGTGAGCAATGCCTGGGGAGAGGCACTGCTGCTTTTCTTCAAGAGCCTGGAGCTGGAAACAGAGACAGAGTGGGTGGTGGGATCCACCTCGCTGCCTACACCTGGGCTGTGTCTGTGTTGTCAGTGCCACATCTCTGGAGCTTGAGTCTGGGGGCTACGTGGGTAGGTAGGGCTCAGTAGAGCTGAGTGAATAACAGTGTTTCAGTTCTTTGGCTATTTAAGAGAAAGAAAAGCCAGGAGATGGCAATTTCAGGATAAACCCAAAGCAAAGCTGTTGGTGAATCTAAAAGTAAAAAGGCAGGAAAACTTAGAGCCAGAGAGATCTGTTTTTCTCATCCTGAAAAGGGAAAAATTTCATTTAGATCTCAAATGTTTTTGACACTTGAGTCATCTAAAAATGACAAGCTGTATTTAAAAGCAAGTGATTTTGAGTATCAGATGAAAAGTACACACTGGGCTCCTGAGGAACAAACGATGTGCTGGAGTGGAAGTGATGCTGCACCGCGCGTTGGTGGGTGCAGGAACCACTGGTGGGAGGCAGTCGCTGCACCAGGGAGAGGCTTCTTCCCAGGGGATGGAGGGAAGGGAGGGATGGGGGTCTCTGACACACCAGGACTGACTGCAGACCCAGCCATGGCCCTCGGGGTGGCTGTGCCAGCATCAGCTGTGGTATTTTGGGTCCCCGTTGTAGGGAGGAAATGATGAATCTGACTCCATGTTCTTAGAAGGCTAATTTGTTATTTTATTATGTATATTATATTAAAGAATACTATACTAAAACTATACTAAAGAATAGAGAAAGCCTTCTGTCTGTATCCTAAAAGATAATAATAAAAACTCGTCACTCTCTCCTCAGAGTTTCGACACAGCCTGACCGTGATTGGTCATTAAGTCAAAACAATTCACATGAAACCAATGAAACAATGACCAGTTGGTAAACAATGTCCAAACCACATTCCAAAGCAGCAAAACACAGGAGAAGCAAATCAGATAATTATTTTCCTTTTTCTCTGAGGCTTCTCAGCTTCCCAGGGGAAGAAATCCTGGCGAAGGGATTTTTCAGAAAATATGACGGTGACATCAGTCAGTCCATGGGGGCACAGGATTTCCTTTTTAAACTCCAGGTGCCTCCTTCCCTGCAAAGGATTGAAAGGATCCTGGGGTTTTTATAGGGAAGAGAAACCCTTGCCTGTCTCAGTGGCCTTCAGGGGCTGCACCCACCTGAACCACACCAGGGCCCAGAGATGATTTTGTGGTGGCCATTCCTTCATCACCAAGTGCCTCAGCATTCCCAGGGTGCCATTGATCACCCTCTGCTAGAACCATCCTCTGCCTTTGACTGCTGTAACATATTGACCACTTGTCTTATGGTTATTATGTGCCATCGATTACTTTGATAACTTGCTCCGAGTAATTCTGACAGAATGAAGTTGTTTGTTTAACTCTCGTGCTTGTCTCGCT
Source organism: Molothrus ater (assembly GCF_012460135.2). Lineage (NCBI taxonomy): Eukaryota > Metazoa > Chordata > Aves > Passeriformes > Icteridae > Molothrus > Molothrus ater. The sequence goes on along the minus strand of NC_050480.2, from coordinate 6,354,491 downwards.
ATTTCTATTGACCTAATATGTTTATGTAGGCTGAAATCAAAGTCAAGTATTAGTAAATAATGGAACTAATTCTCCAAGACTCGCTCCTGATGATAATTTAGGCCATGAGACAGTTTCTTCCATCAAGCTCTTGTTTGGTTTTTTCTTCTAGCCAGCACCTTAAATTCCTACTCCATCAGCTGCAGCAAAAGGGCATTTTGGTTTGGGGCCATTTGGGTGGATTTCTGCTTTGAGCACTGCAGATCCCTACGTGTTGTAAGTGTTTTTGAGCTGTCACAGCATGGAGCTGGGTTTGTGCTTCCCCGGCTGTGACTGTGGAGGTGTTGTGAGGATGGGGACTTTCTCTGCTTTGATTTGCCACGTGATGCCAGGAAGCTCTCTGGTCAGAAAGCATCCTCCCTAAGGAATCTTTACATCCAGGGTTCCAACCGTCTGAAATGTACTTTCAGGTTTTCCTGGCTTCTAAAGATCTTTAATAATGGATTGGTGGTTGTCGATGAAGGTGCAATGTACCAGATTTTGCTTTTACTTCCACCAAGTGAAAAGCTCTGCTGTCAGCTCTGGTATTCCAGTAAAACTGGCATCAGTTTAAAATTCTACTGAATTGTACTGGTTTTGCTTTCTTCTTTTCACTTTTGTTGGCTCCATTTTTCTTTTTGCCTCAGTTCTGAGCAAGGAAGGATGGAGGGAGTCAAGAAGCAAGACAGACCCTGAGTCTGTGTGGAGGGCCCTAGAAGTCTGAATTATTCATGAGCTGCTTTGAAAATCCAGACACACAATCTGGTTTAACTTGTTTTTAAAGGCAGCCGTGCTATTCTTTCCTTCTTTCTTAGTAAGTTCTCTTTCTTTTCCCCTCTCCTTTTCTGAAGACAAAAACCCAGCAAATTTTTAATGAATTATAAATGCATCTTCTCATCAGTTTTGAGGTTCACAGGCAGCAGCACGTCATGTGCAGAGAAGGTTATTTTTGCCTTCTTGTATTTCCCCTTTTCTTCAAATTTAGTCGTTTGATTAATTTTTTAGATATCTGTCTTGCAGGGAGAAGAAAGAAAGAGACTGAAAGAGGGAGTGAGTTAGAGGAAATATTAATTGCATGCCAACCAAATCCAGAACTGCTTGAGATTCCAGAAGCTGTGTAGAAAAATGTATTTCTTGGTCAACCCAAGGAGACTGATCTCAGGTCAGCCAGTGGTTAAGTTGCACCAATTTGCAGGACTCCACTCTTTTGTGCATTTTCTAGTATTTTTGTGGGGAAGGAGCAGACTTGGACAGGTTCCTCTGGACATCTAATCTACAGCCAGAGCTGGTTCACAGCCCCAGCAGATTTTTCCTCAGGGCCTTCTTTGCAATTTTATCAAATTACATCTAGTTCAAACCTGCTGAATAATTCCTTGTGAGGAACCACCAGTGAGTATTTGTTGCAGATGTGCCTCCCTACCCTTGCTGAAGCCCTTGGACACCCTGAAGTCATCTGCTCAACCAGGGATTCCTCTCTTTGGATCACCATTGTTTCTCCCAGCCCCTGACAGCGTCTGTTTCACACCGCCCTAGGGATTTTTCAGCCCCTTTTTGGGAATGCAAACCTGAGGCACATGCCAGTCCAGCACAGAGAAATCCTTCTGACCTTTCTCAAGGGTATTTTTTCACTTTGGCAAGCCAAACTTGAGCTGGCATTCCCTGCAATCATGTGGCACTGCCAGCTGACATCTGACTCCGCGTCCTTTCTTCTTTCCTTCTGGCACGGCTGCTTTCTGGACTGCTGAGCCTTCCAGCTGTGTTTCCAGGCTCTCTTTGCTCTAGGCCTTTGCTCTGGTGTTTCAGTAGCACCAACCTGCCCACAGCCATGGCCAGCCCAAGGTGGACCTGCAGGGGCCAGAGGGTCTGGAGCTGGTGGCAATTCCTGCCGCCGCTGCTTTTCCTGTTGTACTGTGACAGTCGCACCCGTGCTCTGAGCTGCCACCTCCACACTCAGGTTGTGTCCTGGTGGAGCTGAGAGGCAGCACCAGAGGGAATCCCAGCGCTTTCTCAGCAGGTCCTTGTGCCAAACCTGACCCCACAAGCAGGATGAGCCAGCAGCAATTGTCTCACTGCTCACAGCTGTGCCTCGGAGAGGCCCTGGGTGCCGTGGTGGTGCTGGAGATGCACAGACCATGGCCAGCCCTCTGTTTGGCAGCTTCTTCCTGACTGAGGAGGGGCAAAGCATACCCAGAGAAAGGAGCAGGAGATGCTGGCATAACTTGGATGGAAAGGAGCATTTTGGAGGTCTCTCAAAGCTGAATGAAAAATACTTTGAGGCAAGATGCAGGAAGGGTGGCTTGGGGAGAGCCAAGAAGCAAGGGTATTGATGAGAAGTGAATGCCATGGAAGGGTGGCTTGGGGAGAGCCAAGAAGCAAGGGTATTGATGAGAAGTGAATGCCATGGAAATCACTTGACCCCTCTGTGTGCTCTGCTCAAGCAAATTCTGAATTGTTGTGCCCCATTTTTACTCTTGTATGAGACTGATGTATTGACTGTGTCGTGAGCAGCACTTCTTGAATTTGCCATCTCTGGAGGTCATCAAGTAATGATTTTTTGAAAGGTACTCTGCAGTCAGGCACAAGTCACTGGACTTAATGCATGGATAACTGCAAAATGCAGAAATAACTGGGAGAAATGCCAGAGGTTGTGTTGCCCAGAGGTCAGGTGAGGTGGTGCACAGTCCTGCCCAGCAGTAAGCTCTGTGAACTTCCTAGATTCCATATGAGTTGGCACATACATTGTTTTATAGCTCTATATCAAACCGTATCCAGGGTTCCAATTTTTAGAGTATTTTCATGGATGTCTCCTAGGTTAGTTATTGGGAAGAAATTCTTTGCTCTGAGGGGAATGAGGCACTGGAATAGGTTGCCAAGAGAGGCTGTGGAATGCCACATCCCTGGAGGTGTTCAATTGTTGCATGAGATTTAGAGGAACGTGTTCTAGTGCAAGGTGTCCCTTCCCAAGGCAGGGAGTTGGAATTAGATGATTTCTAAGGTCCCTTCCAACCCAACATAAAAATATTCTATGTTTTTATGATTTATGAATTTTGCTTCAGCTCAAAGACAGGGCTTAGGCACAATAGTTTTCCACTGTTGTGGAAGCTACCCTGAGAGGTTGTCCTGAGAGGTGTGACCAAGGTGCCTGCATGTCCTGCCACCCGTCCCTACAGGTGTGCAGAGCCTGCATAGCAATCTTTGCCTTTCCACTGACAACTCTTTCTTACCTATGGTGGGTAAGTGGCTTCCTTTCTCACCAGGGCCATAATTTTCATTTTCTTCCCATGGGAACAATTTTTAAACATTCCTTGGGGAATGTCATCTGAAATCAGCGTGGTTTGTCCATCAGGGCTGGTGTGAACCCATGCTGTTGGTGATGTGAGATCCTCTGGGCAGATGTGAGAGTCCTGTGGCAGCAGAGGGCACACAAACCCAAATACCCTTATTTTGGATGCGTGGTGACAGGACTGTGTTCTCCCATGTGTTTCCAAGGAGAAGAAAGGAGCCAGCAGGGAGGTGAAGGATGGTGTAGCTCTGCCTGATGCAGCTGCTGTTTGAAATAAATATGCAGAGGGTGCTTTGGAAGTGGTGAGCTGAGTTGAGGGAGAGTTTGGACTTCATGGAAAACGTTAAAAATTCAGAGCAGAGCTGTTGGCAAGTGATGGCTGTTGAAGTAGAGCAGAGGAATGAGCAGAAGCCTGGCAGGGGGAATCTAGCGGAGTGGGATGAGGATGATAATTTATTGAAGGAAATTAATGAGGCTCAGGAGAGGTGGGTTTTGAGAGACACAGCACTGCACTGTGGACATGTGATGTTGGATGAGCCTGGGGCACCAGAAGAGGCTGTGGAACAGGGTCTGATGCCTAAAGAGGCTGATCTGGAACAGAGGCTAGACACAGTTAAAGGAATAAAGTAGGTATTTATGAAAAGGCCTTCAAAGGATACACCTTGGGCAGTACAAGAGCCTGGCTGTGGCTCTACCCAAGATGGATGCAGGATGGATGACCAGTCACACATTTTCGCACTTTTATAGGTTTTGGCCCATTTACATATTGGGATCAATTGTCCAATTACAGCTTCAGGTTAAGAAGTCCCATCCTCCCAGATTGCTCTCCTCAATTTGCTGTTGTTGGTACTTCTTGAGCCTAAAGCTGCAATGGTGTCCTTGGTTTTCAGGCTGGAAAAGAATTTTTTTTTCTAACTAAACTGTGAAGAGAACTTGCTAACACTTTATATGGAGTTCAGAGTCACACACTAAGACAGTACAGAATTTAAAAAATAGGAAAGTTAAAACTATTGGCATCAGGTCTATCTCTGTTCACACTGTTAATCTTTACCATTGTGCTGTGCAGCTGTGGTGGCAAGGTGGGCTTTGGTTGGTGAGGGGCACTGAGAGTGAAGTTTGCCATTTTTAAATGTAAAATGGGTTCAGATTCCCTGGGAATGGGCATGTGCTGCCCTGTCAGGAGGATCTCTAAGGATGCAGGGGCAGCTGTGTGTGGAGGCTACCAGCTTGTGAGACCCCTCTGCTCACCAGCAGCACAAGGGCTGAAGAAGCTCAAGAAAAATATCTTGAGAAAGGGACTTTGGGAGCCATGCTGGAGTGTCCAAAGTTTGGGACTTTGCAGGAGAGCTTTTGCAATTCCTGCAGTGAGTGCAGGGCTCTGGCTGTCTGCTCCATGTCCCCACAAACAGGCACTGCATTTTTTATTTAGTTAACAGCACGTTGGGAATGTGGGGACAGTTGTGCTGCAACTGTCCAACCTGGAGGAAGTATAACAGGCAACCAGTCCAGCCTGGGATTTTCCAAGTGATTCCTAAGGTGTTTGTAGCCAGACTACCCCTTTCAGAGCTTCCTGATTGTGAAATTATTTCCGTTTTGAATGGAAAAAAAAAAAAACTTCAGTCAAAAAGTGACTCTTCCCATCATATGAAGTTTGACTTCTTGCATGAGAAAATAAGAATTGTTCTCTATCTGGGTGCTCTCCCTGGGGTTTTTAGGGCAGGCCAGCCTGGTTTCTGTCTTCTTTCACCCCACCCAGATGCTGGGAACCTGCAGAGCTGCCTGGCAGCTTTCTTGCTTGCACTTGCTGTGCTAGGATTGCTCTCCAGTCCTGCTGCAAGGTTTCAAAGCATCAAACTTTAAATGGTTTTAGCCAGTGAGTTTCAACACACTGCAAATACAGGCAGTGCAGTTACTACTTTTTTTTTTTTTTCCTTCTTTCCTTTTTTTTTTTTTAACAATCTAAAAAAACCCTCGAGCTTTCATTGGTTTCCTGAAAATGTTGTGGGTGTTGGTTTTGGTTTTGTTTGTTTTTTTTTTTGCTGGCAAATGGGTGACCTATGAAATACCATCAACAGCACAAAACGTTTATCCAGTGACAGCCTGAGGTAGCACAGGCAGCTTTTAGCAGGTTTATTTTCATTATTACAGCAATTTTAGGGCTGCATGCTGCAATTTTCACTTGCAGTGAGGTATTAAATTGAAATTACCCCAGATGTAATTGTCACACAAAATAATTCTGGACATGCTGGATTTAATGCTTTTCCAAGCTGTGGTTTTTATTACCCAAGTAAGTGCCAAAAAAAGACACTTGTAGTCAACAACTTAAAGTGAAATCTGCCTTCTGGGGACCCAGGATGTTTAGCTGCAGTTACACTGGGGGAGGAATGGGGGGGGAAAAAAAAGGGACCAAGTGGAGGAAACTTTGGGAGGGCTCCTGAAAGAAGAACCCAGGGGTAAAATCCTGGGCAAGGAGAGAGAGCCATAAAGCACCCAGGAGGAGGAGCCCTGGGAGGAAGATCAGCAGCTCTGCCTCACCCTTTGCAGGCAGGGTTTGGAGAGGCAAGTCCCAGCTGTGGTGTAGTGCTGGTCACAGAGGCGAAGCGAGGCTGGAGGTCCATAGCAGCATCATTCCTGTCCTTGGGATGTGACAAGCCTCACGAGACACGAGCCAGAGGTGAATTGCAGCTCTGGAGGTGCCCGTGTGTGACATTCCAGCCTCTCCCACACACACACTGCCTGGTTGGGCCGGTCTGGTGTGTCAGCACCTGGGATTTTAGAAGCAGGTTGTTGCTCAGGAGGAGCCTGAGCCAGCCTGCAGCAGCCCCAGCACTCCCACCCGTGGGAGGCACAGACACTCCCAGCTCCTGCTTTCTTTACCAGCTCCTGGGCTGTTGTAACAGCGTAAGTAAAGTATTGATGACTTTGTATTTTCCACTCCCGCTCGTTCTTTGCCAGAAATAGCTTCCCTTGTTGGCTCCACAGAGCCCTGCTGGAAGTGGGTGGAAGGACACGCATCTGGGAGCCGTGTATAAATAGCACAGGCAGAGCAGCTGCCATCGCCTGTCCCTGCAGCTCCGCAGAGCAAACAGGAGCTGAGCCTGAGCCACGGCCAAGCTCAGCAGCATCAGCTTGGGATGGCTCGGCTGGAGCGGGACACTGGGTGGTGCAGGTGATGCTGCAGTGACCCAGAGGAGCAGCTCAGGGCACGACCCAGTGCTGTTTCATAATTCAGAAAGCCTCTGTTTCCAGCATCCCTGAGATGCAGCTTTGATGGATGAGGGTGTTGTCGCGCGGGGCAGTGTTGCTGAACTTTCTCCTGCATATGGAATAGCTGCGCGGCCTCGGCGTCCTTTGGGGATGGACCCAGAATTAGAATTGGCTCGAAGGTGAATTCCTGGTGTGGATGACTGTGCTGAAAGAACAGGGGAGTAATGAGAAACCTGCTTTTGGTCAAGTTCAAGCAGGATTTGGAAAGAGTTTTGAGTGAAACAATGAGAGAAAGCAGCAACCAATTTAGCGTGAGCTTGCAAATATTTTGTCCCACCCAAGATACCATTTTTGTCTTTATCTTTGGAATTGTTTCTCCCGTTGTGCACACTTGTTCGCTTTGTAAATAATCAGAAATACAGGTTTCAAAATTAAAATATGTAAAACCTCGTTTAAAATAGAGCATTTTGGCATTTGAGAGGTGCAACATGCTGTTCTGAATAGCATAAACCAGCAATATCTGGCTGCTCTTACGTGCTTTCTCCTCTCCATATCCAATTTAATTTTTCCATCTGTTTTTACTTCACCTTGCAAGTTCTGTGGTCCAGAATTTTTTGGGGAGGTGAGCTGATGGTTTTTTGGAAGAGTGGTTGCTCAGTGCTCTTTCCTGATGCATTTGAGGGATGGTAGTGGTAGCACCTGGGCAGTGACACAGGAGCAGACAAGTGGCATGAGTATGGCAAGGGACAGGATGGCTGTGATGGAGAGCTACTGTTGTGTCAAGTTGAGACCATCTTAAGGGACTGATAGGGCCCTGGAAAGGGCAGCATGGATGTAAGGGGTATCTGGATTTTCTGAGCTGGGAATATATTGGTGTCGGTCTATAAAAGCCACAAATTTAATCAGCTAAAGGTCAAAGTAATTACAGAGTCTGTGACATTTCCTCCTGGGAAGGAGGCAGCAGGGACTGTGGCTGCAGCTGTGGGTTTTCACCTTCTGAAGGCTGGCTTGGAAAGTTTGAAATCCCAATCTTCCCTGTAGTCTGGTTATGTAATTAAGGCAGAATTAATAAGGAAACAATCAATTTAGAAACAGGGCTTGGCTTACCTTGCAGCTGGCTGGTGGGAATTGCTTCCTCAGGAGGCTGAGAGTGAGGTGGATGGGAGATGGAGCTGCAGGGATGCTCTTACCTCTGATGGTGACATGAGCCAGGGGCATGAGAGAAGCCCTGGTGGGTAGCTGGGAAGCGCTGGTTGGAGGAAAGGGCTCCCAGCTGTGTGCCTCCCTTCTCACTCCTTCCCATTAATGACAGTTAAGTTCTTTGCTGCTTTAATCCTCAGTGGCTTACTTGGCAGTTCCTGGACTCCTCTAGAAATGATTCACACAGAAAAAGTCCGAATTTTTTTTTTTTTTTTTTTTTTTTTTTGTAATAATGTCTGGAGACCATTTACTGTTGGACTGTGCTGCCTGTCTTGATGAAGTGAGCTCTGGCTTTGAATTCCAGCACCTGAACAGCCTTTTCTGCCTTCTCCCTCCCCAGGTGTACGACTTTGCACTACAGCCAGGACCTCCCGCCCACCAGCGTGGTCATCACCTTCCACAACGAGGCCAGGTCCACCCTGCTGAGGACAATTCGGAGGTAAGAGCTCCTGGGAGCCTCTTAAAAGAGGGTCAGTGGGCCAGTGGTCATCACAAATAAAGGCAGAATCTGTTGGCACTCACCACAGCAACAGGAGCAGACCTGCCAGCTGTGGTCTCAAATGGAGACTGAGAGAAATTAGCCTGAAAGTTGCTCTCTGAGAAGTAGGTTTTGCAGTGGGATGCTCAGGAAAGTGAGGAGCTGTGCTCCCTTTGCAGGGCCTAGCATGGGAAGCTCTTGAGGGCTCATCAGCAGATTAGACAGAGTCTGGGCTAAGAGCTTTTCTATCCAGCTGGGTAGGAGTGCTCAGCTGTATTTTGGCCCAGCTCTCTAGGGACAGCTATCATTCTGTGGATATCTGCTCCTGTGCTGCTCTCTGAGCTTATCCAGTGCCAGAAAGGCTTGCTAATAGAGAAGCCCTAATGGCACACATGCAGACCAGATTTTCAGGGATGGTTTCTGTCCTCCTGCAGCGACACAGTGCAGCACTCTGGGCATGTGGCCATCCCTTCATTTGTCGGTTTGTTCTTGGCTGTGTTTTGCTGTCGTGGATAGACTGAAGGCTTCATTTTCACTGCATGCTTTTGAAATCTGTGTTCAGTCCCAAGGTGTGCCTTGAATCTGCAGGTTCTCTTGTGGGAAGGTTGTGTCCAGGTCTGGGCTGGTGGGTTGCTCTGTAGCAAGCCTGGGTGTGCTGTGCTCTGTGCCAGTAGTGCACATCTCACGTGCACTTAGTGAAGGTCTGTGCCCTGCTGCAAGTCTTGGCTTTTAAATTTAAGCCCTGGCATCCCCAGGGACCCCTTGCCATTGCTGGTGCTGGTCAGACTGAGGTTGCTGGTTAGGGGGAGGCTTCAGCTGTGCCCTGTTCTCTGTCATGTCTTTGCTGAGCTTTTCTCTCAGCATCCTTCTTCAGGTGAGCGTATCCAGGGCCACAAGTGAGTTTGACAGTCCTGAAATTGAATTCCTGCTCTGCTTTATGGTTTCATGCCCAATCCTGTCTCCCTGCTTCACACTCAGTAATCTGTCACTGCTTTCTCTCTCTGGCGTGTGTGAATTTTGGGTGACACTGATGCTTGGTGCTGTGTACCACCTCCTCAATCCTGGACCTTCCCTTTTCATCTTTACAGTGCCTTACATAAGTTTGCCATTCTCCAGAACCAGTTGTATTTGTAGCAGAGGTGGCAAGTGCAGTCCTCTAGCTCCCAAAATATAGGGGGGCTTATAACATGTGAAGTGCAGAGATGGATTTTAACCTCATTTCTCCCCATAACTCAGCACCTGACTGTCCTGCCAGGTGTGGTCATGAGTGGTGTTGTCACATGAGGAATGTTAGACCCATGGTACAGCTCTTAGGCCTGGATCCCCCATATCTGGCTTCATTAGAGAACTGTTCATTGTAGTGATGGCAAGGTTAGAAGTACAGGTACATTGAATTTTTACTTCTTCCTTGAGGTGATTGTCCTTTGAAGTTTCTTATTTCCAGCATAGACTTTCTTCCTTGTTCCTCTTTTTTCAATTTGCTTGACTTGATTAATTGGCTTTACTGCCTTCCTTACCTGGTCATGTGTGATTTTCACCACAGCTTTGCCCCTTTGTACTGCTCCTTCTTTCTTATGGGCCCTGGCAATTCCAGTGCTCATGTTTAATCTGTGGGGAGGTTTTCCCCAGCTCTGGGGACCCTTCTGAGCCCTTTCTTGTAGGTTCATCCCCCAACAGTTCCAGAGCCCCACAGAGCATCCCACTGAGCTGCACCCCAGAGGCAAGCCCAGGCAGTGGGGTGACAGCCTTGGCTCCCCATCTCCTCTGCTTGTCCCTGGGCTGAGATCCTGAACTCTCCTCGGCTGACCCTCTTTTTTCCTGGTCCCCATGGTTTGGAGGTGGCCTTTTGGCATCAGGGTTCACTGATTTCCTCAGGATGCAGTGCCTAGAGGCTTGCTTTGGTGCAGCCAAGCCTAGGGACAGCCAATCCTTGGTGGCAAGCTGGTGATGTGGCTCCTGCTCTGTTCTCTCTAGATGTGGTTGTGTACATATTGCCACCTCCCTGCCTCTTTTTGGACCCCAGCTGAGGGCTCATCTGCCTCTTTAGCCTCTGTGGGTTAATTTGCTGTGCCTTCTGACTGCTTGGGGCTTTTTCCCTCTTGCTCGCCAAATACTCGGTTTAATTAGATCTTCCAGATGACTCCATCCCACAGTGGCTGTAACAACATGGATCATTTTCCTTGGCCATTCAAAACAAACTCTGTCCTCCTGACAGTGCTTTGTGCCTTTTGGGACAGTTTGTGGCCAACTGCTTTTAGCATCGTGGTGGGTAAATTTGTCACCTCTTCTACCCTATTCTCCCTAGTACATGTCTACAGTGGTATAACCCAGGTGACAGATGGACAGGCTGGGGAACAGAGAGGTGATTTTTCTGTAGCTGGTGGAAGATTCTGAGTTGCAGACCTGGTTTCCTGAGTTCCAGTACGTTGGATTTTCCAGCCTCATTGCAGAATCAATGTTCTCATGTCAATTGCGATTCTCAATCTCAATCACCCTGTCAGGAGCAAGAGATAGGACAAAGGGACATTGCTTGGCTTGTCCAAAGCCATGGGTGATGGGGCACTGTCCCTGCAAAAGGGGCACTCCCTATGTAAACACAGAGGAGAGCCAGAGGGAAGTGCTGCTGAAGGCAGCAGGGGAGGGAATGCCTCTTGCAGAAGTGACCACACACCCGCTGAGCAGGGGGATTTTGCTATTCCTGCAGTTTTCCTGGGTGCTTGAGAGCCTCAGTGCTCCCCAAGTGCTGTGCTGCAGGCTCAGTGTGCTTCAGGCTCTTGGTAGGAAGCAGCAACACACGGCCTCCCTGGCACCCCTTACTCAGATCACATTGAGGGCGCTTGGGACAGTTCATTTATGGACGTTTTGTGTTGTCAGAGTTATTGAGAGAAGCTGGTGGATTGTGTTGAATAATGAATTCATTTAAAAGTTTCATGATCTTTTCTCTGACCGTTTGCCAGCTGGAAGTAAAGCAAGGGGAAAAAAAAAAAGAAAAAGTAAATTTATTGAAGGCCCACATCTCTGGAAATGGTGAGGTCAGCATTTATAAATGCATGTGCAACGGTGCTTGTGAATGTGTGCAGCTGTCCAGGGAGTAGGGGATGGGTGTCATGAGAAGGGGAAATGGAAAATAGGAGAAGAGGACAGAAAGGAGGAGATGGTCAATAGCAAAATAGCTCTGGAGAGTTTTTTTAAGGTTTTTTTTTTACTGTGCAGATGGTGAAGAAAGTCTCATTGGGTTGTTTCAACCACTGACTTTTTAACAAGTTCCTTTTCCCTCTGTGGTTCAGTTTTGTGTCTTTCAGTCCCTAAAAATGGTGTGAATCTCCAACAGTGCATGAGATGGGACCATGTGAGTAAATCCAAGGTGGGAAGGCAGGAGCAAGGGTGAAAATAAGCACTACAGAGGCATTTAAAATAAAAAGTAAAACCCCACCAAAACAACTATTTCTTCTTTCCTGTCTTTCCATCCTATGCTAGCCTGGATTTAGCAAGGGAATCCTAATCCTGTCATGTGGGTGACCTGCTGGGCAGATGGTGAAACAGTCCCGTTTACTCTGCTGAGTGGTTTTTATTTATTTATTCTTCAAACTTGCAGCTGGGGAGCTCAGGGCAGGAATAAGAAAACTTAAATTATTTACCTCTTGCTGACAAACCAAAACACATCCTTTGGCAGGAGTCCTGATGCAAGCGCTGTGAATACCACATCAAATATTTAGATCATTAATTAGCAGAGTGAATATCATGCCTTTCATTTTCCAGTGCTCATAGGTGAAAAAAGTGGTGTCCTGGGCAGCCAACACCTCTCACCTACGCCTTGTGCCACTGCCTTGTCTGCATCCAGACACATCTGAGACAGGGAGGTGACAAAGCCTCCTTGCTTAGGCACCATATGGAGTCTGTGCCATAACTGAAATGAGCCTGATTAAAGAAGCAAAAACAAGCCAGGTGTTGCACAGAAACTGTATAATTAGCACTTTGTGCTGACTATTTTTTCATTTCTTCTTTTCTTTTCTGCTTTTTGCTTAAACCCTGGACTTTTTTTTTCTCTCTTAATTTGCTAATCATCTCTCGCGGTGACTGAGTACACAGCCCTCCGTGCGCTCTTACCTTTTGATGTTAACATAAGAGAACTCTTGAATTTCAAAGAGCTTGGTGGGTATTTGAAAGAATAAAATGCAAAAGCTGCAGTGTAATCAAAGCTCATTGTGGTTATTCTTGGTGTGATGTCTTTCTTCCTACATAATTAGCCATTTGGGGTTGTTGAAGCAGTTCATTTTGGTGGGTATTTTCTCTCCATACTCTGTCTGATTTTGATAATTGTGACCCTTGGCCCTTTTCATACTTCATTATCCTCCCAAAGGTGTTTTTTTTCTTTTCCAACAAGTCCTAATATGTTGCCATGGAGAGAATTAGCAGGTTCATGAGTTCTCAAGGATGGGTGTCCACAGTCACCTCCCTATAGCAAGTGGGTGATGACCAAAACCACCCTGACTTGGTCAGAAGGTCAGAATTCCTTCCTGCAAACATTTTCCACATCTTACGTGGTCTGGGTGATTTTTGCGCTGGTATTTATTTGGAGATGAAATTTCTGAGTCCAGTGCTTACCTCTGGGTAGGTGGAAAAGGATCCCAACAAATTCTTGAGGATGATGGAAGAGGGACTTTACAATGAAAATTTAAGGTGAAATTCTCCATGTCTGTGTCTGCATAAGGTAAATAAATCAGAACAAAGAAAGTTTCAGCATTGTCAAAAGATAATTCAGCTGCAAACCTGTTCTTATTAGGGTGAGTAAACACTTTCTGGACTAGAGGCATGAGCTTTCATTTTGATGGTAACAGGTCTTTTGGCAATTTAAGGGAGAAAATGTTGTGATCTTTGGCACAGCAGAACTTAAAAACTGTTTTGATTTGTTCAAATATATCCATCACTGCAGTATATATCTACCTATGTTTGATTTCAGGGAAAGAAAATCTATAATAACAGAGGGACTTCAAAGCACTGTAATATTGTCTTCTGATTTTTCCCATATAAAAGGGAAAAAAAAGCCATGCCCAGACATAAAGAAAGGAAAGTATTAAAAAAAAAATATCAAAGCTGAGCAGAGGCACAAGTAATAGAAAAGCCGGCTTTGAATTTTTAAAAGTGCTTTTATGGTCTAGCTGAAAAAAAAAAAAAACCCAAACCAAAAACTGTAATGTTGAAAACGTGGAGGATTTGATGCCTCTTTTTCCCATCCTCCCTGAAGAGCGCTGCAGGAGGGGTGCTTATATTGTGTGTTCACAGCATCATGTGGTATTATGTGGTTAATAGAGCACCAGGCAGAAAATGCACTGGAGACACAAATTTGGCTCTGCTGGGCATCTCTCTGTGCGTGCATCAAGTGGCCCCTGGCTTAGCAGCAGTTCTGGGGCTTGCTGGGGTCAGTGCTCTGACTTGCAGGGCAATAATGAGCTGGAAGTGTGCTGAAACCTGTGGACAGCAGGTCCCATAGAGCCTCTGGACTGCCCTCACCAGGGTGAGTTGTTCACTCGAATTTGGGAAAGGTGTTGTGTGGTGAGTGAGTCCCACAAGGGATTTGCTGGGAGAGGGGGTACAGGTGTGTGCCACCCACAGTGGTGTCTGTCACTAACCCCATGGAAGGGTGACAGTTCATGGAGATGTCCTTCCCTCGTGGGTCAGCGTGCTGGCCTTTTCCCCCTTGCTCTGGTCAGCCCCACAGATGGCCACTGTCGGCACTTAGGGGTCATCTTCCCTGATTTATGGGGTGGCAAGCCCAGGCACAGAGCTGGCAGTAAATCTGGGGACAGCGGGAACCTGCAGCTGAGCTGGGACTGGGCTGCACCTCTCCCCAGCCCAGGGCCTTGGAAGTGGTCCATTGGAATGGAGGTGGTCCATTGGAATGGAGGTGGTCCATTGGAATGGAAATGGTCCATTGGAATGGAAATGGTTTCTTTTCTTCCATAGATTTTCTCTGGCAGGAGATCCTTTAAGGCACTGAGTACTGCTTAGAGCCCAGGCCTGAGCCTACACAGCCCAATGCTTTGGTTGAGTTCTAATGGCTGGTACCAGCAAAAGCAGCAGAATCAGCCCCTTTGCAGCCCCCTTCCCACAGAGTTAAGCCCTGCTCTGCATTTCTGGCAGCCAGATCTAGAGGGGAGAGCAGGCAGGGGCAGGCCTTGAATGTTCCAAGTTTCCTGCTGCCTTGTCCCCTTCCGCTCTAGGTGGGTTATTTATTTATTTTGCTGGCTTTTTTTACAAGCCTGCTTCTTTCCTGCAGGTTGCACAGAGTTAGGTTTCCAGGCAATCAACACTTGTTAAATATTCCACTGAGCATGATATTGCCCTCCTGTCTCTGTCTACTGATGCTCGGCTACGGTAATTTGCTGAACTCAGCTCTGGCGTACGGGGATTTCTAAAAAATAACAAGCCTATTAATAACAATAATTAAAAAACACTTGACAGGTGGAAACAGCACATCTAAATTGTTCTGTGTGCCCCAGTGGGAGGAGGGGCGCTGAGCCACTTTTTCCCAGTGCTCCATTCAGGCTGTGGGTGTTGGAGAGGTGTTGTTTAACTCTGCTTGGCACAAGCCAAAGTGTCGGGGTGGCCACAGTAGCTCCAGGCTGTTGCTGAGGGGACAGTGGCTTTCTCTTCCTTCAAACCTTAGCATGCAATGCATCTGAAGTGGGGGGAAAGAATGGCTTTTGACAAGATCCTGGGATTTTTGTCTTTCCAGAGAAAGTAATTCTTGGAAGTGGTTTTTGAGGTGCTCCACAAGGGAGGTGCTAGGCTTACCTACTCTGGTCTGAGAGGAAAACTCCTTTTTTCAGAGGATTTCTCCCCAGGGGGGAAAAAAAAAAAAAAAAAAAAAAACAACCAAAAAAAACCAAAACAAAAAAAACCCAAACAAACAAAAAAAAAAAACCCAAACCTCAGCATGGAGTAAGTATTGATTATATATGGAAGAAATTCTTTCCTGTGAGTTGTGTTCAGAGAAGTTGTAGATGCCCATTTACTTGAAGTCTTCAAGACCAGGTGGGATGGGGCATTGAGCACCCTGGTCTAGTGGAAGTTGTCCCTTCCCTGTGGCACTGGGATTAGAACTGGATGATCTCCCTTCAACTCAAGCCATTTTCTGATTCTATGATTCTGTGTCATGCATCTGCCTTGCGATGTCCTGTTTGCCTTCCAAAAAATAAAAACTGGTTCGACTGTTTCTCTCTGCAGGGTTGTGATTCCAGCACCTGGAGGGGAGGGAGTACTCCAGTGCAGGCAGAAGGCACCTGGCAAAGGGGAACCCCCTGTGTGGGGTGGGCTGCATTTTTTGCCAGCTTGTTGGGTGGCTCCCAAGTTCCCTAGGGCTTCCCATAAGTAGCTCTCCTTACTGTGGTCTGGGTCAGGGATGTGGTTTTTCCAGACTTTCAGGTGCTTTTCTTTTTTTTTCTTTTTTTTTCTTTTTTTTTTTTGCAAGAGTTTTGGGAGCTTGAGAGACTGAGAGAACCTGTTAATAAGGATCTGGCAGGGATCAGGGGCTGCAGGATTGTTAGGTGGTTGGGTGACTGCCCTCCTGTGCCAGTGGGAGGTCTGAAGATCTGAAATTTGGGGGGATTTTAAATGCTTTGTGGAAAAGGAGCCATGCTCAGGATGAAGGCAAAGAAGTTTAAATGCTGTGAAAGCCTGTACAATCTGACTGGCATTATCAAAGCCCAACTCAAGCACTTAGGAGGCTTTTGGGGTGCTCTGGGGCTTCTGCTTCAAGCAGACAGCCTTGACCCTTTGCTGGGGCAGGATTTTAAGCATGTGTAATAGCAACTGCAACTCCATGTCCTGCGTGTCAGGGTGACTGCTGCACTGCTGTTTATTTGAGATGAAATTGCTGGAGCCAGTGCAACCAATCCAGGACCTCTGCACCATGAGAGAAAGGGAAAGAACCGATCTAGATTTTTTAATAATAACAATAATAATCTTTGGTGGCTTAATTAAGGGAAGATTTTAGCTTTGAGCCATGTTTCAGTGCCTGTCTACACGGAGGGAGCTGTGAACCACATCCTCAGCCTCTCTTTCATTACCTGGGTGGGCTCCAACCCCGCTCTTATCCTCTCAGCAGCCTCTGCAACACAATCAGCCCATGGATAAAAACAGGAGTTGTCCTGCCACAGCTGTGAGCTGTGTAAAGATGGGTTTGAGCTGGGTAATTTTCTCTGTGTTGGCCCTGCTGTGGCTGGACACCATATCATTAGCCCCAGAGGAGGTGGAGAGGTGATGGCAGCTTTGCTGTAAGTCCAGTTAGGAATCTTGGTGCAATTTGGGAAAAAAAAAAAAAAATCCAGGTTTTTCTGGCTTTATGTGGGGCTCTGCTTTTGCTCAAAAAGGTGAGAAGGGTGAATCTCACTATTTCCTAGGAATACAGAGCGCTTAGCTCCTAGATCAGGCTACCAGGAGTTGATATCCAGGCACTGTAGATTACTGGGGGGTAGTTTCTGGGTTCTTATCTAGTATATCCTTTCTGGAAGTCCAAGCCTGGTCTTCTGTGCTTTGGCAGGGGGTCAGTTCCTTGGCTTTTCCACTCCATTTGCTGGGTTGTTAAGTTGGTCAAGCACTGTCATGGATTTTCTCTCTTCATCCCTCAGCGTGCTGAACCGCACCCCAGTGCACCTCGTCCATGAAATCATACTCGTGGATGACTTCAGTGATGACCGTAAGTGACCCTTTCCCTGTTAAAAGCAAAGGGCCCAAAAGCCTGGGAGAGACTGGGATTACCACTGAGACAGGGGAGAGTTAGTTTGCTGGAGTGGAAGGAAATTTAAAGCTCTGTAGCTGTGAAGAGCAAACCCCGCTGTGCTGGGTTTGCATCGCCACGTGTAGAATTCAAATTCCAGATGATCCAACCTCTTCTCGCGAAAGTAATGCAAGAAAAGCTCTTGGCAAATCGTTTTTATGCCCAGCAGATGTGAATCCAATCCTTACAGGGCTGTATCCCACCCCAGCCATGGCTTTCAGCTGCAGCCAGGAGCAGTTCTGGGTTGGCACCGCTGGAATTCCACAGGACAATGACAGTCTGACCCTCTTGACCCTATGTGTACATTCTGCATACATTTATGTAGGTTGTCAGCAATTCTTGATTTTTTTTTTTTTTTTTCGCTCCTGGAAAGAGGACTCCCTGCATGGGTTTTCCCATTTCTGAGGTGCACCATAAATAGCATTGTGCACCACACAAACAGCCCACATCCTCCTGCTGTCCCCTCCCAGTTAATAGTGTGACTCAAGGGAAATCAATAGCTCTGGTCTCCAGTAGAAGAGAGCTGAAGCCCCAGGGGCTCCCAGGGAGCCACCCCTGCTAAAGACCTTGCCTAGTTCAATGGGAGAGTTGAAGATCTAAGTGCTCAAAAACACTGTCTCAGGCATAAAAAGGATGATAAGCTGGCCGAGTGGTCTGTGGCACTTATGTTTCAAGGAGCTGCAAAATAAAGCTGTTTACTTGGAAACGTGAAAACAAAGCCAGATAGGTTTCTTTTAAGAAACGGATCCAGGCTTTGCTCTTGGATGTTATAAATAGGCACTGCCTTGGAGAGCATTAGGGACAGATTTCACACAAGACCCACTTCTTGGCACTGGCACCTCCCTGGGAAGTTGCTGAAGCTAGGGGAAGGAGCTGCTGTGACTATGGTGAGCCCTGGAGCAGCTCCAGCACACGGGGCAGGCAGGCTGGGCAAGTCTGGGATCTGGCAGAATGGCTGTGATGGGGAAGAGGAACAGGTGCAGGGAACTGAGCTGCCCTGCAGAACAGCAGAGCAGGATTTTTGGAGGGTGGAGGAAGTAAATGGCAGGTATTTGGCTAAATTAGGCAAAGCACTTGCCTTCCTGGAAGGAGGCAGGTTTGTTGGAGCACAGCTCCCCTGTCCCAGCAAGGGAGCCAAGGGAGAAGGAGCAGGGCTGGGTTTTAACTCATCCCAGGGCACCAGAGGGGAGCCTGTTTCCTGTGTGACTTAGGGCAGCCCCTCAGCTACTCAGCACTTCTCAGCTATCTGACATCTTTGGTGTGATAGTCTGAGCCTGCTGGCATCTGCTCTGCATGCATTTACATAAAATACATGCATTTGCATAATGCACTACACACACATGGTCAGTTTTTTCCCTGCAGCCCACCCCAAGCAATTAGTGCTTTTATCTCGTGCCCAGTTGTGTCTCATTTCTCACCTCCCTCTGCCTGCTGACCTGTTATTCACTGGGATGCAGTTCTTCAGCACGTGAGTTCCCACTATCCCCAGCAGATTTTCACTGTGAGTCCACAGCCAAGCCCTGTCACTTCTGCTCCCCTGTTCCAGCTCTGTCCCTGAATTGTTAGGGGTGTGGGTACAGTGATCTCTTGCTGACAGAGATTTCTGGAGGGGGTGAAAGTGCTCAGGGTGGGTTCAGGGGTTGGGGCAGAGGGGATAGGGCACTCACCTCTGTGTTTATAGTGCTGAGGAAGGAGAGTCAGAGGAGTGAGAGCCATGAACGGGTTGTGGAGGTCATAGTGTGGGTGTGTAGAGGTGGAGGGGGCTGTGATGGTTACACCTGACATCCTCCACTTTGCTGGGAGAAATCTGGGTGAGGATGGATCCTGGGGCTGCGTGTAAGGTTGCAGGACCTCCCTAGCTCAGTTGCAGGTGGCTGTCAGGCCTTTCTGCCCCATGGAGCTCTTGTCCAGGGCGTGAGGAGCCCCCAGCTGCTCCACAGGGCTCTCTCTGAGCATCCCTTTCTCCATGCTGAAGGCTCCAGGCCACCACAGGAAGCTCCTGCCCCGCCAGGCAGACACGCATCAACAGCTTGCGCGTTGCTTTGCAGCTACCAAAAATAGTCATTTGCATTAATGTGCAAAAATTTAGATTCTGACCTGAACCACAACTTTTCTATGCTGATTTTAGAGCATAATTCAGCTGCTCTCAGTGTAAATCTGCTGAATTTACACTAGTTCTATGAAAACTGCTGCTCTGCCAGGCCCAATTTATGCTTCACGAGCTGAGGGGCAGGGCTGTTGTGACCCAGCAGCGCCATTGCCCTAACAAACCATCAACCAGAACAGGACAGGGTCCTCTCCCCACTCCCAGTCTCTCCTGGGAGTCCCCATTTCTGCTGCCAGAGGCACTGTGGGGGTGACTTTGTCCTCCCTTTGTGTGTCCCCAGCTGATGACTGCCGCTTGCTGGGCCAGCTGCCCAAGGTGAAGTGCCTGCGGAACGGCCGGCGGGAAGGTAAGAGCTGCCTGCCCTCAGCCCACGTGGGAAACACAGATTTTGGGAGGTGGGACACTCATGGGGCCATGGGGAACCCCCTCCATGCAGTGGTCAGCAAGGAGGTCAGTGGCTCCTGGGAATAAGGGGGAGCCTGAGTAAAGAAAATGTGATAAAGAGCTGGGATTTGAAATGGATCTCCCCTCTCTTGCTGAAAAAGATGGGGCTATTAAGAATTTCCAGTGAGGCTCAGCTGTAGCTTATTAGCCAGAAAATTAGAACAGGCAAAACAAAGCCCCGGGTCTTATTTGTAAAGATGTTAGCTCTAATGAAAAAGAGAAGATCTGCTCCTGCTGCTTCTGTGGGATTTTTTTTTTTTTTTGTAATAATTAATTATATTTGAGAGATTAAGAAGGGCTGTATGGAGGATGAATGCATGTCCTACTGGACTGCTGCTGGCAACCTTTGGAGACATCTCCCCATTCCCCATAGCCTGAGTGTGTGTTTCAAATCCTGGTTTGCAGTATTAGGATAACTAAAAACAAAGAAGTTTTCTGATGCTGCAAGTCCAAGGTGTGCATCCAGGTCAGTGTTGGGTTGAGGAGACTGAGGAGTGGAAAAGGTTCTTTTCTCTGAGGATTCTTTCTGCAGAGGGTTTCAGCTCTGCAGGCCTGGTGACAGGGTGGCATCAGGTCCCATGGGTGTAAGAGACATTCTTGCTTTGGCAGGAGATTAAGGGAGATCTCCATAAACCTGCACCTCCTCCTCACCTTTCTCCCCTGCCTTATGGGGGTACATGTGTGCTCATCTCCAGCACCTGAGGGACCGGCAGTTATTGGTGCTCTATAAATCAGTCACAGTGTGGGAACTCAACCTTTCCTTGCTGAGTACATCACTTAAACTGTGTCCCCCAGGGGCTGCCAGGGTTTGGGAAGGGCAGGGGTGGGTGAAGGAGAGCGTACCTACACGCAGGATCTTAGGAGTCACAGAGAGAGATACAGGGAGATACAAGTCTGCATTGCAGGAGGAGACCTTGGCAAATTCCTGATGCTCCAGGCTTTGTTCACATGTTCCCTCTCCGGCTCAGAGGCTGTTGCTTAAGCCCTTTCCCCTAGGGAATTTTAGTATGAAAGTCAGTGACCTCCTGCATGAACCTGATGTGTGGCTGTTCCCTGAAATCCTGTCTCTTTTTATCTGCCCATATGTCCCCTTGTATTGCCACTGTTTCTCCTTCATAAAGAAGTTCTGCTCCCCTTGAGTCACCTGTTTCCCCTCTTGTTTGATGTGTGCAGCAATCCATTCCCATCTTCAAATGATTCCAAATTCACCATGATGACCCTGATAAGTCAGGCACTTTGAAAAGCCAACCCTCTTTCCTTGATGGAAGATGTCTTCCCATTGAGCTGCAGATCAGCAGTGCCTCAGGGTGGGAGAGAGATCTGGGGATCACTGGGAAACAGAAGGGGTTGCAGCAGGAAAATTAGTAGTCTGGGAAAAGCTTAATTCTGAGGTGTTCCCACCCTCAACTCCTCTGTCCCATTCCCCACTGCCTCACATCTGTGTTAGATTTGTTGCCTGCAGAGGGACATGAAAGCATTTTGAGTCATGTTTTGTCCCAGAAGGTGACAGCAGAATTAATTGTGCAAAGTACATATTGGCATAAATGCTATAAATCAGTAACCTTGGTGGAGCCATTTATTTCTTTGGGGATCTCAGGAAATGCTTGGCATACCTTGCAGCACCAGAAAGAAGACAATGAACCTGGCCCATGCTTTATCTGGGTGGGATTTAGGCAGGTTAAAACCCAGGAGAAGCACGAGTGGGGGAGATGTTACCCAGCCGCGTGGGGAGCAGCTGACGTGGTGTGTCCCTGAACAGGCCTGATCCGATCCCGAATCCGAGGGGCAGACGTGGCCAAAGCAGGTGTCCTGACCTTCCTGGACAGCCACTGCGAGGTGAATAAGGACTGGCTGCTCCCTCTGCTGCAGAGGATCAAGGAGGTGAGTGCTCCTGAGACACCAGAGTCACCCTCAGGGGATGCATCCCCTTGTCCCCCTCCTCTTCCTCCTCCCAGTGGGTGGGACCATCCAACCATAACCAGCTGCATCCAAGCATCCAAGTAAGGGGTACAGAGAGGCCTTTTGGGGTACAAAGTGGCCTTTTTGGGGTACAAAGTGGCCTTTTCTGGTCTTCCTCCACCCAGCAGGCAGGTGGGGTGTCAGTGTGACTGGGGGGGCACGTGGGTGGGTGGGATGAGGTGTCTCCTGGGGCAGTGGGACTCTAACGGGCAAGCACAGGTTGAGTGGTGATAGGGGAGTACGTGGGCAGTGCTCCAGCAGAGATTTTAATTAGGCTCATGTAAAGTGCTCAGTGATGATGATTTAAGGGAGTGACGGCTCCTTGAATAGGGGCCGAATTTAATTTCATGCAAATTAAGCGCTAATAAATTGATTTAATAGGATTTAAATTCTGCTGATTTCGGAGCAGACAATGACATTCCCCTTTCTCTGGCAGCGACTGTCCTGCCAGACGTGCACACAGAGGCTGCTGGCGCCTTGTCACTTGAGTCAGGGGAGCTCTGTGCCCATGACCTGCTGGCAGCAGGGTGCAGGGATTGATGCACCAGCATCCAGGGTGTGGATGCCCCATCCTTTCCCTTCACCCTTGCTGCACCTCTGCTACACCTCTGGCTCCTGATGGCCGCTGCTAATTACTCAGCAATTTTATAACTCCTGAGTTGCATTGACATAAGGGCAGCTGAGGTGGTGGGTCATGGAAAAACCTGCCTGCCTGGTATTCACAGTGCCCCTCACCTAAGGCATCCTGCTTTTCACACCTGCAGATGTGACAGCTGGGCTGGGCATCCCCTCTGTGTGTCAGCGATGGGACCAGGGGCAGGGGGGCACAGCACCAGGTCAGCTCCCTCCACACGGGTGAGGGCAGTCGCTGCTGCTGGCACTTGTAGCACAACCAGCACTGGAGAGGTCCCAGCCTCAGTTTGCAGGCTGGGCCACAGAGCTGCTGATAGATGGAAATGTGATGGAAATGGGCTGTTCATATCATTGATCGTGGCTCTGGTAGAGTTATGAGAGCACATGCTGTGATATCCCACTGGAGCCTCATGGCTCGCCTGTCCAGGCTGGGATTTACTACAAAGCTTTACAGCATCACTTGTTCCTCTGGGCTTTTTAAAGGCAGGCATTCCTTGCTTTGTGCCAAAGCCCTGCTTGTACTTCAGTAAGGAGTATCCAGAGCAATTGCCTCTTTCCCAGGCAGAGCTTTTGATGTGTTTTGTCAGGAGAAGGGCAGTGAAGGCAGCAGGAAGGGGGTTGGCAGATCTGCTTTCCCGCACAGCTCCAAGACAGTGCCCCATGTCCAGCATCCACAGGATGGGTGAATGTGAGTGCCATGTGCAGCATCACCAGAGGAGTTCCAGTGTCTTGTGGTCTGAATGCAGCATCAAACACACACATCACCTCTGTAAACTCTTCTGGATTGAATCCTTCCCCAGCTGGAAGTAAGGCAGTCTGTGAGCTTGCAGTGCTGCTCATGCTGCCCTGACCTTGCCCAGCATCTTGCAGCCTCAGGCAGCAGGGGAGATGTACTACAAAGAGTGTTGAGGAACCTGCAAAGCCAGAGAGGTCCTGCATGCCTGCTTTTTAACTGCTCACAGAAGCTGCAGGATAAGGGCAGAGTTCTCCATCTCCTTCCAGGCCCACCGTACCCATCCTTGCCAGCAGGGTTAAGGTATTGATCAGTGAAGTGTATGAAATGTTACTGCTGCCACCTTCAGGCTGTGCTCTAGAGATGGGCTCCCTGGCCAACTGCTCCATGAGGATCAGCTGCCTAGGAGGAGCATTTTCCTCACTCTGTTGCTCCCAGGAACAGCCTGTTTTGAGCTGATGTGCTTTAAGTTCCAAGCAAACGAGCGGCGAGTGCCTGAAGGCACACCCATCACTGTTGCCACCACAGCTCAGCCACCCCACTCTTGGCTTCTCTTATTTTCTCAGCCAGAGCAGCTATTCCTGCCCGTTTCCATGGTGGGAAGTGCCAGAGCCCATGTGTGCCACCATGAACCCATGTGGAGGTGCTTCTCGAGCTTTCCCAGCAGCTGATGGTTTCCCCCCCACTGGTGGGTGTGGGCAGCACACAGCCAGCACATGGATTTGGAAACCAGCAGGAAGAGCAAGTGATGGAGACTGGGGGAAAGAGAGAGGGTCTGGAGGGTCTCAGCGCCCTGTGCCTGTCTCAGGGAGCAACAGTGATGGCCAGTGCCTCACACCAGCATGCTGAGAGTGTGGGCCTGGGCTCTTATTTTTGCTTATGGAACAAATATCTCTAAAGTCATTAATGGTGCATTTCAACCGAGTAACTTTTCTAAAAATGTAGTTATCCATCCCAAGGTATTTTTACAGTATGACTCAACAAGCTCATCCCAAAACTGGGTTTGCAAATGGGATGAACCAATGAATGGTGACCCCCCCCCCCACTCCCAGCTCAAATACCCCCACTCTGGTGCTTTCCAGGGAAAAAGGAGACATATGAAGGGCAGCCTGCCTAATCTTTGCCTAATCCTGCTATGGGGCCAGAGGAGCAACTGTGGCCCTTTTTGTTGTCCATTACAAGGTCAGGATGTAGAGGCTGAGAGCCACACACTGCCCTTCTCTAAGGCTGAAATATATCTGTTATCTTCAGGAGCATTTTCAGAGGTTTTTCCTGTTGGTTTAGATCCATACATCAGTGTGTTTGAGAACAGCATTGCAGAAATTAATGCTCAGGTTTGTGAGAGAGAATTGAAGGTTTGGCTGTTGTTAATATTAACGTGCCCTGGTATGGGTGGGTAGCAAAAAAAAAAAAAACAGAAAGATGAAGCTGCCTATAATAAGATCTGGTGCTCAGCCCAAAATAAATCATAGCAACAGCACTGTGCTCTTGAGCATGCCGTGCTTTTCTTTTGAGGGTCAGAGAGACCTTCATGAAAGCTGAGCAAATATATATGTTCCCAGGACATGGCAGGGAAAGTGAGGCAGGGAGAGGACAGCACTGCTTGCTCAAGGTTAGCATCTTGCAGTAGTGCTCTCAGCCCTGATGTGAAGGGGATTTTCCTACAAGAAGTTGTGGCGTGCAGTGAGCAGAGTGGAATTGAAACTGGGAGTGGGTGTCAGCCAGCTAGAAGTGCTCCCCAGTAAGATGCTTGAGGGACAGGTTTTAAATGAGTGGATGCAATCCTTTCCCTGCACTGCTCAGCACACAAAGCAGAAGGTTTTGCATTGCTTAAAACCTTCCCCCTAATTAAAGGATGCTTGGCTGTGCTGAGCTGTGGCAGGCTGGGGGACACTGTGCAGCAGCCAGGATAGCTTTGGAGGGTTTGAAAGGCTCACCCTGCTTGGATGTGGCTTGTGTTTCCCTGTGCAGTACAGAGGTGCAGCAGACTTTGCCCTTTTCAGTGAGATGTTTGACTCACAAAAAGTGATAGTGAGACCCCTGGCTTGACCCTGTTATGGAAATACCAAGTATTTGTCATGCTCAATTGGAAAATCAGCTCTAGTCCAGCTCCCAGCTCATGGCCTTTGGTTGCTTCTTCCTACAGCTGCATTTGAATGCTTCTTTGTCAGGACTAATTTCTAAAACAAAGTCCTTCCCCAGTGAGAGAGCAAGCCCGAGTGTGCTCAGATGCTTTGCTTTGTATAGCTGTGAAAAACAATTTGATCTGGTGAGGGTAAAACCTTGAAGTTTGAGCTATAATTGGAGTTTGGGATTTTTGAAAAGAAAAAGGGAGATAAGAGACCAGTCAAAGCTGTCAGAGTCTCTTCCTCCTGTAGATATTTTTGTTCATAACTGTTTGTATAATCTCTTTGCCCATAACAAGATGTTAATTAAATCACCACCAACTATTTTGAATAAATCAGGTCTTTCTTTTTTAACCCTTTCACAACTTTGGCAAAACTAACTGTACTGCCACAGTTGGTGCATTTAAAAACATACCCATATTTAAGCTATTTGGCTGTGTTTATCCTCTGTCATTTCAATTGCCTGTTTGTCACTTGACTTCTGAAATCCAGTTAAAAGTATTTAAGGGAGGTGAAAGGGGAATATTTTGGTGGATTTGTAAAAGGCAGAAGGAGCTTTGCATCCAGCCCAGCTGGCTGCCAAGTACAGGCACAGTCTGAGGAGGAGGAGGCAGTGAGGGACACTTGTCCCAGGCAAAACTGAATGACACCAATGTTTGCAGGCCCTTGGTGTCTCCAGGAGTTTGGAGCCCCTTGCCCAGTTTGAGTGGTGTCACCTGAAGTCACGGGTGCTTTCGCTTCTGCTCTGCAGGATCCCACCCGGGTGGTCAGTCCCGTTATTGACATCATCAACCTGGACACTTTTGCCTACGTGGCAGCTTCCTCAGACCTCAGGGGAGGTGAGTCCAAGCTTTGTGCACGTCCTGTGGGCATCCATTCCGTGGTGGGAATGTGCACTGGCCTTTGCACCACGCCTCTGTCTCCTGCTGCCTCACAGAAAAGCACGTGAACGCTGCTCGGTGCTGCTGCTCCCAGGCTGCTCCACACACAGGGGGGCTGTGCTGTGAGCAGTCTGCTTGCTACAGTGGGTGAGGTGGTCAAGCAGGAAAGAAGGGTCACGTCAAAGCCACCCTGGGCAGCACTGGAAACGACAGGAGGAGATGGGAGATGTCTAGGCAGCAGCTGGAGGATGCAAGTGTAGTGCTGATTAGTATGCCTGTGCTATTTGGAGCACACAGTGTCCATCAGAGTGTGCACAGGGGGACTAGGTTTCAGCAGCAGCTTTAATTCTGACTTTTCCTGCCTTTGGAGCACTTGACTTTGAAATTGTAATGCAATGTGCTGTTTCTTGTTCATATGTAGTAGTGAAATATGTTAGGCATTGGACTTTACTCTCAAGAGCTGCATCTCTGTGGCTGAAGTAATTTGAAAGTGGGGAAAATGTTCCATCAAACAGAGCTTCTGCAGCCTGTATTGCCTCCTAATCCATATCAATTTCTAATTTCCCCATGGCACTTCTCTACTCTGGTTTTAGGTTTTGACTGGAGTCTGCATTTCAAATGGGAGCAGCTCTCCCCGGAGCAGAAGGCCAAACGACTTGATCCCACCGAGCCCATTAAGTAAGTCAGGAGGGGGAAGGAAGCACCCCAGGGGCAGGACAGGCTTCTCATGTGACCCTCACATGTGTCCCCATGCTCCACAGCAGTGTGGAATCTCTTCCAGGACAGCTCTGAACTTCTAGTACCTCCAGCGAGCTCCTGGCTAGCCTGGGTTTTGCAGTACAGCTTGACCTTCCGACAGTGAAGCCTGAGAATGCCACAAAGATGGAAGGGGGGGGGTGTGTTTATGGTTACTGGGGGTTTTGGTAGTGCTAAGGATTATGGTTAGGGGAAAAACCCAGTGCTGTGGACAACTGCCTCTCTCAGTTCAGCTACCACCTAAAAATAAGGCAGTGTCCTCATGATAAACCTGGTGTCTAGTCTAGCCTTCCCAGCACTGCTCTTCTGTACCTCACTGAAGACTCCTCAGAAATGGGGATGTGCAGGGCAGGGAGCAAAGCTGAGCAGGAGAGGAGGTGCCATCTGTCCTCATGCCATGGGATGGAGGGGTCCTTCATTCTGCTGGAAATCTCTGCTGGCAGCAGGCCTGCTGCTGGTGTCTGCAGCCCCAGCCAGGTGTGAGGTGTGAGGTGTGGAGGACCCCAGGTGCTGGAGAAGCTCAGGGCCTCAGAAGGCTCCCAGGGGATAAGAGCACTGCTTCTCCTTAGGATCCTGCTGTTAACTGGAGCTCTCACTGGCTTCCCAAAGGCTGGCCTGGCATTCCTGATCACTCTACAGTGTAGGGGACTGTGGAGATTAGCCTGGGCACAGCAATCACCCCAGTTCCTCCCAAGCCTCTACTGAAGCATCCACACTGTCTCCAGTTGATGGGACTTGTGCCAGCAAGCAGCAAGTCTCCTCAAGCTCTCTTCTGGGTCTGCCCTCCCCTCCTCCATGGGCCTTCTCTGTGCAGTTTTCTTAGCTAACCCAAAGGAAAAAAAAAATAACCCTGGTTTGAAATAAAGATCACACAGCTAGTGATGGCTTTTAAAAAGCCCTTCTGAATTGGCTCTGCCTTCCTCTCCCCAGTGGAATGGTGCTCTTAATAGGCTGGCTCCAGGCAAAAAGCCCTTCTGAGTGAATAACCCCCGAGTGCTAAGTGCATTTTTGATGCTGAAGCCTACAATCAGGGCTGTCAACTTTGGGCTTGTAGGAGTTGTGCTGACGGGTGCATTAGCCAGTCATTAAGTGCCAGGCAATTTATGATTGGCAGCAGAACGCCGAGGTGGCTGAAAGAAAGGCTCAGATGCGTTTTGGGGTGTTTTGTCCTTTTCTTGGTGAGAAGGTGATGTCCTGGTCATGGAAAGGGAGGCAAAGGGAAGGGCTTCTTCTGTGCATCCAGGTGCTGCAGCAGTGCTTGAGAGTGTGTCCTCTTCTCCTTGTGCACTCTTCAGGACACCCATCATTGCTGGGGGGCTGTTTGTGATCGACAAGGCCTGGTTCAACCACCTGGGGAAGTATGACAGTGCCATGGACATCTGGGGTGGAGAGAACTTTGGTGAGTTGTTCTTCATCGTCCTATGCCTTGCTGTATTGGCTTTCCTTTCTGAGACGTGCCAGATGGATACAAGGTTTCATTTCGGGCTTCACTTGGAATGTTCTGGGTGGTTTCCCTCATTCACATTCATAGGTTGTGGTCTTAGGAGAGTGAGAGATCCAGCAGCCACGAATGATGGGAAGTGAGCAATTGTTGGCACTTGGGACTGCCTGCCTTCCATGCTGCTTTGATTTCCTGTAGGTAAATACCTTCAACCACACAGCTGGCAGCTTTGGTGTTACCAACAGATGAGAGAACACTACATGCAGCCTTCTATTCCTTCCTGGTCTTATTTTCTCCTTAATAGAGCAAAGAATTTGTCTTAATCCATTAATGACTGCATTTCTAAGCTATGAACTGAGGTATCAGTCCTTCTTGAATTGGCAGAGTACCTGAAACTGTAGCTCCATCAGCATGCAGCAAACAGGTGGCAGAGTACCAGGGCTGCTTATCCATTCCTGTATCCCTGGGTGGCTGAGAGCTGCCCAGCTCTCTCTGATCCTGTCACTTTTCCTGCACCAAAAAAAAAGGGTTGAGCTCACTTAAATTCCGTGATCTCTGGCCCTTATCATGGGACAAGAGGGACATAAAGAAATCTGCAAGCACACTTGAGAGGGCACATGAAAGAGGTAACAGCCTGTCCCTTGTCTCCTTGTCCAGCAGAGCTGGATGGGGCTGTGCTGTTCTCCCTTTGAAGCTGCAGTGATGCTGTGGATCAGAACAACAGACTGTACCCAGGAAAGAAGGGGGAGGCACTCAGTGTCAGGCAGACAGATCAGAACCTGGCTTTAATAGCTTTGCACCTCTGGGGAGTGGGGCTAGCCAGGAAGGAAGGCTCTTGTGTCTCCACACACACAGCCATGCTGTCACTCATCCAGGGGAGCAGATGCTGCTGCCTTGCAGTAATCCATCCACTGCCTGGCACTGGTGTTTCCTTCACATGCCTTGTCCCTCTGGATATATTTTATTTATTTCTATCTTGTTATGCAGTAGGAATCTCACTCTTTCTGCCACCTGTTTGCTGCTTTCTCTCTGTCTTGTCTTTGAAGTGACCCAAAATATCTGAGTGGGGTGGCTGTGAGGAAACCTGGGAAGGGAGTGGCAGCCCCTCCACCTTCCCTGCTGGATCAATAGCCCAAACAAAGCATTCAGGAAGGGAACTGGACAGGAGAAGAGCAGGAGAGGAGCTGCCATGCTGTGCCTGACCTGCTGCCTGTCTGTGCCCATCATTTGTCTGTGACAGCAGCAGCAGGAGCTGCTCCTGGGAGATGAGCAGTGGCAGGACAGCCTGCTCTGGGAGAAGCTCCATCCTGGCAGCTTGTCCCGTGCCCTACAAGCAGGCATTGTGCTCTTGTGACCCATCCTGCAGAGGAGAGGTTTCCCTTGCTGGTGCTATGCCCTAGCAGGCTGGTCCTGACCAAACATGCACTGGCAGTGCTGCAGGGGTACCACGGCCTCCTGTGACAGAGGAAAGCAAAATCAAGGTTAACATTGTGACAGCAAAGTGCAGGTCTGCTTAGCAGCAGGGCAGATCCCATCTTGCCCATTTTCCTGGGAGCAGAAGCCCAGGAAATGGGCAAGAAGCCCAAGAATGCCTGGCTCACAGCTCCACCTCCTGCAGGTGCAGCAGTGGAGGGCAGAGTGTCCCATCAGGCAGAACAAAAGTGAACGTGTTTGCCTTTGAAGGAGGACCCCATAGGTGTTTTGTATCTTCAATTTACTGAATTCTCTGTAGATGAGTAAGGGCAAGAAGGACTTGCAGGCCAGCAAGAAGTGCTAGAGGTATTTTGCTGAATGAAGGCCAAGTCCAGCACACCCCAACATGTACTGCTCACACCCCCTCCTGGGGGTCACCTGGAGTGGCCATGTGCACTGGCAGCATCTCCTGAGGGTCAGGGGAAGCATGCTGTTGGTTCCTGTTCCCCTGGCTCCTCTGAGCTGACCCTCTACCATGCTTTAGTTGGTGCTTCACTCTGCTTTCCCTTGGGACACTTGGGTCTTAGCTGCCTGTCTGGAGATCTTGTTTGTGACCTGCCATGGATGGCTCCATGGGTGATCCCTCCCTGTGGAAATCTGAGTTTTTATTGTTTCTGCTGTACCTGGAGCAGGCTCTGCAGGGTGCAGAGAGCTCAGACTCCTCAGCATCTCCTGTGTGCTGTGTCCTCATTCCAGTTCACAATACACAGGGATGGCCTCTTCACTAGGCTTTGAAAAGCCAGGCAAGGACTGAATGGTGTGAGTCTTTCAGCACACCAGGGAGCTGCTCTTCTCCCAGGCTGAGCAGAAGGAGCAGAGGAGGGGAAGGCAGCTTGCAGTAGCCACTCAGCTGCTCCACAGCTGCTCAGCTGGTTGTCCCCTTGTATTGGGTGCCCTTGTGACTGACACAGCAGAGCCAGCAGAGTGGCCAGTGCTGTGACACACAGACAAGTGACAGCAGCAGGCCAGTGCTGTGACACACAGACAAGTGACAGCAGTGAGGAGAACTGAGAGCAGCAGCAGCAGCTTAGAGAGTGGCCATATCCTGCCATAATCTCATTTCCCTGCAGCTGTGATGAAGCCTGCTCCCAATATAGCACCAGGACATGGCACAAGGGCACGTTTTATTGGCCTCTTAATACCCAGCACTGGGGAAAGTGGTGAGGCTCCAGCTGCTGTTGGCAGCTCTTGCATGTAAACACGGCAGTAAAGGGAAGGGGAGGGAGTTTCTGGGAAGGAATACTGCTCCCTGCTGTGCTTTCCCACCCCTGCCATTGCTTGTCCCTGCTGCCAGGGCCAGCTGCTGGGGACGGGACCAAAGCCTTGAATTTTGGATCCAGGCATCGAGGCAAGAAGGCTTTGCAGCTGTGTCAGCCTTCCCTTTCCTTCAGCTCAGGAGCAGGCGGGTGTGCTGGGAGCGGGATAGGGAGCAACGTGGACCTGGCTCCCAGCTCTGCAGCAGCTCAGGGCTGAGCCCTGTGTGCTCAGAGGGCTTTGGAGGTCCAGGCTCCAATTGGCCTTTGCCTCCCTGAAGCTGTCAGCTGTTCTTGGAGGGATGGAAGCTTTCTGAACCCTTGGAGGAGGAGGAGGCCTGTTGGCACTGCCCCATTCCTGCCACAGGTGCTTGTCTTGCCAGCATCCGACCTGGGGACAAGTCATCCTTGTGCTGGCATACATGAGGGGACTGCTGGGACAAAGACAATGGGTGTTCTCCTGTCTTATTTCTGTAGTTAAATGGGGGAGGGTGTGTGTGAAAAGGAATTACTAGTTTTGCAGTAGATACATGCTACATATAGCTCTGCACTGTCAACAGATGATAAAATAGGACTCAGAGAACTGCAGAAGCCTTTTCATTTTAATTTCATTTCTTTTCCACGCTGGTACTGTCTGACAGTAGAGCTACAGATTCATAGCTTCATAAGCATCAGGAGCAGATGGACCCATTAGAACAGCCATGCTGCTTACCCTTCCTACCTCATCCAGCTCCCTGCCAAGAGCTTTATAACTTCTGCTGTCAGTTGTGCCACAGGCTCATTTTCCTTGAGAAGGGCCCTGTGGGCCAGCCACAGAGTGGCTTGGAGTGACTGGGAGACATTTCCCATACTGACAACTTACCCAGATTTTAGGGATAATGCCTCCCACCGCTGACCTTTGCTTGTGTGAAGGTGTGTGCCTTACTTGATTGCAGCATTGGCACTCAAGGCCCAGAGTACCTGGGCAGGGTGAGCTCCCGTCCATTTTGGGACAGGCAGTGGATGCACAGCTCTCTGTCCACTTTGCAGAGTCAGTGGTGGGCTCATAAAGATAATGACAGGAGTAGTCATTAATGGAGAGAATTCATAGCTTCTCCTGGTGAACTTGAGAGCCCTTTGGAGGGAAGTGACTCTGAAACAGGCAGTGCAGGAGTAATGAGGGAGGCACAAAACTGGCGAGATGATTCTGCAGTGTATGAAAAGGGACCTGCTTATGGTCCCACATTGTGAGAGCATTGTGATTGCACCTGCTGTGCTGGAGGCAGGTTTCAAGTGCACTGACTTCAAACAGCTTGCAAAGAAGCTTTGAAATGTGCTTTTAAGGCCGTTGTGCCTAGGAAAGCCAGTCTGGTAATTGATTTACCCCAGTTTAATGTTGCAGAGGACGAAGTAAGAGCTAACATCAGGATTCAGACTGCTCTAGGACAGAAAGACAAAGTGCTGAAGCTGCTTCTCTTACAGAAATCTCTTTCCGTGTGTGGATGTGTGGAGGGAGCCTGGAAATCATCCCCTGCAGCCGTGTTGGGCACGTCTTTAGGAAGAAACATCCCTACGTCTTTCCAGAGGGAAATGCCAATACATACATCAAGTAAGTGGTTTGTACTTACTTTGTTTTGTTTTGTTTTTTTTTTTTTTTGTTTTTGGTTTGGTTTTTTTTTTGTGAATTAGCTTTGTAGAGAGAGAGGGGAGCAGAGAAGACAGGCAGGAAAGTTTGTTAGGAAAACTTTGAAATATCCTTGGGCAGGAATTTCTTGAGTTGAAGAAAATGTAAGTCAATACAAGTGTCCCATAGGATTTCTCCAGTGTTGAGAATATGACAGAAATAGGACATTCATGTGGTAGCTTTCATCAGCACAGAAATGGAGGGGTGGCCCCAGCACATCCCTGAGTGCTGGCTGCTGGGACACCAAATGGTTTGGACCTTGAGGTCACCAGAACACATTTGTAATGACCTGAAATGAGGCTGCCAGCAATGTCTGTCAGTAGCCAGTGACCTTAGCTGAGGGCTCAGTGTGGCTCAGCTGAACCAGAAAATTTGGTTCCCAGTGCCTCTGTGGGATGGGAGCCAGACATCTTGCTGGAGAGGGTGGTTCTGTCTCCAGGCTGGTGCTCTCTCCTGAGCAGAGTCAGCAGAGGGCTGCCCCATGGACCAAAGGGACTGCCAGGGCATACCAGCTGGAGGGCAGGCACCTCTCCTCACACACAGCAACACAGGCTGAATCAGCACTGAAAGGGCTGCCTGGAATGGGCAAAGATCCTGGAAATGGGCAAAGATCCTGGAAACGTCAGGCAAAGAAGGAGGGAATCCAGAAGTGGGAATAGGCATGGGAAAGATGATCAGCTAGTGAGGTCAGGAAGGATTTCCTCCATTTTTAGAGTGTGAGGCTGAACATTGTTGCTTAAGTGAATGACAGAGAAAAGCACTGGAGGCACTTACAGTAAATGCAGGGTTGTTTCTGAGCTAACCTGCAGCTGTGAGTGCTTACACAGCAGGCTTTCCTTTTAGTGTGGGCTTCCCACTGTCAGAAAGCAGCATTTGTGAAGACCCAGCTATCTGCCACAGGGCTACTGCTGACCCAGGCTCTCTGCAGCTTCCTCAGCCTTTGCTTGAGACAGGGGGAGTGCAAATGACACATCTTGTGGTGCTGTTCACAGGGGTCCCAGGACGAGGGAAGAGATGAGAATCTTGACTCCATGTTTCAGAAGGCTGATTTATTATTTTATGATATATATTATATTAAAAGAAAATGATATATTAGATATATTAAAAGAAAATGATATATCTATACTAAAAGATAGAAGAAAAGATTTAATCAGAAAGCTAGAAAAGAAAGGAAAGAAATGATAATAAAATCTTGTGACTGACCAGAGAGTCCAAGCCAGCTGGACTGTGATTGGCCATTAATTAGAAACAACCACATGAGACCAATCACAGATCCACCTGTTGCATTCCACAGCAGCAGATAATTATTGTTTACATTTTGTTTCTGAGGCCTCTCAGCTTCTCAGGAGAAAAATACCAATGAAAGGATTTTTCATAAAAGATGTCTGTGACAACATCTCACTAACACCTGTGATTTCCAGCCACACAGTGGGTGGAGCAGGAAGGGGATGGCCGTGACAGGCACAGGGCATCATCAAGGAGCAGAGCACAAATTTGAGGATCACTAGGAGGGCTCTTGCTTTCAGTAGTGAAGCAAGACTACTTCAGAGGGGCCTGGGATGTGGCAAAACCTCTCCTGTCAAAACCGGAGTGAGAAGGTGGCACCTGCATTGCATCACCTGCAGGAGGAGCAAGGGGAGCTTGGATGGGAGCAGCTCTTGTGACTCCCTGCCAGGCACAGGCCCCTGGGGACTTGGGGGATGGCTGTGTCATGCCTGGGTGTGAGCCTTGGCTCTTATACCCGTGTTTCTTGTAAACTCAAATGAGATCAGGAAGCCAAACAAAGGAACCCTGCACGTTGGGCAAGGTTAGGTACAGATGTAGACACTGATTTAGTCATCTCTTGAGCAAGAGCACTTAGACTATTGCCTTAGAGAGAGAGAAAGGAAGAAGCCCATGAATCAGCAAGGAGCTGAGACTCAGTCTGGAGAAATGTACCTGTAGGCATTAGGAGCTGGGATGTTATTAACCTTAGGGTATCTATCAGCCTTAATGTTACAGTGTATAGACTGGGAGGAGAAGCAGCTCCTGGCAACCTGAAGCTCTGTAGCACTTCTATTTAAATAGAGGTGTTAGCAAAAAATATCTCCACCTTTCTGCCAGATACTGATTGCTTTTCCACAGAGCCCCTACTTCAGTGTGAGAGACAGCTCAGGCTCCAGCGCAGTGCAGTGCTGGCTTCATGTGCAGAATAATCCTTTTCTGGGCCCCTGGCACTTGGCTGGGTCCAGAGCCTGCCCACAGCACCTGCAGCTTAGTGGTGTGGCAGCAATAGCTTGGAGGCACTGGCCTGCCTTGGAGCAGGAGACTGGAGAATTCCTCTGGTCAGGGCAGGGACAGGCAGATAGGCATGGAGCAGGAAATCCATTTGCAAGAGGAGTTAGAGCCATCTGAAGCCAGCAGAAGATTTGCTGATGTTCAGAAACCTTCTGCAGACACCTGGCTGATGTGGGAGAGTGGCATTCATGCTGCAGCACTGTGGTGGGGCCACTTTCTCTTTAAGTTTTGAATGCCTCAGTGAAATCTAGGAGCACAAAGCAGGAGAGTCCATTCAGGATTGAAACAAAGGAAGTCGTTGCAAATCTTTGGCAAACTTTTCAGAGCTCCTTCCCATCCACTAAATAAAACCCCAGGCACTCCTGCCTTGGAGATGATGCTTGAGACAACCTACAGGTCTGAGTCTGGTGGATGCAAAGCAGCCAGCTGGGTTTGAAATGGTGAATTCTTCATCCAAGCTTTATTTGGCCCGATGTGTTTGGGGCAATGGGAAGGAAGGAGTACCTTCAGTAGCAGTGAGGGATGGGCTGACTCAGAGGGGGCTTGGGTGAAGCTGAGGCCGGGAGGAGGGCAGAAGATGGATCAGTTCTGGAAGATGTCCCCTTGGTTTCAGCGTGTCCCCTTGCCCTCCCCAGGAACACCAAGCGCACGGCCGAGGTGTGGATGGACGAGTTCAAGCAGTACTACTACGCTGCCCGGCCTGCAGCCCAGGGGAGGCCTTTTGGGAAGTAAGGATCCTTCTGCCTCTGCTGCCTGTGCCCTGCCTGCTGCAGTGGGTGCTCACAGAGGCATCCCCTGCTGTGGAAACCCACCTGTGTTGCTTTATAGCTGTGCTGAGAGGGCCCTCAGGAAGGAGGAATGATGAGGAGGACTCCATCGATATCAGGAGGCTAATTAATTACTTTATTAGACTATAATATTCCATACTATATTACATTACATCTAAACTGAATCTGCTAAGCACTCCACCCTGCTCACACTGCACAGAACTCGTGACTGTCACCCAACAGTCCCCACACACACACACACCTGGCCCTGACAGGCCAAGGAAACAAAACACCACCACTGTGGGTAAACAATCTCCATATTGCATTCAACTTTGGCACAAACACAGGCACAGCAAAGGAGATAAGAATTGTTCTTCCTTTCGCTGAGGTTCAGAGAATGTGAAACCCAGAAATATTCTTGGGAAGAATTGTGCCTTGCTTTTCTCTGTGAGGAGAAATGTGGCTACATCACTTCTGTAGTGACAGTAAAATACTGGTGATAGGCATGTGCTGCAGCAGTGAGGTGGATAAAGTGCCAGTTTGAATGCTGTGCTGGTTTATTCCAGTGAGTGAACCAAACCCAGGTGGGGGAAAACCCTCTGTCCTGTCCTTGGCATTACATAGAACTGTAAAACCAAACACATCAGAGCTACTTCTGATCCCAGAGTCCAGAGGTGTTGGTGGCAGCTAACAGGCAGGAAAATCATAAAGCTTTTGGCCTGCTGATGCTTTATTGGAAGGCATCAAGTGTTTGTGTGCAGGGAATTTGCCATTCATTCTGTGAGGAGTCAGAAATGCCTCCCTTTCAGGAGTTCTGTAAATATTTGTGTTGCATTTCTCATTTTCACATGCTCTTCTTTGCCTTAGAAAGTTTCTTCAGACTCCAGGGAGTTCTGAGTCCAGACTTGAATTCCTTGTGGCCACTCTTCAATCTCCAGGATAAATAATTTGAAGTCCTGGGGATTCCCCTCTTTCCTCTGAATTAATATCCTCCTCCCATCCATCAGCACAGAATGAAGCAGCAGCTCTGTCCTCTGCTTAGGGTATAGAGAAGTTGACCTATGTAAAAAGGAGGTACTGAGGATAAAAGCCAGCTCATAACAGCTCCACAGGTGGAGGCTGGCCCAGGGAAGAGCTGGAGTTTTGAAAACGTCACTGTGCAGCAAATTTCCTCAACAGAAATGTTGTCCTGATTAATAAAAGAAAAAGGTGTTTCACTGTGTGATTAACTTCTGCTGGCTTACCAGCCTGTTCAGGTGCTCTTGCAAATCAAGGCCTCCTGTAGTCCTGCAAACCAAGAGTAACTTAGAATAGCAAACAGCATATTTTGATTTCCTAATATGTTAATGTGCTCAGGTAAGGGTTATTGCATAGTAGCATACATTTTTTACTAATAGTTTTTAAATTACTGTGCTCTTCCCTGAACCTTCTCAGCTCCAGACTCCTTGTTAAAATGACAATATGTCATCATGCCATTTTACCAAGTGAGACCTCCAAAGAGACAGAGATCAGAACAACTGCTCAAGCTCACACAGAGAGAAACCAGAGCTGCTGATGCTCCTGCGTTTGCTGCCTGTGCATTTCTGATGGGTTTCTCTCATCCTCCCTTTGTGGTGTATTGGGTCTCACCTTCATCATTTCCACTGTATCTCTGTGATGTATTTTCTTCCCACAGCATCCAGAGCAGAGTGGAGCTGAGGAAGAAGTTGAAATGCCACAGCTTCAAGTGGTACCTGGAAAACGTTTATCCCGAACTTCGGTACGGATGTGCCACCTCCACCTGCATCCAGCAGGCCAGTGGGATGCTCCATCCCTCCCTCCTGCCCCCCAGAGACATGGGCACCCCCTCCCTTGGGCTTCACAGAAGGGCAGAGGGAATTTTGTGCTGCACAGCTTGCTCACAGGGTGACATTCTGTGATATCTGCTTCTTCCAAGCTCTTTGCTGCAGGGCTGGTGAGGGACAAAGCATCAGTTGTTCCCATTTGTTCCTAGGAATTCATTAGGTGTCCTTCTGCCCTTGTTGTGGAACAGGTTGTGTAGGGAAATAAGAGAGTTTTCCTTACAAAAGTATCCCAAGGCAGAAAATCCACCATAGCTTCTGCTGGGGTGTTTCAATACTTAATGACTCCTAGTACTTAAAGAAGCACCTAATTTCCAGTCCTTTCACACTGTTCTGTGGCACTCAAGGCTTCTCTGTTGTGAAACCCTTCACCCTAAGATTTTATGACTTGTATTCAGTTGGCTCTGCCTTGCTCCTAGCCCAATGCTTTTTGATGAATGTTGTTGCTTTTGCACAGACATCTTTTAGCTACCAATTTACTCCAGAAACCATTGCATTCATTCCCCTGGTCCCTATCAGGAGCCATCCTCAGAAAGGATGGTAAAGTTCTAGAGATACCTTCAGAGACCTGCTGGTGCAATAGCTGAGTGCAGAATCACTGTGTGAAAATGATGATTTATAGCCATTTTAGCCATTTTCTTACTTTTTTTTTTTTTTTTTTGCCATGTGTGGCGTTGCACAGCAGCATTCACAGGCAATGCCAGGGCTCTGTGACAGTTTGTTATAAAGTTCCCCTCTCCTGAAGGCTGCTTACAGCCTAACTCTGGCTCCTCTGTTGCCTGGTGCAGTTATTTATTTTTTCCTCTTCTAAAGGTCAGCCATCGGTCTCTGAGCGCTGCTTCTGCAGCATCCCTGTCCACGTGCTGCTCTCAGTGCTTCAGTGTTGTGGTAGACCTTGCCACCCCTCATTTTCTGGAGGTGAAATGGTTCAGCCTTACCCCACAGATGCCTCCCTGTGCATGGGGCAGCTGTGCATGGGGCAGCTGTGCATGGGGCAGTACGATGTGGTTTTCACGCTGTTCCCGCAGGATTCCCGAGGAATCGCTCTATCAGACTGGGATCATCAGGCAAAGGCAGAGCTGCCTGGAGTCACACAAGTCTGAAGAGCAGGAGTTCCCCATCCTGAGCTTAAATCCTTGTAACAGCACCAAGGGCACAGTGCCAAAGGCACAGGTAAGATGTGGTGTTGTGTATCCCTGTGGTGCTGGATGGGAAGAAGCCGTGGGGGCAGCTTCAAGATGATTTTCTTAAGGTTGCTAAAGCTCTGTTGGAGGATTTAGCCATTCTGCCAGTGTCTTTCCTTAGGCAGCCTGTCATTAAACCCTGGCAACTCCACCTGACCTTGGTGGAGGCCCTGGGCAGCAGCAGGAGCTGGTGCAGGAGCCACAGGACAGCGTGTCCCACTCATCTCCGTGGGAGCCTGTACTGAGCTCTTCCCACTGCCCAGGAACACCACTTGCTGCTGATCTGCACAGATCAAAGGCAAAGAGAATTATAACTTCCTCTCATCTCTCAGCCTTCTTTCTCTCAGAATGGACTGAGTTGCAGTGGCATTTGTAACTTCATAGTCTGCATTCTCTCAGTATTGGATTGCCCATTAAACTAGCGAGGATTTAATGAGGATGATCTCAGTTTTTTCAGTCTCACTGAGATGAGAAAAAGCTGTATGAATTGATGTTCTCAAAAGCACTCCCTGGGAGATTTTAGAGCCAAGAGCAGGCACATGTGCCTTGCAGGAGGGTTTCTGGAGCAAGACCCTGAAGATACACACAGCTTCAAAACTCACCTTTGTGATTTTGGGCATGTCAGTAATTTCTGTGTTCCTATCTATAAAACAGGGAGGATAACAATCCCTTGCTTCTCCATGGTTGCCATGAAATAATTCAGTAGAAAATGGTGTGGTGTGCATGCTTCCTCTCAACTGTACATCCTTAACCCTCATGGTTACATATTCAAACCAGGTAGCTGTGCATATAAAAAGCCCAGCTTGGGGAGATTGCTTAAAACACCCCTGATTTGTGTGTGCAAACAAAGCATGTCATTATGTGCATCTCTTTCAAATGCAGTTGCATGCCTGTCTGTAGGCAGGAAATTAATATCTGTTTCACAGCATGGCAAAATCAACAATGACTACTTGAATATTAGTTCAGTTCAGAAAATGTAGTTAATATAATTGCAAGTGCCACACAGTAGCACTTCTTACAGTTTCACTAGTTTCCATGTTCCAGAATTGGGGTTTTTTTTCTTCCACTGCTGCATGGACTTTTCACACAAACAGAAAGCTGGTGAGAGCAGGTCATCATGTTTTTCAGGGCTAGCTCTGCAGAAGAAAGGAAAAGTGTTCTAACAACAATAGCAATGTCCAGTGAATCTGCTGTTCTAAAAAAAAAAATCTGGGAAAATCAGAATGAAAAATGCTGCTGCAAGTCAGTGTAATGAAATGGTATTGGTCTTTCTGAAATACCAATTTGATGTGGTATTTTAAAATGAGAAATGTCATGCCAACAAGTTGGATTGTTTCATTCCTATCAAACACATTTTGTTTTGACATTTCTGTGCAGTAAATTTTCGGAATTTTTCACTCCACGAACTTTTCATCTTCCTGTTCTGATTCTGCAGCAGTTTGCAATAGGTCAACACTTCCCACTGGATGGCAACTCTATTTCTTGTGCACATCCAGGACTAACTTTGCAAAGGAACAGAAAAATGCACTACAAACAGATTGCAGAAAGACTGCACTCAGTACACAGCAGGAACAGAGAAAAGCCTTTTCCTTTTTATCTTTCTCTGTCTTTCTAGGATAGTTCTTTGTTACTTGTACCCATGGAGAATCGTTCAGATTAAAGCAGGATATTTAAACTTTTATTGTGAATGGAAACTTATATTTTAATGACTCAGTTGCCACAAGACCACCTGAACTTGTGGATGACGTGGCTGTTACAGTCACCAGGCTGTGTAGGATTGATTATGCAGCAGTCCTGAATGCTACTTGGTTTTGCATTTGATATACCAGAATAGAGCAATAATCTTCACTTTTAACACGCTGAAGTCACGTCTTGTTTACCCTAAGCTTCATTTTGTGAAAAATAGGCTTAGCTAAATCAAAGCTGTGCTTCCTTGGCACTCAGTAAGTACCGTGAAAATATCCTGGCTGTCCAAATTCTTTATTATCACTATTATAGTAGCAGTAATTTGGTTGCTTTGATTGCCTTTCTGTAGCTGTCTCCCTGCTGGGCTGCCCCAGCCCTTTACCAGCATTATATGCATGAAGTCTTGAGACTGGGTATGAGAAGATCTGGGCTGTCATGGTTTGAGGAGAGAGGCACAGGAGCTGTCAGATGGCAATCAGCTGCTCTTTATTTTCAGTTTTTCTAGCTGTAGTGTAAGGGAAGGGTGTTGTGAGCCCTCTGGCTCACAACATCCATAGTTGGGGTAAATTGAGGCAAGTACTCTGTGGTAAAATCAGACTTACACCCTTAGCAGGTCTCAAAATACCTCCCTGGTGGTGTCTGGTGTTGGTCCTGATTTACTGACAGGGGCACTGAGGCACAAGAAGACCCCTCATCTTCGTGGAGGAGAGAGCTCTGTCTTCTCATCCTGGGGATCCACTTGGCCCTTTCCTTCCTCTGCAGAAGGCCAGGCAGCAGTCAGGGTGGGCTCTGTCCCCTGAGGTGGCTCTCAGAGGGAGCTCAGGGTGGCTGTCAGGGGGCTCCTGAGTTAGTGACAGGCAGAGATGTTTGTGCAGTGCCCATGCACAGGGCACAGCAGGCTCTGCCTGTGCTCCTGCCCACTGGAGCATTCCATGCCTTGTTGCGTCTCATTTGCTAAATGAACAGATTGATTTAGTTTTTCACAAGAGAAATGCATCTGAGGGAAAATAATTGATCATAATTTTGTCCTCATCTATCTAATGAAGATGTGAATAGTTGGTTTTTTTTTTTTCAAACCAAGTGTCAGTTGGTATTAGTTAATAGAGTTTGGAAAAGACATCTGACTGGGATTTATTTAAGTCATTAGCAGCTTCAGGAAACCTGACACACTTCAGATAAAAAATCTGAAGATGCTTTGACCTGGTTATAACACACGTGTAAGCAGTTGCTGCAAGAGGAGTGGAAAGCTCAGGCATCTTTTAGACAAGCAAGGAAACAGGGGAAAGGCTGCAGCATCCATTTCCTGAGCCTGCACCCTAAAATACCTGGGCTCGGCAGCTGAGTGGCTGCCATTGCATTCGAGTGGCATGACCTTGGCTCTTCTTGGGAAGGAAAGGCAGTGTGATGGAAAGAAAGGCAGTGTGATGACCTGCCTGGTGTGGCTTTGATGCTCATCCCAGTTGGCTTGAGGTCCTCTGTGTGGTGAGTAGATCTGCTCTTTTTCTGGAGAGCATTTAGCATCTGTCCAAACGAAGTGACCCTCCTGAGACATCTCAGCCATAAACATTCTCTTCTGACCCTCCTCCCCTCAAAAGCCTTCGTTCTTCTCCTCCATGGGCATGACCTGCCCCAGCTGTAGGCTGGCTGGGGCTGTGGGAGCCAGGCTGAGTGAGCAGAGCAGGGGGCAGCAGTGTCATCTCTGCACCCAGGTTGTCCTGTGTCACAATACAACATGAAATGAATGACACTGGCACGCTGAGATGTCCAAGATAAAAAAAAAGGCACATTTCCTTTTGGACCTTGGTATTTACAGGATTCTAAAAGTGACTGTGGATTGGAGGATGAAATTGCCGCCTCTCTAACTACACTGGTCAAACCGACAGTCCATCAAATCTCTCTTCCTCCAGAAAGGAATGCAAAACAATCATTATTTACATGAAAAGTGTGTGAGAAACTCCATTACAAAAATGTAAACATCAGAAGAACAGGGAGACAGTCCTGGGCACCTGGTGTACTTTGCTTTCCCTCTGCTGAGATGTGTGGAAGTGCCAGTTGTATCCCAGGGTCTTTGATGAGGGCAGCACTTGGGTATCCTTCGGTGACTCGTGCCTTGGGAAGTCCTTCCCTGGGATTGTTAAGAAGATGATTGGATAATCAGATTGTTCCACCTTCTTCAGAAAAGCTTTTCTCTTGCTCCTACCCCTGCTTTAGGGCACGGCTGACCTCTCTCTGGGCAGCACAGGCCTCGCTGTCACGGAATGCTGGGCTCCCATGGGATTGCTCCTTCTGGGCTGAGGGGCTCCTTGCTCCATCTGCCAGCCAGGCTATGCCAAGCCAAAGGTCACTCTGGAAAATAATTTCCTCAGTTCACAATAATGCTGAGTAACAGTGACAGGTGCCGGCTCAGATGATGCTAAAGCCTTGAGAAACAGTCACAAGCCCCAGATGAGGGGTTGGTGTTATCTGAGGCTTTGAAGGAAGGGGGTTGCTGGTTGTGCTGGGCAGCTGGTCATGCTCTCTTCACCAAGTCCACCCTCTTCCTCCTGGCTCCACCACCCCTCCATCTGTGCCTTTGAAAAGGCAGGAAATCTTGTTTTACCTCATAGATCTGTTTTTCTTTGGCTCTGGGTCAGCTCTAAACCCTGATGGCATCTGCTCAGGCAATTCTGCAGCCCTGAAGCCAGGCTAGCTCCTTGCAGGGCTCCTTAGGAGTACCATGGGCTGCCCCATCCACCGCAACCTCTGCTGTGCTGGCCACGTCGGTGTGTCAGGGATTAGGAGATAAAG
Source organism: Molothrus ater (assembly GCF_012460135.2). Classification (NCBI taxonomy): domain Eukaryota; kingdom Metazoa; phylum Chordata; class Aves; order Passeriformes; family Icteridae; genus Molothrus; species Molothrus ater. Next base: position 6,311,515 of record NC_050480.2, on the reverse strand, counting down.
TAGTTCCTCATGGAAAAAAAAAGAAAAAAAAATGTAATCCCAACTCATAAAAATAAGGGAGGAGAAGGGGCAAGATAAAAAATTGTGTGGCCATGGGATGTATTTTAACTCAAAGTCCTTCATGGATTCTGTGGTGTTCAACTGACTTCCTTCCTCCTTCCCCTTCAAATTTCTTCATTTTCTGCATAATTTTCCTTGGCTTTCATCTAGGGCTGAAAGGGAAGAAGACATGATTAGAGCTGGATAAAACATTTTCAACAGGGCTGGCTTCCATAAAAAGCCATTCTGCCGAGATAGATGAGCTGTGTGAAAATCTGTCAGCTGAGATAAAGACAGTGGAAGGACAGCCTGGGGGCAGGAGGGTAGGATCCAGTGTCAGCTGTGGAACTGCTGCTGGATGTGGAACATCCAGCTCCGGAGCCCTCAGTTTTTATGATGAACAACAGCTTAGGGAAAATGGGTATCACCACCCTTCCTGTCCCATGGTCCCCTGCTGGATGAGGATGGCTCTGCCTTGAGAGGATGTGAATATTCTGAAGGTTTGAACATAGCCTGGCCTGGAAAAAAAATAATGGGGAACCTCTGGTAGGAGCAGTCTTCTGTGAGATAACCTCAGTGAAGCAAGAAGGTTAAGATGTAAAACAAACAAACAAAAAAAGTCCCATGGCCTGGGTTAGTTGGAGAATTCAGCATACACACACGTTACAGCATTAACTGGCTGCTGCTGAGGAGCCTCATGGGTGCAGCTTCAGCCCTGTCCTGAGCTAAAATGACCAACAATTGGTTAAAAATGTAAAGCAGGTTTTCAAAGCAGCTTGTAGCAGCATGGGTGCCAAGAACAGATGTTGGAGCTTGCCCCGTAGGGTTTGGTTCTTCACAGATGCTGGACTAATTTGGCACCTGATTTCCCAGGCTGGTAGTTTACACAGCAGCTGACAGGTTGGGATGTCTGGGATGTGTTCACTGTGGGATCAGGTAAACCCTGCTCCATGTGACAAAGAAAAGTGGTTGCCAGAAGGGTGTGGATTACAGCTTTGAAAATGAATGCTTGTTACGTACCCAGATCCTGGGCAGCTCTTGCCGAGGAGCCTGTGGGCAGGCTGTTCAGAAAGCCAGGCTTGATTTCCATGAGCTGGTGGGGAATAGTGGGCTGAGAAGCACAGAGTATGAGGATCACAGTGTGAAGCCCTTGTGGAGCTGGGTCTGCTGTGCAAAAGCATGTCTTCCCTTTCAGGTGGCTAAGAACCTGAATGAAAGTGGGATTTATATTCCCAGGAGCTAAATGCCTGTTGCTGTCTGTTTGGAAGCTGAGGAGAGGAGTTAGAGCTGCTGACTGTGACAAATAGCAAAGGACCAGAAGCGTGTCCCTGCTCTAATAACTCATGCTAATGCAACCCAAAACCTCCACCATTCAAAGTCGGGGGCACTGCAGGCATTCTGAGAGTAGGGCAGCCATTCTTCACATTCCCCTCCAGCACTCAGAAAGGGTTGAAGTCTCCCAGGAGCCCCATTTTTCCAACCGCAGCCTAACAGCCATATGTTTGAGCACTGCCTTCCCCTCCACTGCCCACACTGCTGCTCACATCACTTCTCATGGAGCTCTGACTTCTCCATAGCTGAGCTCCCAACTGTTCTGCTTCCTCTTGGCACCTTTTCCTTCCCAGCAGTTTCGGAGTTTTCATAGCCTGTACCCTGCTAAAACATCTGCCACGGCTCCTGGGGTCTCTTGTGGGAATCCTTGTGCTCCCTGGCCTTGCTGTCTCTGGCAGGGTTATTGCACTCTGATAGTGAAGCCAGCCTGCTGTTGGTCCTCCAGCCCTGCTCACCTGCCCTGCCACAGCTCAGAAACTGCTTTCCATCTGCTCCCACTGCTGCTCAGAGCCATTTACACAGCAGGAGCTGATCCTGCTTTGCACCCTGGATGGGAGCCCTCAGAAAACCCTTCCAGCCCGGCTCTTTCCAATTTCAAAGTTGATGCTCACAGAAAGTTACAAGCAAAACACCTGGTCCAGAAGTCCCTCTCCAGGGTTCTGTAAAAGCATGGCTAGTGGTTTCCCATCAGCCAAACCAGCTCTTGTCTGCTTGTGCACACACACAAATAACAGGGAGACAGACATCCCTTGGCTGGGATCCTCTCAGGAGGTGCTTTTGGGTAACAAGAGCACAGGTGAGTGATAGAAAATGTTCAGCTGGAGTAAACTTCTGTGAAGCACTCCTGGGCTAAGCAGTGTGTCTGCACATCCATGGTGCTTTGCCCAGTACATTTGCAAATCCTCATCAGCTGCTCCTCTTCTTCTCCCAAAAACATCTACTGGTGAAAAAGATGGTAATCCCAGAGATCTCCTGTTGTTTGGTAAGCATCACACAGGACAAAGAGTCTCTGCTCCTCCAGAGTTTATTTTTGAGGCTGACAAGCTGATAAAACTCTGGTGAACATGAAAAAGCAGCAAAAGAAAAAAAACCCCCACCACAGCCCAGTGGAATGAGAGCAGCAATGGTTACAGCCAACCAGTTCAGCAAACCTTTGAAATTTGGTCCCAGTGCCTTGATAGAAAGCAGAGCTTTTCCTCTTATTTTTGTGATATTTGGGAACAGAACCCCAGGAGTTGCAGGCATTTACTGTGTATCACCTCTTGTCTCCCACTGACAGCTGCAAAGCATCTCTGCTGCTCTTCCCTGAAAAAATAGGACTGCACATTGTGTGGTTGGTAGTGTTCCTGCCTCTCTTCTGGTTTTTTTCCCATCCTTTTGTTCTCCAACCACAGCCCAGTTCTGGCAGTGGAATCTTTTGTATCACGAAACATGTTCTTCCAGCAGCTTTTGTAGACATTTTCTGGAGTACCTTTAGTCCCTCAATGACAGCTGCAATTCTGGGGAGGCTTGAAACATCCCAATGACTTCTCTTGATGCCTCTTGAAGTCAGTGAGGTTTGTGTTTGATTTTGTAAGGGGCAGGATCCAAGCCAAAGTGTTTTGTTTTCCAGGTAAAAGAATAGAAAGAATCGACACTGCTCTCTCACCACTTTTTTCTTTTTCTTCCTCTGTGCAGGAGTGGACATACACATACAACCACCACGTCCGCCAGCAGCAGCTCTGTTTGTCTGTGTACACCCTCTTCCCTGGTTCCCAGGTGCTGCTGTCACCTTGTAAAGAAGGTGACAACAAGCAGGTGAGCCCTTTTCACTGATCCCCCATTTTCTTTGGAGTTCCCTTTCTTTCATCACAGTGTTACTGCATATTAAATGGCCTGTGCTCTAACTTCATCTGGGAAGCACAGTCAATTTGGGAGTAGAGACTCTGGCCTGTTCAGCCCTTTGCCTCTTAAATGAGTGTGTTGATAAGGATGTCTATTAGTGAGGGTGGTGATCTGGACACTTCAATGCAGAAGTCAAACCCAAACTGGCAATTTAGTTCACATGGGCTGCCAGTCAGGCAGCAGATGCTAACATTTCCCTGCAGTTAATCACTGAGCTGGCATTTGAGCCAGTGACCTGGGGAAAAAGCTGTTAGTAATATATTATCTCCCTGAAGCCAGGCAGAGGCCGAGTTAAATGAGTGTGCTTCTGATGGGAGAAATGCTCAGCATGAGTGAGCTCTGCTTGGTGTGTGCTGTGGTGTTGTGAGGGTCCCCAGGACAAGGTGAGAGATGAGAATCTGACTCCCAGGTTCTCAGAAGGCTGATTTATTATTTTAAGGTATTATATTAAAAGAAAATGATATACTAAAATTATACTAAAGAAAGAGAAAGGAGACATCAGAAGGCTGACACAAGAATGAATGCTAAAAACCCATGACTGACCAGAGAGCCCGACGCAGCTGGACTGGGATTGGTCATTAAGTAAAAACAATTCACATGCTGGGTAAAGAATTCTCCAGATCACATTCCAGAGGAGCACAACACGGAGAAGCTGAGGCTTCTCATCTTCCCAGGAGAAGAAATCCTGACGAAGGGATTTTTCATAAAATACCACGGTGACAGTGTGGGTTTGGGGACCTCGTACTTGACAGCATCAGGCCACAAGGGCTTGATGGCAGCTGTCCCCTTGATGCTGGAGCAGTGCAGTGCAAGCAGGCTGGGCAGGGAGCTCCTTCACCTGTTTCTCCTGTCGTGTGTCTCCCCTCTGCAGCGCTGGGGCAAGGTGGGGTCGCACATCGAGCACATAGCGACACGCTTCTGCCTGGACACTGAGACCATTGGGGACACCCACGAGAGCATCCGAGAGCTGGTGATCAACCCCTGTGAGAGCACAGCCATGAGCCAGCGCTGGGACATGCTGATGTCTTGACCTGCTGGAGGACGGGCACCGGGACGTGGCCACGCGCGGCTGAGGCGGCACCGGATGGGGGGGCTCGGATCCAAACCCTGTGTGCTGTGGGACAGCAGGAGAAGCATCCAAATAAAAATGGGACACTGCACTGCAGGTGGAACAGCGGATGCTGACCGCCAGGCGTGCAGCTGGTATTGGCCTGGTGATGGTCAAGGAGGAGGGATGGCAGACAAACCAGCCTGAAGTGTTTTAGAGGGCTCCTGCCATGGGCTGCACAGAACCTCAGCGTGCAGAGCATTGGTTAATCTCCCTGGAAACGCAGGGTAGAAGAACCTTTAATGCCTAAAGGAGACTTGGGCTGAGCAAAACAAGCATCTCAGTAGCTCTTGGGGGTTGAGGTGGGTGCACAAGGTGAGATGTGCCAAGGGATGCTCAGAAACATCGCCAGGGATCAAGTGGAAAACACTGAATTATTTTTGTACTTTGCTGTGAATGTTTCTGTCTTCTGCAGACAACATGGGTGGAGCTGTGTTGCACATCTGAATTGGTACCTGGTGCACGTCCCTGTTGTGTATCCAGAGGCAGGGCAGCCCTTGATGGCTGTGGCCAGGATCAGAGCAGCGAGTGATGGGGGAATCCTGCTCTGTGCTAACTGCACACGGTGCTTGTTGAATCTCCAAAGCCCAAGCAAACAGAGGATTCACTGTGTGAGATTAAAGGATACACATTTCTGTCAAGCTGGGAGGAAAGGCAGTAACGTGATTATTTCTCCTCTCTGAAGGCCGTGGGTCACTGAAAAATCCCCTAAAATTTTGCTGTGTGTCTCTCACTGCTCTGCTTCAGATCTGGACTAATTCAAATTTTCACTTTTCTTTCATAAAAGTAATATTTTTGGTAATTGAAGGTAACTGTGTCATATTTCTGTTTCCCAATTTCCAAACTACAGATGAAGGGACTCCCATACAATGCTGCTACTGATGGAACGGTGAAGGTTTAATTTTTAATTAAAATTGGAGACTGCTCAAGAAAGGAAGAGGGATATTACCTGGGTTTGCTTCCCAGTTACCTTGTAGCCCACCATGTAAAGTACTGAAGAAAAGGTTTGGGATTCCCCATTCACACCGGTGAGCAGGGTAGCCTGGGCCACAATGTACCTCTATCTCCAAGTCACTTAGCATAGCCAGACCAGGCAGAAATTATTTCCTTTATTTATATTATCATTTCCCAGCTTTTGGAGATGTCTTTTACCAGAGATCATGCCAGGTGCTGCCTCTGTGTGGAAGTGGGGTGACTGCCTGAGGGGAGAGAAGGACAGACAACCTCAGGAGGGGTCTTAGGAATAGAAGGTCTTTCCAGCCTGCCTTTCAGGGCAGCTGTCACTACAGCCACAGGTAACAGCAAGAGCTGTGCACACAGCTCTTGTGTAGTAACAACCCTCAAAGAGAACTTCCACAGGACTGTCAATGTGACTTAAAAAAAAAAAAAAACAACATTGTTTCTGTCTAAAAATGCTAGGATTTAGTGAAAATCCTATCTTTTGTTTCCTGTGCTGCAAACTGCAGGTGAAATACCATAAGCTTTAAGCCTTCAAGTGCTCTCAGCATCCCTTCTTGAATAAATTGCTGGCTTTCAGGATTTTACTGCCTCAGTTTCTCCTCCCTCAGTGCTGGGAGAAAGCCGTGTGTATAAATCTTCCCGGCTTTATAAGCAAAACTAGTATAGCTCTTTATGTGCAAAAGGTCAGTGGTGCAAAATGCTTTTCATGTGCTGCAGTGATTACTAACCTCATCAAGCTCCCTTGGTGCCAGCCTCAAGGGCTTCTGTTCTGAGAGGGCTGGAGCAAGCTGTCATTTCGTGGTGGGAGGTGGCATTGTTTCTGTGCCACCACTCTGCCAGGAAACAAAGGGGAGCACTTCAAAAGGAATGGACCCCTTTCACAAAGGAGGGCAGTGACCTTGGGCTCCTTTTTAATTGAACAGGGACATATCACATGTTCTTCTCACAATGGTGATGACAGGCAAGGGGTGGTAACTCCCTGTCTAGTGTGTTTACAAGGGAAGGCAGCTCCCAAGAGCTTGAAGCTTAACACGTTCACACCTGTACTGTGCCCACAGCCTGGCGCTGCCCAGCAGCTGGCAGTTCAGTTCTGAAAATCCCAATTTCTGAACAGCTTGGCATGGGTTTTGAAGCTCAGCACCTGGTAGATACACTCTGAGCAGGGCCTCAGACCTATCTAGCTTTACTGTTTTCCACCAAAGCTGAAAATCTCCATTCTCCTGACAGCCAAAGCTCTCTAAACTGCTCTTTGCCTTAGCAGAAACAGCTACCTCATGTGTGTGCTTGGGCACGTGGACCCATGGGACCTGCAGGGATGTGTTCTAGGAAGGAGTTGTTTGACCAGCTTTGCAGCTCTCTTGCCTTTTGGGAAGCACAAATGCTATAGCAAACCCCTCCTATATTCCAAAATGTGTGTTCAGTGGTCACTGTGAACGTGTCTGGGGCAGTGGAGAGGGGAGCATCAGGCATGGTGTCCCTTACCAGGGAGCAGCAGCCAAGTTCAGCTAAGTCTCTTGGAGGCCCAGAAGCCACCACATACCTCACAGAGCTGGGGAGCAGCAGCACTTGTCAGACTGGTGATTGTGTCTCACACAGCCATCAGCTGTAACCCTTAGGCTACAGCTTATTTCATGCTCCAGGAAATGAGATTATCCCTATGGATCAGCAGTGTTTTCAGAGAAGCCTGAGAGTATCAGCCTGACTCCTGGGGAGCTTTATATAAAGCTGGCCATGGTCTGGCAGTCTCCAGAGTTAACCCCAGTGTGGCATTTAGCAAATCTGCCTAACACCCCTGCAGAAAGACCTTGCATGGTGTCAGGGAAAAGGTTAACTTGCTGCTCAAATCCAACTCCTACCTTCAGGTTTCTTTCCTTTATTAAAATTCACTGAAAACAGATGAACTTTTCTTGCTTTGTGTTTTTTCAATGCCTAGACAAATGATTGCCATGCTGTGAGCAGGCACAATGTGATTGATTGGGATCTAGATGGGCTCCCACACCAGTGCTGCTTAAGCCCCAGCATCATTTGGTGGTAATGCTTTTTGGTAACATTTTGCACTGACTTGAAAGAACATAAGATAAAGCAGAAAATATGATTCTAATCCTGGCTGTTGAGCTTTGTGACAGCCTTTATGATCTCCAGGTAAGTCACTTCTTGTGCCTTGGGAAATTTAGATTCAGAGCAGGAAACTCAAGGCTGGAACTACTACTGGCTTTTAAAGAGCCAACTAATGCTATCTGAAAAAACCCCCAAAACATGCCAGAAAAAGTAAAAAAAAGCACATCCTCTCCCTCTCAAAGGAGATCCATGTTCCCATCATAACAAATCTGTCTGGTTTTAGTTGGGCTGGAGAAGTCTTGCAGTCCTTACATTGCTGCTTGTGTGATTTCTAGGTGTGTCAAGCTCATCTTCCCTCTGCACCAGTGCAGTACCATAAGGTAACAGCACAAATCACCTGTGCACAGAGCCTCAGGTTACAACATGTTGAGGTGGTTATTTAGTGGTTAAGAGGTAGAAACTGAATTGAAGGATCTTTGTTTATCCAGCAATGCAACAGCAAAATGAGGCTGGTGGATGAAGACTGGAGAACTGGTGGTGGTGGTTCAAGACAAGCACAGCCCTGAGCGCTAATCCCTTCTCCTGCTTCTAGGAGTGGCTTGGGGTGGCTTACTTCATTTCCCTGCCACAGTTCCCCTAAATTTTAGTGAAGACCAGGTGTCTTGAAGAGAGAAAAAGCCAAGGATTATTTCTTGTTGCATGTAACACCAGCAGTGCTGGGCTGGCAGTCTCCATGGACCCTTTTGATCTGCCTACAGATAAAAAGGTTCAGATGGAGTTCATTTTCTTTATAACAGCCTGTAAGGTCCTGTGGTTTAGACTGGTGCCCAAAACAGTGTTGGTAACACACAACAATGTTTTAGTTACTGCTGTGCCTGCACAGTACCAAGGTGTTCTCCATCCCTCACTCTGCTGCCCATGTGAGCAGGCTGGGGCTGGGGGAAGGACTGGGAGGGGGGACAGCTGGGACAGCTCCCCCAGGCTGACCAAAGACACGTCTCACACCATGTGATGTGACTCTCAGAGGTGAAACTGGGGGGAGTTCTGCCACAGCAGGTCTCTGCCTGGCTGGGCATCAGGCTGCAAGGGGTGACTGGCTGCCTTTGCATCACTTGGTTGTTTTTGGGGTCGTTTCATTTCATTTTCCTTCATGACTGACCTTATCTTGACTCACAAGTGTTTCTCCCTTTTGCCTTTCAGGGTCTCTCTCCCATGCTGCTGGGCAGGGAGGGAGGGAGCAGGGGCAGAGCTGCCAGGCAGGGCCAGCCCAGCCCCGTGCCCTAAGCAAACCAGGGTCTGTGGTGTGTCAGGCTGGCAGCTGCTCCTCCTGGCTCAGGCTCTGATCGCAACCCTGCAGTGTGATCTGCACTGCTCACATTTCAGATTTTAAAAGCTTCAGTGAAAAGCTGGGAGTTACTATTGTTTATAGAAGGGATAGAGGAAGCAAAGTCAAGGAGGTTTCACACAAGCAATGGGAGAAACTTCTGCTGCTCAATAATGTTCTGGCTAAATTAATTTTGAATGATCCAGCACCAGTTTTAATGTGCAGCTGCTTTACGTGGCTGCAGAGTTAAAGGAAGCCTGTGGTATGGGTGTCCAGCTTTTGTTGAGGCTTACATGCTTAAATCCAGTGGCATTTTTCCAGATTTATGGATGTTTTCCCGATGTCCACTGTTCTGTTTCTCACTGGAAGTGCCTTCAGAACCCTGTAAGAATAAAAACCTGTTGCAAGCTACTGCCTCTCCAACTGAGTCTAATTAAGTTTTGAATGGAGCTGCATTTTAGCACAAAGCTGACAAAGAGCAACACATAAATTTGCAGGTAAGAATGCTTCTTTTGTGGAGCTGGGGGCTGTTTTGTTTTCCCTAATACTGCTTGGTCACTAAAGAAACCCAAACTGGTTCTGTGTGATGTACAAAAGAAGCCAAGTCTGGGTTTTGCATAAGCACACATTTATAATTATCTATAATTAACTCTCCATCACAATGAGTGATGTCTCTCATTTTCCTGTGATTTACATAAAAAAGTGTCCAGACAAGGTATTGCTACTGCAGAGGGTTAAATTCAGTTGTAAAACCAACCAGACATCCAACCAACCAAAGAGAAGATAAAGGAGAAGGAGCACTGGAAGTTTGTATGTAACCTGATAGGTGTCATAAAAGAATGATATTGCAAAATTAGGACTGTTCCCGGGGTGAAAGGCTTAGGAGCCTGCAACTCAGTAGGAATCTCTTTAGGGTCATTTTTAAGAGCCCTAGTGACTCAGAGTTGCACCATGGGGACAGGTTTATAACACAGCACCTGAACAAAGTCCCCCCAGTGCAGTTTTCTGAAGGAACCCAAGGCTCTGCACTGCTCCTGTGGCCCCAGCTGTGCTCGTGCCAGGGGCTCAGCATGGACTCGGTGGTCCTGAATAACTCTGGCCATGGAGACACCTGATGGATCCATGTGTCTGTGTCTCTGCAGCAGGCAGATAAAAACCCTGCCTCCTCACAGCTCTGGAGAGGTTGTGTGAGCCTCTTCTAATGGAGATTGGCATCCTGCTGCTGTGATGGTGTGCTGGCATTTGGCATGTTTTCAGAAGAATCAGCGTTACAAGCACTTTGAGCAGTTTTCATGAATTCTGATCCTGCTGACAATTCCTGGATCCTCCCCATGGACATCCAGCCTGTGTTATGTAGCAGAGATGGTTGTTTTCTCTGTGTGTAGTCACAACCAGATCCAAGGGTATTACTAACATCAGCTCTGACCCTCTTGGCCCAAGCCCACACAATTTAGGTGGCTTTTCCAAATTTTACTGGACTCCAGCTGCCTGAGGCCGCTGACAACAAGGATGTGCAGCAATGATCATCTCACCAAAAGAAGAAGAACAAGGGAGAGAGCACTTCTAAACTTCATACTGAGGCTGCCACCTCCTTACTAATCCTTGGGAAGTTGACCTGGGTGGGGGATCTGTGCAGAAGGCAAGGTGAAAAGGAGGTTTCCTGGAGGTTTGGCAGTGGTGGGAAGCACTGGCTGACACTGCAGGGGTGAATGGGTTTACAAGATGTGGAGGCTGGGGAGTAACCAAGGACAATTCAAATTACTTGAGCATGAGAACATCTACACCCAGGGGTGCAGAGAGTCTGTGTGGATCTCAGATCAACACCCTGCACTTCCAGGGGGGGATTTATTTTGACTGATGAGTGATCCAGCGCTTGAAATGGCTGCCCCAGAACGCTGAAGGGTTAAAAGGAGTTTGTTTATCTGGTTACAACATACTTTCACTTCTGTTAATGGAACTGTTAACAACAGTGTGGCAGTGGCTTATTCAGTGCCCTGGACATGAAACCTTGATTTGGACAGGAACCACGTGTTGGTAAGAGGCATTGCTTGTGCTGTCTCTGCAGCTGTGTGCTGCCACAGCATGCATTGGTGCGTTTGCAATGGATCCTCAGCATGAAGGATCGCACTCGTTGCATCTTCAAATTGATTTTCTTCTACGGAAAGCTGTTGGAAGCAAAAACCAATTTGGTCTGTATAAACTGCATTAGAGATAAGAAGATATCCCTCAGAGTGCACGAGATCACCTTAGAAGACATTTTCACCCTACTGCGAGTAACAAGTCGCACAATAAAAGGAATTTCTCACAGCTGATCTGATCTCCACCCATCCGTGAGCTGGCTCTGAAATGAGATAAACCCATCTCCTCTAATTCAGGACAGGTGTATCATATTTCCCAATCACATTACAGACACTAGGGAGGCCTGGTGGTGTTAACACTGAGGATATAACCCTGGCAAGTGAGGCAGCTCTATCTCCTTTGAGGGTCTGGCCTTGTAAATGAGATGCTGAACTTCTCCTGCTGATCTGAAGCTGATCTGGAAGTTGGCCTGTGAGGTTCTGCCTGTGCTGGTGCTGAGTAAGTAGTGGCTCTGGAGGGTCACCTATGTGGCTTTCTTTTCTTTCTGGATAGATTTGGTGTCTTGTATCTTCTGTCTGATTCAGTCCTCCCAGTGAGGTCCTCAGCTGGTTCCTGTTTGTTTAGGTAGTGTGGTAGCCAAGCTACAGAAAGAGCAAAACAGGAAGTATGCTTTAAAGGGAAAAGCAGTGAGGAAAAAAGATTAAACGCAACAAACCCAGCACTTTTTCCTCCCTTCCTTCTCCCAGTCTCTTGGCCTTCTGTAAATAGGTATCCCTGATGTGTACCAGCATCTAATTTGTAGGGTATCTCGAGGTATCAGGGCTTAGGAAACCACAGTGGGGCTGAAGCTACAGGTGGATTTGCAGTCCAGCTCTGGGCTGGGGCCATCCCTTCTCTTCCCTAAGCACAAGTTTGTCAGCTCCAGTTCTCAGACTGGGTGTGTTTTGTGGGTCCTGCATTGCCATTTTCCCTCAGGTTGGCTCAGGAACACTGAGAAGTTCCTCCAAACAGGAGCAATGGGTTCCTAGCAAGAGATGCCAGCTGAGGTTGTCCATGAGACTACAGGAGAAAGACTGTGGCTGACCAAGCCTGGAGCAAGCTCTGGCTGTTCTGCAGGGAACAGGGTGACATTCACAGCTGGGCTTGTTGCTTTTGATGGTAGAAAGCAAATCTTCTGTTGGTTTGGCTGTGGAAATGGAAGGCGCCATGTCCATCTATCACAGCAATTAATGGTAGTTGTCAAAAGGTGCCTGAGAATGCAAGCATCCAGAAGGGAAAGGAAAAATCTGTGGTGCCTCAAATGGATTTTGTAAGGAGTTACTGGACTGGGGAAAGATAAAGAACATATTCTTAACCTGACTTCAACTTTTTTTTGCACATAACGATGGTGGCAGAGCTGTGGGTGGGCAGATGTGCAGGAAGGGACTGAGTGCTCCCCAGTCTGTGACTGGAAAGGGCAGCTCTGAGCTGCCTTAGTGAGAGGCAGTGGCCCCAGAGCTGAGAGCTGCTTGCTCTATCAGGTGTCCTGCTGTGCTCAGGAGTGCAGGGCTGTGCTGGGCCCACAGGGAGCTGTGGGGGCTCCATCCCTGCTGCCCCTGGGGGGGTCCCTGGTGGTGTCCTGTGCCCCCTTCCCTTGCTGGTGTGACACTCCTGGGGCCCCATGCCAGCCCCAGCACAGGGAGTTACCTTTGGTGGGACCCAGGGGAGTGGGAAGCAAGGTCTGTTCAGGTAGTCAGGAATTGTTCCTTGGAGGCTGCTCTCTCTAAGACACCTGGCTGTGCCTGGAGCGTCCTGCATGTTATCAGCTAATTTAAAATTACTCACACAAGCCCTTATCAGTGCGTGAGACCAAAGGGCGTTAGTGGGCATAATGACAAGGAAGGTTTTATGAACCACTTCATGAAGCCAAATCCTCAGGAGCTATTGAGGCTGTAATTAGATTTGAGGATAATAAGGGTGGTTTTTTTTTTCCTTTCTTCTATTTTTTTTTTTCCCTCTCTCTTTCTTTCTGGTAGAAAATCAAGGGAAAAATTGGAGCTCTCAGCTCATTCTTGTGTGTTCAGAGTGTGGCTGCAGGCTGTACTCAGTAACACAAAGGGATTACAACTTGATATCAAGTAGCCTGGGAGAAGCCTGAGCATGAAAGTACAGGGGTGTGTTTCACTGTAGACCATGTGGATCCCTTATGGATGTGCCTGGAAAAGGCCTCCCAAGCCTCAGGAGCGATTAATAACGAAATCAACTAATAACAAGATCTGCAATGTGAAGAGAAAACCAGCCAGCATTTTGTTATGGGGAGAAAATGAGCAAAACAGCGGGGGACGTGCTGATCGTGTCTGATTCATGTCGTCTCTGTAATCTCAGCTAAAGTTTTAACAGCCCAGCAAGATGAATTACCCACTCTAACCAACACAGGGATCAGCATGGGGTTTATTAGAAGCAGGCTATCATTTAGCAATGTCAGGAGTGTATTTATTATTAAGCAGTAGACTCCACAGTCTAAATGGAAAACCATCAGTCCTCCTCTGACACCAAACAAGGTATGTTCATAAAGCCCCGTGGCCAATACATTGTATTGCCTGAGCACAAACCCTCAGTCTGCTTTACTGGACCTCAGGGCTTTCTGTGTTTAGCTACAGACTAACAAACCAAAGTGTCTGAAGCTACTGGAGGACAAAGCTGTACACCACATGCTGATTTTTACTCGCAAAACTCCCTGATGAATCAGATCACAGAATTTCTAGGCTGGAAGAGACCTTCAAGATCATCGAGTCCAACCCATGTTCTAACACCTCAGCTAGATCATGGCACCAAGTGCCACATCCAGACTTTTTTTAAACACATCGAGGGATGGTGACTCCACCACCTCCCTGGGTAGGTGATTCCAGTGTTTGACCACTCTTTCTGTGAAAAACTTCCTCCTTAATTCTAGCCTGTATCTCCCTTGGCACAGCTCGAGACTGTGTCCTCTTGTTCTGTCTGTTGTTGCCCGGAGAAAGAGACCGACCCCCAGTGACTTCATTCCAGTGGAGAAACCAGAGAAAGAATTCTGGGTTCAGCACAGGATTGGTTAAAAGTGGATGCTTATGGGCCGTGGTACAAAACCCTCTGAAAGCAACTCTGCAGCGTGTGCTTTCAGCTCAGAGACTGCTCAGTCCTTCCCTTTTCCTGGAGCCCAATGCCTTTGTCCACAAGGAGATCCATCAGTAAAATGTCTGGTAACACACCACGAACATTTTGGTTTTATTTATCGCCACATTAAGACACCCAGTATGGAAGCATAAATAACACAGTTCAAGTAAACCACCACTTAATGCAGTAATATTTCAGGCTGGATTTGTGGCAAAGGCTGGGGGCTGGCCATGTTTTCAGTCCAACTTTGCAAATCCAGAGTATTTCTGGGCCAACAAACATACGATGCTCTCAACCAGTAGCATGAACTCTTGGATTTTGCGGCTCTGCTCCTGCTGCACAGTCAAACAGCAATCACAGAACATCTTCTGGTCTGAACATGGGAAAGAGCTCCTGGGCACAGCCCTCTGAGTGATGTGACTGTCTGACTGTGGGCTGCTACAGTTGGCTTTGAACATCACCAGAAAAATCTTTTCTTTGCAATTTATGAGGCCTAATCAGCCTTATTTTTAACAAGGCCTCCTAATGGCCCTGTTGGGAGATACCTTGAAAAATTACAAAGTGGATTTTCAAAATTTAGAAGCCAAATTGCAGAATGAACTGAGAGCTGAGTCGGGGATGGAGCAAATACATCAGACTCATTTTTTCACCTATTTTTATCAGCTATCTGGGAATACCTGATTTCTGAGATTTAAACAATATCACCAAAATTTCTTAACGTTTTATGTCGCTTTAAATTATTTTCTTTAATTTCTCAGATTAGGGATTTGTGAACATACTAGACTAGAAATGCAGGATGTAGATTGTACAGAATTAATGCTGATCTTTAAACCTTCTCTTCATCAAAAGTTGCTTTGTAAAAAGAAAAATGAACCAGTTGACTTTTCTCTTCCTCATTATTGCCTTGCACTTGGAAAGGGAAATACCAAATGTCCATTTGAATGTTATTTGCAATTGAAGGCAGTCTTTGCATCTCACTCTGTGAGATATTTTTTGGTCTGGGGCATGGATCTGGAGGGTCTTGCTGTAACACAACTTTTTCAGTTCTCTTCACCTTCAGTGTTCAATTTGTCCGTTCACATTTAAAGTCCTTTTGTGTTTCATTGCCATTCCCATCAGCTGCTTCTGCTGCTGCCACTGTTCCCTGAATTCCCCATAACCATTATCCCTGATCAAGTCATAAAAGCAGATATGATACCATCTCCACAGGAGTGATTTTCATCTAGGTGTGATGAATTCCTCTTGCACTGCAATAGCTTGGATTCGAGCCATGCATAATTTTTGCATTAATTATGTCATTACTGTTTAATTGCTGCAATTAGCAGCATCACTTTCTCTGAGCCATCACTGTCATCATGTGGCCTCCACATTTTGGCAGGGTCCCACCTGTTGGGGCACCCAGTGCAGATGTATGGGGTGTCCATGTAATGATATCAAGAAGCTGTGCTCACCTGGCCACAGGAAAGGGAGTATCTGAGCTCACACCCCTTCTTTGTGAAGACACCTAAAACCCTGCAAGCTGACCTGCAAAATGGTGCCTCTCTGAAATGTTTCTTTATTTATGTCCTTTTTCTGTCGCTTCAGATGGCTACACAAAGTACAGGAAATAGGGAATAAGGTCTCAAACTGAATCTTAAGGAGCTTCATAAACTCAATTTAAACAGCCTGATGACAATAAGGGCCACCTGGAGGTGACAGGCACCTTGTTTAGGAGATGGAGACCAGGCTGGGACTGTGTGTCAGGAGCCAGAGTGACCAGGGTGTGACCACCCCCTTCAAAAGCACCGTAGCTGCTCACCTCATGCAGAAAGGGATTCCCTCAGAGCTGTCAGGGTGATGTTTCTGGAAGATCTGAGACTTTCCTGCCATCTGGTGAGAATGTTGAATGGTCAGCTAATGACAGGGGTGTCATCTGGTGTGGTGGTGTTCACAGGGGTCGCAGGACAAGGGAAGAGATGAGAATCTTGACTCCATGTTTCAGAAGGCTGATTTATTATTTCATATATAATATGAAACATATATATATCTATATAAAATATATATCAATACTATAGAAAAATATATACATATATAAAACTAATAATATATAAATGTTAATTATAATAATATATAAATGTTAATTATAATAATATATAAAAATATATAATTTATATAATAAAATTATATAAAATATAATTTTATTAATGAATATATTTATAAAATTAATATATAGATATTAATTATAATAGTTATAATGTTATAATATAATAATTTTAATTATAAAATATAGATGAAAATATAAAATTAATACTATATAAATATTAATTATAATATATAAAAATATATATTGAAATATATCTAAATATATATATTATTTCATATCTATTAATATTAAAAGAAGTATATATTAAAAGAAAATTATATTTATTAAAAGAAATACTAAAAGAAAATTATATTAAAAGAAAATTATATATTATAACTATACTAAAAGAATAGAAGAAAGGATTTCATCAGAAGCAAAGAATAGAAAGGAATGGAATGATAATAAAATCTTGTAACTGACCAGAGAGTCCGAGACAGCTGGACTGTGATTGGCCATTAATTAGAAACAACCACGTGAGACCAATCACAGATGCACCTGTTGCATTCCACAGCAGCAGATAATTAATGTTTACATTTCGCTTTTGAGGCCCCTCAGCTTCTCAGGAGAAAAGATCCTAACGAAAGGATTTTTCATAAAATATGTCTGTGACAATCTGGGAGTGCTTTAGGAATGCACCCCCATCTAAGCCCCTGCTGCAGAGCCACTGGTGGGTTTGTAGGACCTTGGGGAATCCTCTTAGGATGAACCAGATGGAAGCACCTCACAGACCCTCTGTTTGCATGACCCTTTCCACAGCACAAATTGTTACACCTCCAGGCCACATCTCTGCTGTTTCTGACTTTTTTAAGGTAAAACTTTCACCATTGCTTCTTGTCAGTCTCCTGCACTAAACTAAATTCCATTTGAGATAATGTCAGACGGGTGGCAGCGCAGCAGGTTATTTGTTAATCCTACAGCCACAACACTGGAAAGCCTGCCAGGGCTAGGGTACACTCATGGTAATAGGCAAGTACCAAAGTCTGCGTTTCCACTGTGCAGAGGGGGAAGGGCTGGTTTCCCAGAAGCAATCACTCTTGCAGTAACCCCACCAACCCTCGAGAGATTATACAAATCAAAACTGCGTTTTCTCGTTCAGAAGCAAGATTAGCTCTGTAGGGAGAGCCATACTTTGTGCTGTGGCTGCTGGGCTCGGGAGGTTCCTGACTGTGGCTCTCAGGTCTCCCATTCAGCGTCAAGCTGTCTGCTAACAGCACCATCAGTCCTCATTACTGCACAATATCCATCAAGCAACGAGCCCTGGTGTCTATTTAGCAGCAGGAGATCCTTATCCAGGAGAAGTGTTCTGCCTTAAGACATTCTGCCTTAAACAAGGGTCAGCCATCCTGCATAAAACTCACTTTACCCAAACACTTATTTTGAGTAAAACGGAGAGAAAAATAACTTCATGAGTTGCTTTTAATTCTTAGCGAATTTTTACTTTTTTTTTTTTTGTGTGTGTGTGCGTGATGAGAAAGCTTTTTATGTGTGCTTCTGGAGCTTTTTGGAGCTTTTTTTCTTCTTTTTTTTTTTTTTTGGCAATGGCCCTGCTGGGAGTTCTTATGATTGTTGCATTCATTTGAGCTTGCTTACACAGACAAAACTCACTCAAGCAAAATCACTGCTGATCACTCTGCAAGTGGGAATGATGATGAGGTGACAGTTATATGGGCTCAGTTTCACGGACATAAACCATCTTCATTGGCTGCAAAAGCTGCCTTGGGAGGAGTTCAACCTTTTCGTGTTTGTTTCAAGCACTTAGGAAAAAAAGGCAGCAATTACAGAAGGTGGCTTTAGGTCACTTTAAGTCACCCAGTGATGAACATTTATGCCATATATTACCAGCTTTATAAACTGCACTGTTCTGTGCCAGTGGTTACCCATTGTATGGTTAATTGTAAAACAAACTCCATATTCCAATTGACACCCTTTCTAATTACATCTCACCTTCATTAGGCTATCAAAGTGATAAATGCTAGCAATTACATTGATCTCCAGTGAAAACCCTCTGCCTGTGGTGTGAGTGATTTGCCCTGGAGCCCGGCAGAATTCTACCAGTGGAGCAAAGCTCTGAACAAAACAACCCCAAAAAAGGAAAGGGAAAAAAAAAAAAAGTTTGGGTTTGTTTTTTGTTTTTCTTTTTTCCTGAAAAGCAGCTCAGCTGATGAGAGAGTATCTGACACCAAAGTCCATGCCCAGCATGGCTGGATGGGGCTGATCTGCCAGCCATGAGCTGCAGCTTCTGCTCATTTTAATTGCATCTCTGCAGGAGGGGGAAGAGGGGCTGGATCTGGCAGGTGCTTCAGCGTGGCACAAGGTGTTCTCATTCAGCACTGGTGCCTGTTCTGGGATTGCTCTTTGCACGTTTTGGCCTCCCCGTGTTCTTTCACAGGAGATGTCCCCCATAGGAAGGGACAGGAATGGATGGACATCATTGCTCTGTGTGTGTGGAATTTAAATGTTCACAGTCACCTGTGTTCCAGCTCAGGTGTGGTCTCTGCTGCGTGAGCCAGGCTTAGGTGGGAAGACAAAAAGCTGCTTGCTGTCACAAGGATGGGATGTGGCACAGCCCTGGATGGTGGGGGAAGCCATAAGGGGGATTCCCAGGGGTGCCCTGGCTTTCCTTCCTCCTGGCAGCCCCTCTGGAGAGCCAGGGAAAAGAGCTGGTGATGTCTGGGGTTTGGGTTTCTCCCTGTTGAGTGATTTGGGGGAGCAGAGGAGACAGGCAGGGGAAGGGGCTTTTTTGCTCCCGTGCCTGCAGCACCTCCTCCCACCCAAATGGGAGCCTTTCTATGTGGTCAGCAAGTGGGACAGAGGGTTTGGGATCACCCTGCAGGTCTGCCCTCACAGCAAATTTAATTTTAAATCCTCGCAATGCTTTGTTACAGCCCCACGTGCGTTCAGTGGAGCCAGCAGCCAGCCAGCACAGGAGCAGATGTTGCTTTTCCTGCAGGGCTGAGCCAGCCACAGGGATGGAGTGTCAGAGATCTGTAGTTCTTTTTTAATAAATCTGATAACTTCTGCAGACTTTTCCCTGAGGGTCCCTGCAGGGCAACTGCTGTTAATGCCAAGAGCACAGCCTGAGCTGGACACAGGCTTGCCCAGCTCCTCAGGATTGGTTTCTTGGGGGGCCAAACAACTGGGGCTCCCCATGGGTAACACATTTGTCAGAGAAGGACAGCCAAAGTCACCTCCTTTTATCATTCCTGATCTTTGTGGGGACAGATTGAGGGCTTCTCCAATGCAGTTGCTGTCTGAAATGATTTGCTGAATGCAGCCATTAGTCATTTCTGATTTATGAATTTTTCAGCCTGCGAGCACCTCAAAGTGAGGTATTTGAGATTCAAAATCCTGCCTGTGCTGATGTGTTGATTAGCTGGTCTGAATGCATTGAGGTACTTGATGTGTTTCTATTTTGTGACTAAAATGAGCGTGATCTTAAAATGTTTTGTACTACTAAAAATAATAAGCCATTAAACTCCTTAGTAGTTGGCCTATGCCTTAGGAATATTATCCAGAGCTGGGAAGGAACAGCTGTGGGCTGCTTATTGACAAATGATAGCAGTGAACTTTTCCCCCAGCTTCTTTTGACAGGATTGCTTTGTGATCTGTACTTTTCCTTGCCATATCTGAGTATCTTGCAGGAAAACCCTGAGTAAAGCTATCACCATCTGTTTTGTTATTTTTTTCCATTATATCAGAAAAAGACACAGGTGGAAGGGGATGATTTGTTTTGGTATGAATGCCTTCTCTAATAAGGACTGTTCCTAGCAAAGCTTTCTGCATTTCATTAGCTACAGACTGGACAGTGCACTAGCCTGTTGATGGGAAAATTTTGTGAGTTTTCGCCCAAATGATAGAACCTCCATCTATTCTCAGTGACTCGTGCTACACAGTGTGAAATCTGTTTTCTGTGACTATTTTTTGCCACTAAAATCTTTTCTCAGAGTACTACTTTTGAATATATTACTGCCAGGAAAATTATTTAGAGTGCATTTGTAGAAAAGTAACGTGAAGCTAGCAGGAACCTGGAAGAAAAAAAAAACAAAACAGAATAAAAGCTTTTTAAAAAGGGGCAAAATAATTTCTCAGAAAAACAACGCAGACATTAAAAGCCTCTTGCACTGAATGCCAGCCTGGTGACCTGAAATGAGGATGTACACACAAATGTTCCTGAGCTACCCTGGCACTCTCTGAGTGCCACCACCCTCCTGGGCATCAGTTCTATGCATCATGGGGGGAAGAGAGAGAAAAATCAATGGGAGGTGCCTGGTTCTGTGCAAGGGTTGAAGTTGGTGTGAGCTGTGAAACCAAAGGTGCTGAGTGTGGGTCTGGGGCACAACTCCTGTGTCCCTGCTGCCTGGGCTGGAGGTGCCATGAGGGGTGTTTGTGGGTGTTTTACTGGATCAAGGATAAACAGATGTGTGTGTGGGTCAAACCAGCACCTTCCTCAGACAATGACAGCAGCACAGCCAACAGATGGTGTCCCTGTGTCCTGGTGACACCCAGCCTGCTGCCCACGAGGAGCCCAGCCCCAGGTAATAGTCAGCAGGCAGAGTCACTGGACCTGGTCATTGCAAATATTTACTCTTCAAGCGCTTCTGACACAAATTTAAATCAATGACCTTGCACAGGTGCAGGTGTGATGCAGCATCTTGTGTTAAAGCTGTCAACACAGATGCTGGTGAGGGGAAACAGGGAAATGTCCAGGCATGTGAGCTTTTCTTCAGTCTAAAAGTAAACCCAAAAGGTTGCTTTTTGCAAAGCAGCACTGTTATCTCTTTACCAGGTGGCAGTTTGCAGGTGCCCATCCCCTCCAGCCTGGAGCAGATGCCTTCATTAGGGCAGAAAGGAAGTTTGTGGTATGGGCACAGTGGCTCTCAGCCTCAGGGGCAGACTCAGGTCCTCAGCATCTCCTGTGGTGCTGAGCAGCAGGGATGGCACTCGGTGTTTGTGGCTGGTTCCTGGTGTGGCCATTGCCCCCAGGCAGGGCTGGGGTGCTGCTGCCTTGTCTCAGGTGTGCTCTAGGCTGCACTGAAGTTATTGGATTATTCTGTCCAAGTCAGTGGCCTTGGGGTTAGATCCTGGAGCCAGCTGGGCATGGTTTTATTCAGAGATCCAGGTCTTGAGACAATCCCTGGTTAGAGAAACAAGATTTTTCAGGTGTGTTTCTGAGATGGACTCTTGAATTATGAATAGGAATTAATTTTCTGTCACAGTCATATTTTCTGAAAAAACCCTTGCCAGGATTTCTTCTCCTGGGAAGCTGAGAAGCCTCAGAGAGAAATGGAAACAACAATTACCTGGTTGCTTCTCCTGTGTTTGCTGCTTTGGAATGTGGTCTGGAGGTTGTTGACCAACTGGTCATTGATTGACTGGTTTCATGTGAATTGTTTTGACTTAATGACCAATCACATCCAGCTGTGTTGAGGCTCTGGAGAGTCATGAGTTTTTCATGATCATTCTTTTGTAACCTTCTGTCTGAATCCTTTCTCTATTCTTTAGTATAGTTTTAGTATAGCATTCTTTAATACATTATAATACCATAAAATAATAAATTAGCCCTCTAAGAACACCGAGTCAGATTCTCAATTCCTGCTTTGTGCTAGGGATCCAGAAAATACCACAATTTTCCAACCAAATGGTTTCTGATTTCACTTTAGATTGTCTCTCTGTGAATGTTTCACCAGTAAAAGTTTTGCTCTTCCTGCTCCCTGTTGACTGAGAGAGTCTCAACTGCAACCAGAAGTAGGGGCAAAAAAAGGTGAAGGTGAAAAAAAAAAAATAAGGAAGGGGAGTTTAAAAAGTGGCTGTATCTGCACTGGAGCTCTGTGGCCTGTATTGCTGGTACCAGGTAACACAAGTAGAACCAAGGCATAGAAATCTTCATAATACATAATTTTTTATTATCATCACTTGGCTTCTCCACAGCTCATAACCGTGCTCATTAACAAAATGCCCAGAGATTGATGAAGTCTGTATTAAAAAAAAAAAAAAAGTTAAAGATTAACTATTCTGAAACTTCCTTGGGTTTTTATATACCCAACAGTTAAAATAAAGTAAAATGATTTTAATCATTCCTCATCCTGACACGGAATAATTGTTTGTTCTTACTGTTTGGATTACAGAGGTCTTTCAAGATCCAGTGGAAGGATCAAAGTCTTACTGTGTGAGGCACTGTACACACATCATAAATCTGTGGCCCCAAAGAAGCTGCAGGATGGGCAATTTTTCAGTTTTTGTCTCCCAGCAATGCAGTGATGTCTCTTCCCTCTCTCTTTCTCTGACAGTCCAGTTATTTAGTGCAAAACCCATCTTTGTGATTTCCTCCAATGCTCTGTGTAGCCCCTAGTTTAATTGGACCATCCCCAGTGCTTTGGCAGGAGGATGTAAAGGGAGAGGAGAGGAGGAAGGCAATTCTTTCTTCTGGGAATCTGATCCATCACAGCCTGCAGTATTTCCTGCTCAGTCCCATCCTCTGTCACTCACTGGGGCTTATATTGGGCCAAACACATTAGAGTTGGATTCTCCAGCTAATGGCCACCAAGCCCTGCTCTCAGTAGGCTGCAACAAGCACAGTAATTGAAATTCAGACAGCAGGAGAGAAAAGGCTCAGATTTCATCTTAGCACATCACCCACTTGCTTATAGACAGTTTTCTCCTGGATGCAGCAAACAAGGGGCTTGGTTCAGGCTTGCCCCAAAGTCTTATCCCATATTAGTAAAAAAAAGAAATGGCTGTACATAGAGATTGTTTTTAGGTTCAAAGTGTCTCATCTTTTTGCTCTGGAGAGGAAACTTTGGCTGGTTCACTGTGGCAGAGTGAAGGTCCCTGACTGGCTCCTGGGGGTTGCCAGGTTTGCGTTGCCTTTTCCATCAGTGAGTCAGGAGAGCTGCTGCATTCAGCTCTGCTCTACTCTCACTCCCTTTCTGCATCTCCCTGTGGCTCAGCAGCATCAGAGTAGCTGAGGAAATCAGATGTCTGGGAGAGGAACAAGATGTTTCTCACCAGGTGGGCTGAGGGGGGGACGTGGCTGCTTCTCATTCAGCTCTTGCTCCATCTTAAACCCTCTCTTATATTAGTGTTGATATAGTGAGATTAGTGACTTGGTCTGGGATTTTCTAATAAGCTCACCAAATTTAAAATTAACAAATTGTCTTTCAGAAAAAGTTAAAATTAAAAATGCACCAGGAATTGAGGCATTGTCATGTTGTTTTCCAGTCTATCTTTACTCTCCTGGGTGCTTCCCAGCACGGTACTGTGCCAGTTCTTCTCACCTCAAAGAGAAGCAACATTTCCAAGTCTGTCCTGCCCTAGGACTGGTCTTGTTGAGCCTTGTCCTCTCCTTGTGTCCCTCCTCCCTTTCAGGCATTACCTTGCCTTTTTTCACTTTTTTACTGGATGGAATAATTTTCACAGCAGTCATGCTCTGTAAATAAGCTGAGACTCTGCCCTTCTTTTTACAGTCCTGTGTATTGTGGCCCTGTTCTATCCTGTGGCTGTTTCCCATAGCCTCCTGTGTTTGAACATGGAATTAGAGAGTTCAGTTCTTCCTCCTCCCCCAAGAAGAAGGAAGCTTTTAGAATGTCATGTAGTTTGGCTGGACAAGTTAAAGGCAGTGTCTGATGTGCTTCCTTAATACATTGTAGAATACAGATAATCAGTGAAGAACATTAGTTGAAATGTCAATGAAAAGTGACAGAAACATTGACTAGGGACCATATGCTGTTCTCTGCACTGGCATCTCACTCTGCATACATGGCTCTGAGCCCCAGCTAAGTGCCTTATCTAGCTATTTAAGGTATTTAATTAATACCTCAGATAGAGCACCAATCCTCATTTTTCCATGTACTGATAGAGCAGAGCAAAGAGAGCAGCCCTGTTATCAAAGCACACCGTGCAGCTCGGAGAGGAACCTTTCATCCTGCCAAAGGAGCTCAGGGCTGGGGCAGGGAAAGGGAGCAGGGAAAGGGAGCAGGGAAAGGAGCCTGCTGCCAGCACAGTGTGGGGACAGAGGCCATGTAGCCATGACATTCTATGGAAAATCCTTTCATAGGATTTTTCCTCCTGAGGAGCTGAGAGGCCTCAGGAACAAAATGTAACCAATGGTTATCTGCTGCTGTGGAATGCAACAGGTGCATCTGTGAGTGGCCCATGTTGGATGTTTGTAATTAATGGCCAATCACAGCCCAGCTGGCTCAGACTCTCTGCCCGAGACACAAACCTTTGTTATCATTCAATTTTTTTTTTCTATTCCTTGCTAGCCTTCTGATGAAATCCTTTCTTCTCTTCTTTTAGTATAGTTTTAATAGATCTATAATTTTATATATTATATATATTAATATAATATATATATAATTTTTATATTTATAATATACTTTCATATAATATATATTATAAAATAATAAACCAGCCTTCTGAAACATGGAGTCAAGATTCTCATCTCTTCCCTCATCCTGGGGCCCCTGTGAACACTGTCACAAGGTCACACAGCAGGGCCAGCCTGGGGAAGGTGGTGGCAGCTGCCATGGCCACGCAGCCAGGTGGAAAAGGAGAGCAGAGCACACAAACCCTTTCTTTCCAAGGGACCTTGATGTGATGTGCTGCTCTGTCAGCCCATGCAGGTCACAGCGGGTCCCCCACAGCTCCTGGGAGGCAGAATTTGGGGAGGGCAGCTTTCTCCATCAGGGATTTGTCTGTTTGAACCCAGGCTGAGTCCTGATGCTCAGATGCTCAGGTTGACTGCCCCCACCACTGGGCTCTGTGCCTCAGATTTTCCACTCGTGCTCCACAGCCTCACCTCTTGATCTTTGCTTCTCCTTCAGCTTGGATGGGATTCTGTCTTTCACATGTCCTAGAGCACCCACCAGAGCCATGCTCCAAAGGGACAAATGCTGTCTGGTTCCAAGTTTGTACAGTTACTGAAAGTTCACCCTGGTAAACCCCTCAACTCTTTCTATACAAGATCTTCTTGTTGCCTTTTTTTTCCCCTTCCTCTCTTGACAGCTTCCTCAGCAGCAAAACTGTCTCAATTACTGGAGGAGACCGGTTCTGTCTGGAGCTTTTCTCCATGGATTTGCCACCCTTTCTATGCCTCTCAAATCAGAGGTCATGTTCTCCTTTGCTTTGGGGCTGAAGAAATCCAGTCTCCAGACTAAGCTGAACAGATTTCTTTATGGACAATGCTTTGCTTTTAACTTGTGTCAGTCAGATAAGAAAGCTGAGATGCATCTGGCTACAAAGCCATCAGCATGAGAAAACTCAGGCTGGTGATGTTTTAGGTTCTTTGAGATTTTTTACTTTTCAAACCTGGGATGTTAGCAAGTGCTGGTGCTGTTGCAAACCTGTGATATGACTCTTCTCTGGGCCAAAATAATCCTTAGAGAGAGACCAAATGGGTCTCTGGTGAGTTGGATACAAAGTGTGCACTGCTTTTTTCAGAGGAAAAACACCAGGTTTAGGTACCCTGAGTATTCCAGGGAAACACAGCATGATCCTGGGAGCCTTGCACCGTGCTCCCTGTGCAAGGAGAGCTGCCTGCTGTCCTGCCCAGAAGGCAGAAAATATCTGTACCACTCTCACCTAATGTGATAACTGAGGTGAACACAAGCTTTTTCTGACTTTACCATCAGGTCTGTGGCTATCTCCCCATCCTCTCTCAAGACAGCCTTTCCTTTTAAACTGCCTAGGTACCTTGCAGGTGTGTATGCTTGGGGCCTACTGCTTCAGGAGAGGTCACCTCTGCTGGATCAAGGGAAGATGGAGCCAGAGTCATCAAAAACATATGATTTCTGGTTTTTCTAGTCTTTTAAATTTGCAGGAATTTGGTGATGGAGTTGTTAGTCTGAGCGATTAATTCAATTTCTCCTTCCAGGCCATTATTTGTGGTTTGTGGGGCCAGTGTGTTCAAGCAATGGCCAACACTGCCAGCACCCAGGGGGAGAAGCTCCACCAGCACTTCTCTGAGGACAAGGCCAGGGTGTCACATCTGTGGCTTCCAACCAACTCATGGCCTTAATTCCCCTGTGACAGTGTTAGGGTTTGCCATAATTTAGCTTCAGATCCCACTGATTTGGGTGTGAACCCCATTTTCAGGTTTTGGGTTTGTGCTGCAGCACATGGAATCCCAGAGGAGCTGGGATTCCATGAACCCTGAATTTCTGCAGGTGCTGGATGTCTTGTGGGAGCAAGGAGGAGAATGTCACTGTCATGTTTTCTGAAAAATCCCTTTGCCAGGATTTCTTCTCCTGGGGAGACGAGAAGCCTCAGCTTCTCCATGTTTTGCTGCTCTGGAATGTGGTCTGGAGATTGTTTTTACCCAAACATGTGAATTGTTTTTGATTAATGACCAATCACCACCAGCTGTGCTGGACTCGAGGAGTCAGTCACAGGTTTTTTTATTATTCATTCTTGTTAAGCCTTCTGTCTGTATCCTTTCTCTTTCTTTAGCATAGTTTTAATATAGCATTCTTTAACATAAGATCAGATCACAAAATAATAGATCAGCCTTCTGAGAACATGGAGTCAGATTCTCATCTCTCCCCTCGTCCTGGGGACCCTCACAAACACCACAGGAGAAGTGGGCAGCAAGGGGGAGAGGTGGAATGCCAGCAGCACACCCTTGTTGGCACCTCCCAAATGCCAAGATGTCGAGGAGGAGGAAGCTGTGCTGTGCATGTCAGCAGTCAGCAAAGCCTGGGAACCCCAAATGTTTTTAGTAAGCTGTCAGAACAATCTGCAGGCCAAGGATTCTCCTTTAGAGGATGGGGGGGGGGGAGGAATGTTTCTGGAAAACAAACAAATGTGAGGCTGTCACAATCTGTTCACACCAAGGCAAAAACAAAAACAAAAAAGCGTGAAATAAATTTTCTCGTATCCATGGGGCTTGAAAGAGGCTGGAGGCAGAAATGCCAAACAAGGGCCAGCGTGCTGATGAAAACAAGAGCTTCATTTTGATGTGCCTTGCACAAAGAGCTGTCTCTGGCACCCAAAAAGCTGCTGATGAAGAGGTAGGTGAGGGACACCAAGGAGAGAGGAATAGAAGCGCTCCCTCACTTACCTTTCCAAAAAACTGCTAGCAAGGTTTGGTGAAGTGAAACAGCTGTGACCAGGTGGGAGGCTGTGTCACTCGCAAGGACAATGTCGTGATGGCTCTGTTTAAAAAATGTTCTGATGTTACTCCCGGTGGTAGGATGGGCCATGAGCCATTCTCCAAAGGGACTAATACTGTCTGGTTCCAAGTTTGATGATCCACCTGGTGATGGGATTATTCTCAAGGAGAATATTCTTATTCTCAAGGAGAGTTTCAATGCTGGCTGCTGAGGGGTCAAACTTCTGTGGAGGTTTTGTAGAGATTTGGTATTCAAAGTGGTATCATATTCTGTTCCTCGTTCAAGCAAAAAAACAAAGTCCAGAATTTCCTGGGAAATCACATTCTTAAAAATAATGTCAGACTGAATGCAGAGAGCTATTGCAATACCACTTGAAATCTTTTTTACATTGCAATGTTAAACCTTCTGGATAATGCAGAGATGAGCCTGAAGTGATGTGGTTTTCATAAGCAAAAGTTGCAACCGTTGCAAAATCAGAATGGAGCCCAATGGCATTATTGAAATGTTTGTATCTTTCTCGTGGTGAAAATTCATTGTTAGTGTCTTTCATCTTTGACAGAATTGCATTTTTCTGAAGGAAAAATATTCCACTGGGAAATTCTAGTGCTAATATGGGTGTCAGTAGCAGGCTGCCTATTTTTTTATTTTTATTTTTATTCTCAGAGAATTCCCACTGTGGTTCTGAAGTCAGTGGATATTTCTTCTGAAAACAGGGCTCTGGAGAGAGATATTTTTCAGACCAAATCCCCCCTCCCCCAAGAGGCAGTTAGGATCCAGCTCTGTGGATTCATTATGTGCTGTTAAGCAGCTGCCACGTTTCACTCCAGCAACAGTTGTACTTCATTTATGAAGCAAAATGATTCATATGTGAATATGGCAAGAGTGCTGCAGCTCGTGGTGAATTTGCACTGGAGGAGCAGCTCGTGGGTGAGGATTGGGTAAAAAACAGATGCTGAAGTAGGACTTTGTTACTTGCTGGTAGTTTTTACAGTCATAAAAGTTTATGTTTTAGAAGGGCAGGTCCTGCCAGAAATAGGAGTGCATAAACACAGAGCAAAGGAGCTTGTTTATGACTAATATTAATCATGGTTTCCCTGCATCTTGTCTAAGAGAAGCAAATAAATGGTAACACTTGACCTATATACAAAATTATGAATGAGGAAATGAAATGGATTGATAGTATTCTTGCATTAGTCCCATAATGCAAAAACAGTGGGATGCCCAATCACTGCAGCAAATGTGACAATGATTGAAGGATGATTCCTCTTTTACACAAAACCTATTTGTGTTCACTACCCTGGAAAATTTCCCAGCCTGTTTCTTTTATTTACCACGGTGTAAAATAGGAGCCTTTCTGCTAAAAAGAGTGTGATCTGCACAGGGGTGAGAGCAGCAGAAGTAAGAAATTAAGGCATATGTCTGAAATGTTGCAAAAAATAACTCTCTTAATACTTCAGTGCAGAAGCTCTGTGGGTGGAGTGAGGAGAGCTCCCTTTCTTAAGGCCAAGGCTTCCACCAGCACTTGGGCAAAGTGATGCAGTTCCTCCCCAGACAGCCTTGGGAGATGATGCAAAACTCTCAGCAAGACTCGCACATGCTGCTGTGCTGCTTTTAACTGGCTCAGAGTTCATCTTCTGTACAGTGGCTGGCGTGGGGCTGTGGTTTGGATCTGTGCTGAGAGCAGTGCTGATAACAGAGAGATGTTTTTGCTGTTGTTTGGCAGCGCTCGCACACGTCAGGGCCTTTCCTGCTCCTCACCCACCCCGCAGGGAGAGGCTGGGGGGGCACAGGGAGCTGGGAGGGGTCAGAGCCAGCCCAGCTGACCCCACTGACCCAAGGGACATCCCACACCAGGGGCATCCTGGCCA
Source organism: Molothrus ater (assembly GCF_012460135.2). Classification (NCBI taxonomy): domain Eukaryota; kingdom Metazoa; phylum Chordata; class Aves; order Passeriformes; family Icteridae; genus Molothrus; species Molothrus ater. The sequence continues at coordinate 6,282,501 of NC_050480.2, read as the reverse complement.
GCAGGCAAAGCTGGGGAAGGAGGAGGCAGGGGGGATGCTGGAGTCACTGATTTCCCCAGTAACTGCTCTGTGGGATGGAGCCCCTCCTTCCAGGAGATGCCTGAACACCTGCCTGCCCATGGGAAGCAGGGAACTCATTCCTTGGTTTGCCTTCCTTGTGCACACACTTTTTGAGGTGCCCTGACCTCAACCCATGAGCTCTTTTACTTTTATTCTTCCAGTTCTCTTCCTGATCTGGTGGTGGGGGAGTGAGTGAGCTGGCAGCCGCAGTGAGACCATGACATCCATCCAGAAGGACAGTCTACCCTCAGAAAAGCCAGGCAATGAGGAGATAGAAGTGTTTAGTTTAAAATCTGTTTTTAAAAGGCCTCTGTGTTGTGCAATTTTTTTGGGTTTTTTTTTTTTTTGGTGCGTGTGTATCTTTATCCCAGGGTAGAGAGAGGAATAAAGATTCACTAAATTCCAAAACTCTGTGGTGCCAGCTGAGACCTCACAAGCCTTGTTGGCTTCACAGAAAACCTGTGTTCAACAGCACCTGCTGATATTTGCCCTCTGGTGCCAGTCCCCAGGGAAAGAGGAAGCTGTTGGCCCTAAGTAAAGGGGGCCTCCTTTATCTGGGTTTTACCAGCCCTGAGGTGGTGCCTTACAGTGCAGAAGCAGTTTTGGTTTTTCAGTGATCCTCCAGCATCTTTTGCTCTTGAGAACATTAAACTGCCCATCTACCCTTAGATGGATTCATGTCCCTGCTGTGCAAAAGCAAACTTTAACTCAGGGGCATTGTTGGCACTTGCCACAATCTCACAGGGTAGCACAGCCCTGTGCACTTTACTCAAATCCTTCAGAGTTGGGTTTTTTTTCCTTTTTTCTTTTTTTTTTTTTTTTTTCCTTGCAGGTTTCCACAGCTACTTAGGGTAGCAAATAATCCCAAGGCTCATTACTGCACATAAATCCCTGAGCCTTCTGGGTTTCCTTCTCTGGAGCCACTGCAGAAATGGACACATCAATACAGCCTTCTGCAGAAAAGCTGACAATCTCAAAATGGGCTCGTGCTGCAATAACCAAAACCTCCTGCCAGGTTGGTGATGGGGCTTTCTAATCAACTTTGCAATGAATATTTCTTAAATCATGTTAATCCAGCATTTAAGCAGAGATATCAGTTCCAGACAATGAATCCCATGGCTGGAGGGGGCTGTACCTGCCGTTTCCAGGGGAGGAGGCGATGAGCAGCACTCCTGCTGTCACAGCAGCCAGCAGCCATGGCATTTATCACCTCTCAGCTCCTTCCCTGCAATGAAGGAAATCTTTGCTCCCTGCTCCTGCTGCAATCAGCTTTTATTTATGTAGTGCTTATGGAAAACAGCTCTTAAAGGAAAACTGCACCTGTTTTGCCCTCTGAGGCAGATTTTGCTCTAATTTACATGGATGGGTTTCCTATTAGAGTTTGCTAAATGCTGGGGTCTCATGAGGAAATGAAAGCCCTTAAATAGGAGCAGGCAGAGTGCAGTACCCAGCTTTCAGACCCACAGAGCTATAGTGAGCACTGATGAAGAAGATGAACTGTCTTTTTCATGAGCCCTTTTATGTTCTCATTTCCCATAGCTCCTAGGAACCAGCTGCTATGGGAACTGTTGACATCCCAGCTCAAAGGGACTGCAGACCAAACAGAAAGTCTTGTTCTGGGGAAATTCCTGAGCCCAGGTGACTGTAGGATTACTTTGGGTAAGTGAAGAACTATGGATTGATAAGTTTTTTCTGTTAATCCCCAAGGTGAACTTCATGAACATTCACTGCAGAGTAACTTTTCATGAACAAGCTCTGGTAACGTGAAAAAGAGAGGGTCATTTCTTGGGTCTTTGAGTCCTACTCCAGCTCAAAGCAGCTTGACTTCTGAGTTAGTGTTGCTGCTTATGTCCTTGTCCATGTGAAGATCTCCAGTATCTCTCTGGGCACCTGTGCCTGGGCTTAGCCACTCTGAAGATCCTTCTTGTCTCCAGCCATGTGTAATTTTCCTTGCTGCTCCTTGTGCCTGTTGCCTCTGCCCATCTGCTGTGCACCTTCAAGGACAGCCTGTCTCCACCTGCTCTGGAACTTTTTGGCTAGTAGGAGAGCAGTGTCCCCCTTCCACTGGGCAGCCCCAAACTGGGTCTAGCACTGCAGCTATCATCCCAAAAGGGCTGTGCAAAAGGGAAGGGTCTCCTGCCTTGACCCACTGTGCTGCAACTCAAACAGCCCAGGGTGCTGTTGGTTTGCTTCATTGCAAGATTGCATTGTTGTCTCTTGTTCAGGTGGCAAGAGACTGAGGATTCCAGGATTTTATTCAAACACGTGTTTGCAGGCTGTAGGATTACACTTAGGATTGCTGCCAGGGAATGTGTCCCTGAGAACATGCTGCCCACATTCCCTTGAATTTTGGGTCTCCTTAGGCTGTCTCAGTTTGGTCTCCCAAAAATAAACATTTCCATGTTTTTGCTAGATACTCTTTAATTATTTGGCTTTGGGCTTTAGCATAATGGAGGTCAGTCCCTTCCTAAATAAAAGGATAAGTTCTGCTTCCTCAGGCAGTCCTGGAGGAAATGAGCTGCCCAAGTGAACTGAGGTGGAATTTAAGTAAGAGCCCAGCGTAAATGCTAACAGGCATTGGCCTAAAAATATCTGCTGATCTTCCTGCTGCAGAAAGAATGACACGCACCCCTGATAACTCGTCTTGTGCTGAGTCCTGCCAGGTCCAGGCTGTGCCTGGATCCTGAATGATTACTGCATTTCCTGGTGCTTCGAGGAGGAGAAAAACAAGATGAGAGGTGCAAATAAACCTGTTTTCCTCTGAGAATAGCTGCAGCTGAAGCCCCACTTGGCCAGAGGATGCTGCCCACAAACATGGGTCGACAGACAATTCATGGTGCATGGCCAACAGAAGTGTGTATGTGCATATCTCTGTATTTATGTATCTTCCTGCTGTGATATCTGTACGAAACTATTACACCCAAGCCAGATTGGCTGTTGAACTTCAGCTTGGTCACGTTTGCTCAAGGCGTGGCCAAAGCTTCCCTATAAAGGAGAGCAGGGATGGGGCCAGCCCCCGTCTCTGTGTTGGTGTTGGCTGGAGCTACGCCGGAGGCTCTGCAGGTAAAAAACCTCCCTTTGCTGTTTGATTTAGCACCAGATGAAGCAGCTGAAACACAAGTAATAGGGCTGGAAAGGCACCACAGACACATTGAGAGGGATTTGCCTTGGAGAGACAGAATAAATTAGAGTCCCTATCCTTAATGTTACCTGGAGGGAAAGAAAAGATGAATTTGCCATCCTAGAAAGAGCCTCCTTTGTAAAACGGTAAGTTGTCAGAAGTAATTGGATCAAGTGGGAGTAGAGATTCTAAGATGAGGAGGATGCTATAGTTACTGTGGGCTGATGTTAAATGAGGTAGAAAAAAAGGTATCTGGAACTGTCCTATGCTGTGTATGCAAAACGAGAAGAAAATTGACTTAATAAATAGCCAGAAGGGAGTACTTCACAGGCTGTTTGGAGCAGAAGGTCGTGCAAGATGCCACTGGGAAAGCAATCTCCCCGAGGGCTGCCAGAGTGCCTGGCTTTGGTTTGGATTTTCTGTGGTGCTCAAGGCCTTTGCACATGGTGTGTACAAGGAGCTGCTGTCCGTGCGGGGTTTGGGACAGCCACGTTCTGCTCCCTGCACTGCACCCTCAGCTTGCTGTCTCTGCTTCTTCCTCTGAATGCCAGGAGGGATAATAAACTCACACTTTCCTTCATTACGAGATAATTCTGGAACTGAGTCCCTGACATTTTTACAAGGCTTCGAGTGTGTGAATGACAGGATCTTAGAGGAAAGAGTGCTGGCATTACTGAGGCATGTATTGAATATTATGGGGAGATGGAATGTAGCTTGATAGTTTGGAGTGTTTGAGAGGAAACAGGGGAAGAAGGGCTGCTGGCTTTTCAGCTCCTCTGGTACTCTTTGTTGTGTTTGAGAAAATTAGTTGCTCTTTCTAAAGTACCGAAATTCAGCTAAGCCAACATGTAATGGAAATGTTTTGAGAAAATCAGTGGAGAGGAGAAGGTTCAGCCATGAAGTACACGTGGTTTCTAATTGCCTATTTCTACTTTCTACTCTGTGAAAAATACCAAAGCCATTGAAGGAAATGATGTCTGTACTGTGACATAAATCTTTATGCAAAGAGTAATTAGCTGTCAGTAGCTTTTGCTGCCATTGAGTACCTGATTATAGTTGTGGCTTGACATCTTTGCTGAATGAGAGCTGGAGGGAGACAGGACACACCTTCCCTGCTGCCTTTTAGGCTGTTCAGTGCAGAGAATGGTGGCTGCTTGGGGTTTCCCCCATGGATTTCTGCAGGAGTCACCAACCTTTTTGCCTTGCTATGTTCAGAGACTCCCCTTTCCTTCCCATCCCTTCCAGCTGCATCACTTGTTCTCTTTATATCCTTCTCTCTGTAGCTTTTCCTCTGCTTACTTCCTCTCCCTGCTTCTTTGCTGTTTGTCCCTTTCTCAGGGACAGACAACAGGATGTCCCTGTGCTGAGAAGGAAGAGGAACCAAAGTTGGGTGTGATTCCCTTCTCCATTTCAGATAAGTAAGTGTGTGGAAGGAGATCCCAGGACTAAGCAAATATTTGTTTAGTCCCTCCTGAATGTTTACCCCCTTCTGAATAATAATTTCTTCCCTTAGTCTAGTGGCAGTCTCTTTGTTTTCTTTAGAGCTTGACAGTATGTCTGAACCAGATTTTGTGTTTGAAATCCCTCCCTCTCTCCTTGCAACATCTCCAATATCCATTCCACTGTAACTCTGCCCCTTGAAAGCCCTTCTGCCTCTCAAGGTCAGTAACAGGAAGAAGCTCCCCAGCCAAGCAGGAAACATTCAGCTTTAACAACTTTTGTGACCTTTGCTGTTGCTGGTGGACCTGTGAGAGCCACGTGGGAGAGCTGTGGCCAGGATTCAGGGTGCTGCTCCAACAGAGGTGACCATCAGAGCGTGTTGGAGCAGCCAGGGCACTGCTAGTCTGACCCCATGGGCTGCCTGCAGAGGGGCATGGGTGGCTGTGGAACTCCTGTGTCTGTGCTGATGAAGATATTCCTGCGAGGGAGTAGTAGTTAAGTGTGTTATTTTCCTCAGTCTGGTTGCTAATTTAATCCCAATATGTTAAACAACGTAATTAAACACACACACACACATGCTAAAAACTCTTGTTCTCTGTCAGAAGAGAGGGAACGCGTGTCAGACCCAGCCTTCAAGCTCTGTTAATTTTAATTTGAGCTTTGGAATTAGTAATCAGTTTTGCTGGAACACTGTTTCAAGAAATAGATCTTAGCATGCACGGAGCCTGGGCACAGTTTCAAATGAGCATTTGTTAAGAAGCCATTCCCTTGTCGTGTTATGGTACATTACAGAAGATTTATTTCCATTGTATTAAAAAATGCAAACCCCAGGGGAATGCTCTCTCCTCTTGTTGGCCGAGGGTGGTTTTGGAAATTTTTTTTTGTGGGGCTTTTGATTAAAACAATGAGATGCAAAAGCACTTATTTGTTTAGGCTGTTGTTACCATGCCAGGAGGCTAAGTGACTTGAAGCACTGAGAAAGGTGATGAGACTAAGTAAAAAGGGTGCAGGGAGGGGAGTGGGGGGCTCTATCACACCTTCATTGCAGCTGAGCTGGTTTTGACATGTGGGAAGAATTCACAATACAAACCTGAGGCTTTGCTCTTACAGGAGCCATCTGCTCTATTTGTGCAGCACCAGGGACATCTCAGATCTACAGATAAGTTTGTTTGGTAGAAAAGAGCCCTTTCATCTACAAAAAAAAAAATTAAACAACAAAAAAAATCAAACAAGCAAACAAAACCAACCAACCAAAAGAGCTATGGCATCCCATTGCTGGAAAGTGAGGCTAGGTGACTTCAGGCTAGAAATTAGCATAGCAAAGTTAATTAACTGGAGATGAGGCTTGCCCAGGGCACGTGGTGGATTTTCCAGTGCTAATTTATGGAAGCCAGGAGCTGGAGGCAGGAATCCGTGGATCAAGTGTGGTGGCATCCATAAAGCAAGATGCCAGAGGAGGGTCACTGGCATTCTGCCTTTGAAACCTGCTGATAAGGGGCTTCTCTTTTCATAGGGAAAGAGGCAAAAGGGGAAATATAGCTCAGGATAGTTAATGTTTTGGTTTTGTGAGGGCAAATGGGAATGAAAGATGAAAACTGGGGTGGACCCTGAGTCGTGTGTTTGTCCAGCAACATGTAATTCTGTGTTACAATAGGAGCTGAAGGAACCAGGAGGCAAGGCAGGCTGCCCAACCTTCCTGCTACTTCTCTGAGCCCTGAAACCACAGCAGATCCTTTCAGCTGAAGGGACATCCCCAGGAGCTGTGCCCAGGTGTGTGTCTCTGTACATCCAGGTGGCTCTGGGGAGCACACCTCAAAACTCGTGCTCTGGTTGGACAGAACAAATTGCTTTCTTCAAGCCCCAGTGCCGCTGGCCCCTCCAAATGTGCGGTTTTTCCTCTTTCTTGTGTCCTTCTCCCACTCCTGTACTAAAATCTCTCCCATCCCACAGCCCAGTGTCTCTGTGGAAGATGAGCTACCAGATCTTTGCTGGCAGGACTCCTGCTGTGCTTTTTGATGCCTGTAAAGGGACAAAGCCCTCAACAGGAGATTTTGGCTCCTGCATCCATCCCCAGCTGTGCCAGCAGGTGTATTAGCAGGTCTGTTCAGTCCAGGGTTTCACTGCATGTGTGTAATGTTCAGTTTCCTAATTAAAGTGCCCCTTTCTGTTAAATGCATTAACAGAGAGGGGCTCCACCCTGCTTCAGACTGGAATACCTGGAGACTGCCCAGTTTAAACAGCAGCTTGAAATGCTGTGCTCAGCTGTGACAGCTGACAGAAGAGCCCTGGGTACCTGTGGGCATCATCCCTGCTCACACTGACACTCCCCTGCGTGTGCAGCTCCTGCTCCTGCCCTGTGCTGGCTCATATTGCAGCTGTACCTCAGTGCTCACACAGCAGCTCACTAACAGCTTTGCTCTCTGTCCTCGGGGAAGACTCCAAATTGAATTTGTAGCACTGACAGCCCTGGTTTAAGATAAACCAGTCGGGATTTGACGACTGCTCTTTGCCCATGCATTTCCAGCTAATAAGGATTTTGTCACTGTGGCTGCCCTCAGCTTTGCAAGCTGCAGCTCCTGATGGGAGAGGGAGGTGTTATCCCACACACTCCTGATGCACCACTTTGAGTTGGGAAACCAATGGCAGTCCCTGTATTCCCCCCACAGGAAAAGGGCACGATGCTGGCCCCCAGCTCTGCTGCCGTGCCAGAGCAGGGCTGGCAAACCTCAGGAGCCACAGGAATCCCCCAGAACCTGAGGAAATTCAACAGCCAGGACTTCAGAGACCTGAGAGCCTCGTGCCTGAGCCAAGGGCTGCTCTTTGAGGATTCCACCTTCCCTGCCCACGTCAGCTCCATCGGTCCCACCCTGCTCCCGGAGGAGAAGCTCTGGCGGATCCAATGGAAGAGGCCCACGGTGAGTTCCAGAGCTGGGACTTGGTGGCACTGCTGCTCCCTGGGACCACTGGTGGCCAGGGGATAAAGGCCTGCACGCTGGGGTGAAAAGTTTTGAAATTTTGAAAGTTTAATAGTAATAAAATGGCTATAAAAATAGTAATACAAATTAGAGCAATAAGAATTTGGACAGTCAGAGTTAGGACAATAAAAAAGGAAAGAATTACAAACGTTTGGATGCTTTCCTCTTGAAAGCATAGGTTGCTAACAAAGGATTAACTCTTGAAAGCAATAGCCTGTTGCATATTCAAATATCTCATATATGATTTAAAAGTTCTTTTCAAACAAAGGATGTTTTCTGGTTATTGTCAACTTCCCCCCCTTCATCTTGTAAATCAGTCATCCCAGTCCCCACCAAGTTTGGTTCTTCTTGATCAGGAGGCAATAATTCTTCTCTTGAAAATTTGGTGTCTTGTTGCTGTTAGCTCTGTGCGAAGAATTTCTTGAGCTAGTTAGAAAACATATCTTACATAGCATAGTTTCTATTTTAATATTATGTTGTGGCCTAAAACTATATTTAACACCCTACTGAAAAGGATTAATACATTGTAACTTTCTAACATAACACATATAATATTCATTTCAATATTTGTGAAAAGCCAATCATATAATACACATTTTTCACACTGGGGTGGGAGGTCTGTGTTGAGCAGGAAAGTAAACCTCAAGGGGAACACTGGAAGCAGAGTTGTAAGGAGGGATCCTTGCTGTGGGATGTGTGGAGGGAAGATAACCTGAGAGAAACAATTGCTCACTTTTAAAAATTTGAAAAATTTCTTAAACGTTAGCAAAAATTACAACAAAAGGAATAAATAAGGAAAAATTACAGCGCTGGGAACCCCCTGACTATCAGCCACGTGCTTGTCTACAAAATGGATGCTTTGCCTTTTCTATCTTTAGCCCCTCCCAAATTTTTGTCAGTCAATTCCTTCTCTGCTGTCCATTGGCAGAGATTACTTTCTTATATCTTGGTTGGAGGTCAGATTTTGGTAATAAGCTGGTCCTCTCTACTGAGGCTATTAAAAGGGGGAGGGGAAAGAGCACTGTGGAGAGACATATCACAGTAGCATCACTATGCATTTTAACATCTACATAATATCCATCTCTTAACTGTGAGAGCCAACTATTACATTACTCACCCATAACACAGCCTCTGCAACATTAATGATTCCATTAGGTACATTCTTGTAGGAAGTTTGCTTCCACCTGTGAGCCTGACCAGAACTACTCTTCCCACTTTGATCTGCTTCTAGAGGACGTTGTGCAAGCCTGAAAAGTTGTTAAACTCTGTTGAAGATCTCTGATTTCTGTAATCCAGGCAACTGACTCAGCAATACCTATTTTAAAGTAATTGGGACAAGGCAGGAGATGAAGTTTGTGTGCTGATTCCCAGTTGCCATTTAATAGGCAGTTATCATCTGGCATATGGAAGTTTAGAATGGGAGGTAGGAATCACATGCTCAGCTCTTTTATCCTAGGACCTAATTTAGGAAATCTTCCCGTGGTCCAACTGCTCTGTAGAGCGCTCACTGCTGTGTGCCATTTGCTGCTGGGGCAGCTCCTGGGTGAGCCACGTGCTGCCCCTTTTCTGGGTTTTGCTGAGCACACTGCTAGTGCTTGGGGCCTTTGGCTTCCCTGGGCTGGGACAATGCCTCAGGGTATAGACACAGTGACTGTGAGACTGTAAAGAGACAGCATGAAACAACAGGAAAATATTTATTTGGATGGCAGATGGGTTAGGGCAGTGAGGGTGTGCTGGAGCTTGGCAGCGTGGTGGCCTTGGCACAGCAGCAGCAGAGGATGCAGCCAGCGTGGATGTTGAAACTCATGGATCCCAGAAGGGAAGCAGAGCAGCCAGGACAGCCTGCAGAGCTGCTAAATGTGGATGCCCACATGGAAAGGCAGGAAACACAGCACATGGTAGCACATGGTGGGTGTGGAGGTGCTGGGTGCAGATATTTGGGTGTCTTCTGTGGAGGTGCCATGGAGAGATCATTGTCTTCTGCAGAAGCTGCTCCCACCACAGGCTGAATATCTGGGCTTCTCCTTAGGCAGTTTTCCTTCAAAGTCTGTGTCTGGTGAGAGTGCAGCTGTGCTGTGTTTTTTACACCAGCACTCTGCCTATGGGCTCACAGCAGGTGGGAAAGTTGGCTGTATTAGGAAAGTAACTAAAAATGCAAAGGAGAAGAGTTAGTTGCCTCTGCTTCCAGTCTGAGAGAGAAAATAAATAGGATAACTAAGCATTAGACTCACAAAAGACAAACACAGATATTAGAAAGGACTCTCCA